>NC_082678.1:28821854-29179503 GCF_025265405.1 Mesoplodon densirostris | reverse complement strand
TGCCCTTCTCTGTGGAAATATCTTCACTGGTATCAATTTTTAGGTAACACCTATAAGTGATATCATATGATATGTGTCTTTCTCTTTCTGACTTACTACAAGTCACGTGATTACCTCTAGACTCATCTACGGTGCTGCAAATGGCATTGTGTCCTTTTTTTCCTGGGCTAATATTCTGTCTGTACATGTACCAGTTCGTCTTTGTCCAGTCATCTGTTGAGGGACTTTTTGGTTGCTTCCATGTCATGGCTACTGCAATGCTGCGGCAATGCACATTTGCCTGCCTGTGTCTTTCCAATTCTGTCTTCTTAGGGTCTAGGCCCAGGAGTGGGCCTGCTGTATCATATGGTAGCAAAATGTTTACCTTCTGGAAGACCCTCCATTCTGTTCTCATTACTGGCTCTTACCAGGTTACGTCCCACTTAAAGTTGAGGTTATGGTCTTCTCCACGACACCTTCAGTGTTTATTGTTTGTAGTATTTTTGCTGATGTTTATTCTGACTAGTGTGAGCTGACACCACTTTGTGGTTGGATTTTCATGCGTCTCATAATCCCTTGAAATCGAGCTTTCTCACATGTCCTTATGTTCCTCAAACTGTGAGTACAGCTTACCTCTTCAAATTGTTTTCATGAAGTATGTGTGACATTTAGAAATATTTTGGCCATTACCTCCCTCAAGACATTTTGAGGTCAGGTTTCATTTACAGCCCTCCAGTACTGGTGCATATGAAGTGACCCTTAGCACAGGTTTTAAAGCTGCTGTTGCAGGTAACGGCCCGAGGGTGGCAGCATTTCTGCTTTTCCCAATCTGGTAACTAGGGAAACAGACCATCCCGGCAGTGGTGTTCCTCGGTTATATATTAGAGTGGAATGTGCCCCCTAAAGCTGATGTCTCCTTACTTATGTTTGCTTTATGTATTGAATTTATAGTTTTCTGATTGGAGTCATATTCCACTGTGTACATGGACCACTTCTTCTTTGTGCATTCCTCTGTTGATGGACATTTTCGTAGCTTCCAAGTATTGGCTATGTTAAATATTGCTGTAGTGCAGGATTACCAGCCTGTGTCTTTTCTTTTTGGCTGTACGTGGGCCTCTCATTTCCGTGGACCCTCCCATTGCACAGCACAGGCTCCGGACATGCAGGCCCAGCAGCCATAGCTCACGGGACCGGCCGCTCCACGGCATGTGGCATCTTCCTGAACCAGGGCATGAACCCGTGTCCCCTGCATTGGCAGGCGGACTCTGAACCACTGCGCCACCAGTGACGCCCAGCCTGTGTCTTTTTGATTCTCATCCCCTCAGGCGATAGGCCCAGCAGTGGGTATGCTTGATTGAATGGTAGCTCAGTATTTACCTTTCCAAGGCACCTCATTTTTGTTTTCATTACTGGCTCTTACAATGTCCCACGTTGAACCAAGGGTAGGCATTTCTCCAAAACCCCTTCAGCCTTTATTGTTTGCAGAATTTTTGCTGCTGGGCATTCTGACTGGTGTGAGCTGATAGGTTTTTGTCATTTGGATTTGCATATCTTTAATTATTCCTAATGTTCAGCCTTTTCCCATGCCTTTTTAAATTTCTTGTACAGAGAAACAGAAAAAAACAGAGAGTGCAATTAACCTCTTGAAATAGTCTTCTTGGATGGTTGCCCTCTTTTGAATTTTTTGGTCAATTTTCGACCCCAGGATTGTTTTTGAGGGCAGGTGTCATTCACAGGCCTGCAATGAGTGTGAATATTTAGTGACCATTAGCACTGGGTTTAAAGCTGCTGTTGTTGGAAATGGACACAAGGTGGCGGTATTTCTCCATTCCCACATCTAGTTACTGGGCAGCAGAGCCTTTCTGGGACCAATGGAATACAGAAGAAGGCATCATTGAAGTCTAATACAGAAAACCATGTCCTGGTGGATGGTAGAATGGCCAGCAGGGTGTAGGAATTAGGGACTACTGGATGTATATCCTCGGTGACTTCACTGACTGTCCTGATATCCTTTACCACGTCCCCAGCAGCCCACGGGGCTGACGTGGTCAGGGCAATGCCAGGTTATGGAGCTCACCTGCGCAACTACCCAGCAGCCCATGGGGCTCTCGTGGTCAGGCCCCTCCCAGGATATGGGGCTCACCTGGGCAGTTCCCCAGCAGACCACAGGGCTCTCATGGTCAGGCTACTCCCAGGTTATGGAGCTCACCTGTGCAACTACCCAGCAGCCCATGGGGCTCTCGTGATCAGGCCCCTCCCAGGATACGTTGCTCCCGTGGGCAGGTAGGACAGCAGGGCCGGGAACACAGGAATCGTGCACGTAGCCCTCATTTCAGAGCACCCCAGATGGCCTGTCTCTCAGAGCTGACACAGAGCACGTCAGAGCAGGACTTGAACTAACAAACAGCATCTCCGACAGGTCTGTGACCCTGGGCGTCACTCTGTGCGGCCTCCCTCTGCCTGGTCTTCCAGAGACTTCCACTGCAGACGGGGACCAGGCCTCTGTCTCCACCCATCACCCCTCCTCTCCCTGACTCCTGGGTTCCTCTCATTAAGAGAGTGTCTTCTTGAAGTTGTCTCCCACTCATGGGCCCGATAAAATGATTAGAAAACAAGCCAGAGCTGCAGCCCCTTGTCTATCCTGACTCTTAGGAGCCCACACCTGTTCCTTGGACCTGGCCGGTTCAGCGAGGTCCGTTTTCTGCAGTGTGAGCCCCTGAGGTTTGAGGATTGGCTGAGCTGGGCAGCCTGACCCTGACGGCCAGCCCTGCCCAGGTGTGCCTGTGTTGAGGTCAATATAAACACCACTCCAGGCAGCAAGAGGCACTGCAGGTATGCCTGACGCCATATTCTCTGCCCCGTCAGCAGTCTCGGGGCTGTGCTGGTGGGAGGGTGGGAGGGGCCACGGCTTTGTGGGTGGTCCGGTGTGAGTGGGGCTCTGCTGGAGATTCTGCAGGAGTTGCCAGGCTGCCACCTGCTAAAGAAGAGGATGTGTCACCCATACCTTCGGCTGGAATTTCTCCCCGGGCAGAGGTGAGGAAGGAAAAAAGCAGTGGGGGCCGGGACAGGAGGGGTATCTCAGGCAGGGAAATGGAAAGCTTCCAGAAGAGCGCCCGGGCTCAGGAGCATCCTGGCTGGCCTGCAGGCACCAAGTCGGCCTGCGTGCTGTCGCTGGTGTGGCTCCACGGCCCTTCCTCTAGGCTTTCAAGTCCTTGTACATATTCAGGTGTTTTACCTGGGAAGGGTGGGAACAGTTCAGCAGCAGCTGACCTGGGGCTCCCCTCACGTTTACGCTCAGACGCCTCGGCACGGTCCCCCAGGTTTGCAATGAGGTCGCTTCTTGCGGGGGGCCTGCTGGCTGCATGGGAGATGATTCCCCACCTCTGACCAACTTCAGAATTGTTTACCACTGGAGCAAGTGCCCTGATAGCGTTTTCCTCTGTATAACTGGTGGCTTCTGTTTTTTTTTTTTTTCTTTTTTGGTTCAAGGTAGATTTTATTTCTCTTTTATGTATTTATAGATATAAGCATGGAAATAATTCATTCCTATAAATACATCTGTGTGAAGGGAAGAACATTTTTCTGTTTTATTTTTCAATTTTATTTATTTTTGGAAATTTTGAAATTTTATTTATTTTTTTATACAGCAGGTTATTATTAGTTATCTATTTTATACATATACATGTATACAGGTCAATCCCAATCTCCCAACTCACCCCACCACCACCACCCCATGGATTCCCCCCCTTGGTGTCCATACGTTTGTTCTCTACCTCTGTGTCTCTATTTCTGCCCTGCAAACCGGTTCATCTGTATCATTTTTCTAGGTTCCACATATATGCATTAATAAACAATATTTGTTTTTCTCTTTCTGACTTACTTCACTCTGTAGGACAGTCTCTAGATCCATCGACGTCTCTACAAATGACCCAGTTTCATTCCTTTGTATGGCTGAGTAATATTCCATTTTATATATGTACCACATCTTTATCCTTTCGTCTGTCTGTGGGCATTTAGGTTGCTTCCATTACATGGTTATTGTAAATAGTGCTGCAATAAACATTGTGGTGAATGTGTCTTTTGGATTTATGGTTTTCTCTGTGTATATGCCCAGAAGTGGGATTGCTGGATCATATGGTAATTCTATTTTTAGATTTTTAAGGAACCTCCATACTGTTCTCCATAGTGACTGTATCAATTTACATTCCCACCAATGGTGGAAGAGGGTTCCTTTTGTCCACACCCTCCCCAGCATTTGTTGTTTGTAGATCTTCTGATGATGCCCATTCTAACAGGTGTGAGGTGATACCTCATTGTAGTTTTGATTTGCATTTCTCTAATAATTAGTGATGTCGAGCAGCTTTTCATGTGCGTCTTGTCCATCTCTGCATCTTCTTTGAAGAAATGTCTATTTAGATCTTCTACCCATTTTTCTATTGGGTTGTTTGTTTCTTTAATATTAAGCTGCATGAGCTCTTTATATATATTGGAGATTAAACCTTTGTCCATTGATTTCTTTGCAAATATTTTCTCCCATTCTGAGGGTTGCCTTTATCCATTCCCGTATTTTAGCAAAAAAAAATAAAGAAAGAAAAGGAAGCAGAACAGAGATGTGCGTAAAATATGCCTCTTGAAACTGTTGTTTTGAAATATGGATGTCTTTTAAAATTTTGGGTCGATATACGAACCCAGGATTTGTTTTCAGGGCAGGTGTCATTTACAGGCCTGCAATTATCTTGAATATCAACTGACCATTAGCGCTGGGCTTACAGCTGCTGTTGTGTGAAACGGCCACAAGGTGGCAGCAGTTCTCCTTTACCAAATCTGGTTACTAGGGCCACAGAGCCTCAGTGGAAGTCGTGTTCTAGGTTGTAATTTCGAATGGAATGTGCCAGGAAAAAGCCCCTTAAGTTTGTCTCACGACTTCTTGTTCGTTTTTTAAATTTAATTTTTATTTTTTATCACAGCAAGTTTGATTACAATGTTTGGCTTGTTGTAGGTGTGCAAGATGTGGTTCTTTTGCACATATACATATGTCTGTTCTTCCTGGGACCCTTTTCCCATGTACGTTATGACAGAATGTTGAGTAGTCTTCTCTTGGTATCCCGTAGGTGTTTGGTGATTCTATATTTCACCTGTGTTTGTATATGTCTGTTAACCCCAATATCCTAATATATCCAATCCTCACACCTTTCCAGTGGTGAACCATAAGTTTGTTTAATGAATCTGTGATTGCCCTTCTCTGTGGAAATATCTTCACTGGTATCAATTTTTAGGTAACACCTATAAGTGATATCATATGATATGTGTCTTTCTCTTTCTGACTTACTACAAGTCATGTGATTACCTCTAGACTCATCTACGGTGCTGCAAATGGCATTGTGTCCTTTTTTTCCTGGGCTAATATTCTGTCTGTACATGTACCAGTTCGTCTTTGTCCAATCATCTGTTGAGGGACTTTTTGGTTGCTTCCATGTCATGGCTACTGCAATGCTGCGGCAATGCACATTTGCCTGCCTGTGTCTTTCCAATTCTGTCTTCTTAGGGTCTAGGCCCAGGAGTGGGCCTGCTGTATCATATGGTAGCAAAAGGTTTACCTTCTAGAAGACCCTCCATTCTGTTCTCATTACTGGCTCTTACAAGGTTACGTCCCACTTAAAGTTGAGGTTATGGTCTTCTCCACGACACCTTCAGCATTTATTGTTTGTAGTATTTTTGCTGATGTTTATTCTGACTAGTGTGAGCTGACACCACTTTGTGGTTGGATTTTCATGCGTCTCATAATCCCTTGAAATTGAGCTTTCTCACATGTCCTTATGTTCCTCAAACTGTGAGTACAGCTTACCTCTTCAAATTGTTTTCATGAAGTATGTGTGACATTTAGAAATATTTTGGCCATTACCTCCCTCAAGACATTTTGAGGTCAGGTTTCATTTACAGCCCTCCAGTACTGGTGCATATGAAGTGACCCTTAGCACAGGTTTTAAAGCTGCTGTTGCAGGTAACGGCCAGAGGGTGGCAGCATTTCTGCTTTTCCCAATCTGGTAACTAGGGAAACAGACCATCCCGGCAGTGGTGTTCTTCGGTTATATATTAGAGTGGAATGTGCCCCCAAAAGCTGATGTCTCCTTACTTATGTTTGCTTTATATATTGAATTTATAGTTTTCTGATTGGAGTCATATTCCACTGTGTACATGGACCACTTCTTCTTTGTGCATTCCTCTGTTGATGGACATTTTCGTAGCTTCCAAGTATTGGCTATGTTAAATATTGCTGTAGTGCAGGATTACCAGCCTGTGTCTTTTCTTTTTGGCTGTACGTGGGCCTCTCATTGCCGTGGACCCTCCCATTGCACAGCACAGGCTCCGGACATGCAGGCCCAGCAGTCATAGCTCACGGGACCGGCCGCTCCACAGCATGTGGCATCTTCCTGAACCGGGGCATGAACCCGTGTCCCCTGCATTGGCAGGCGGACTCTGAACCACTGCGCCACCAGTGACGCCCAGCCAGTGTCTTTTTGATTCTCATCCCCTCAGGCGATAGGCCCAGCAGTGGGTATGCTTGATTGAATGGTAGCTCAGTATTTACCTTTCCAAGGCACCTCATTTTTGTTTTCATTACTGGCTCTTACAATGTCCCACGTTGAACCAAGGGTAGGCATTTCTCCAAAACCCCTTCAGCCTTTATTGTTTGCAGAATTTTTGCTGCTGGGCATTCTGACTGGTGTGAGCTGATAGGTTTTTGTCATTTGGATTTGCATATCTTTAATTATTCCTAATGTTCAGCCTTTTCCCATGCCTTTTTAAATTTCTTGTACAGAGAAACAGAAAAAAACAGAGAGTGCAATTAACCTTGAAATAGTCTTCTTGGATGGTTGCCCTCTTTTGAATTTTTTGGTCAATTTTCGACCCCAGGATTGTTTTTGAGGGCAGGTGTCATTCACAGGCCTGCAATGAGTGTGAATATTTAGTGACCATTAGCACTGGGTTTAAAGCTGCTGTTGTTGGAAATGGACACAAGGTGGCGGTATTTCTCCATTCCCACATCTAGTTACTAGGGCAGCAGAGCCTTTCTGGGACCAATGGAATACAGAAGAAGGCATCATTGAAGTCTAATACAGAAAACCATGTCCTGGTGGATGGTAGAATGGCCAGCAGGGTGTAGGAATTAGGGACTACTGGATGTATATCCTCGGTGACTTCACTGACTGTCCTGATATCCTTTATCACGTCCCCAGCAGCCCACGGGGCTGACGTGGTCAGGGCAATGCCAGGTTATGGAGCTCACCTGCGCAACTACCCAGCAGCCCATGGGGCTCTCATGGTCAGGCCCCTCCCAGGATATGGGGCTCACCCGGGCAGGTCCCCAGCAGACCACAGGGCTCTCATGGTCAGGCTACTCCCAGGTTATGGAGCTCACCTGTGCAACTACCCAGCAGCCCATGGGGCTCTCGTGATCAGGCCCCTCCCAGGATACGTTGCTCCCGTGGGCAGGTAGGACAGCAGGGCCGGGAACACAGGAATCGTGCACGTAGCCCTCATTTCAGAGCACCCCAGATGGCCTGTCTCTCAGAGCTGACACAGAGCACGTCAGAGCAGGACTTGAACTAACAAACAGCATCTCCGACAGGTCTGTGACCCTGGGCGTCACTCTGTGCGGCCTCCCTCTGCCTGGTCTTCCAGAGACTTCCACTGCAGACGGGGACCAGGCCTCTGTCTCCACCCATCACCCCTCCTCTCCCTGACTCCTGGGTTCCTCTCATTAAGAGAGTGTCTTCTTGAAGTTGTCTCCCACTCATGGGCCCGATAAAATGATTAGAAAACAAGCCAGAGCTGCAGCCCCTTGTCTATCCTGACTCTTAGGAGCCCACACCTGTTCCTTGGACCTGGCCGGTTCAGCGAGGTCCGTTTTCTGCAGTGTGAGCCCCTGAGGTTTGAGGATTGGCTGAGCTGGGCAGCCTGACCCTGCCGGCCAGCCCTGCCCAGGTGTGCCTGTGTTGAGGTCAATATAAACACCACTCCAGGCAGCAAGAGGCACTGCAGGTATGCCTGACGCCATATTCTCTGCCCCGTCAGCAGTCTCGGGGCTGTGCTGGTGGGAGGGTGGGAGGGGCCACGGCTTTGTGGGTGGTCCGGTGTGAGTGGGGCTCTGCTGGAGATTCTGCAGGAGTTGCCAGGCTGCCACCTGCTAAAGAAGAGGATGTGTCACCCTTACCTTCGGCTGGAATTTCTCCCCGGGCAGAGGTGAGGAAGGAAAAAAGCAGTGGGGGCCGGGACAGGAGGGGTATCTCAGGCAGGGAAATGGAAAGCTTCCAGAAGAGCGCCCGGGCTCAGGAGCATCCTGGCTGGCCTGCAGGCACCAAGTCGGCCTGCGTGCTGTCGCTGGTGTGGCTCCACGGCCCTCCCTCTAGGCTTTCAAGTCCTTGTACATATTCAGGTGTTTTACCTGGGAAGGGTGGGAACAGTTCAGCAGCAGCTGTCTTGGGCTCCCCTCACGTTTACGCTCAGACGCCTCGGCACGGTCCCCCAGGTTTGCAATGAGGACGCTTCTTGCGGGGGGCCTGCTGGCTGCATGGGAGATGATTCCCCACCTCTGACCAACTTCAGAATTGTTTACCACTGGAGCAAGTGCCCTGATAGCGTTTTCCTCTGTATAACTGGTGGCTTCTGTTTTTTTTTTTTCTTTTTTGGTTCAAGGTAGATTTATTTCTCTTTTATGTATTTATAGATATAAGCATGGAAATAATTCATTCCTATAAATACATCTGTGTGAAGGGAAGAACATTTTTCTGTTTTATTTTTCAATTTTATTTATTTTTGGAAATTTTGAAATTTTATTTATTTTTTTATACAGCAGGTTATTATTAGTTATCTATTTTATACATAAACATGTATACAGGTCAATCCCAATCTCCCAACTCACCCCACCACCACCACCCCATGGATTCCCCCCCTTGGTGTCCATACGTTTGTTCTCTACCTCTGTGTCTCTATTTCTGCCCTGCAAACCGGTTCATCTGTATCATTTTTCTAGGTTCCACATATATGCATTAATAAACAATATTTGTTTTTCTCTTTCTGACTTACTTCACTCTGTAGGACAGTCTCTAGATCCATCGACGTCTCTACAAATGACCCAGTTTCATTCCTTTGTATGGCTGAGTAATATTCCATTTTATATATGTACCACATCTTTATCCTTTCGTCTGTCTGTGGGCATTTAGGTTGCTTCCATTACATGGTTATTGTAACTAGTGCTGCAATAAACATTGTGGTGAATGTGTCTTTTGGATTTATGGTTTTCTCTGTGTATATGCCCAGAAGTGGGATTGCTGGATCATATGGTAATTCTATTTTTAGATTTTTAAGGAACCTCCATACTGTTCTCCATAGTGACTGTATCAATTTACATTCCCACCAATGGTGGAAGAGGGTTCCTTTTGTCCACACCCTCCCCAGCATTTGTTGTTTGTAGATCTTCTGATGATGCCCATTCTAACAGGTGTGAGGTGATACCTCATTGTAGTTTTGATTTGCATTTCTCTAATAATTAGTGATGTCGAGCAGCTTTTCATGTGCGTCTTGTCCATCTCTGCATCTTCTTTGAAGAAATGTCTATTTAGATCTTCTACCCATTTTTCTATTGGGTTGTTTGTTTCTTTAATATTAAGCTGCATGAGCTCTTTATATATATTGGAGATTAAACCTTTGTCCATTGATTTCTTTGCAAATATTTTCTCCCATTCTGAGGGTTGCCTTTATCCATTCCCGTATTTTAGCAAAAAAAAATAAAGAAAGAAAAGGAAGCAGAACAGAGATGTGCGTAAAATATGCCTCTTGAAACTGTTGTTTTGAAATATGGACGTCTTTTAAAATTTTGGGTCGATATACGAACCCAGGATTTGTTTTCAGGGCAGGTGTCATTTACAGGCCTGCAATTATCTTGAATATCAACTGACCATTAGCGCTGGGCTTACAGCTGCTGTTGTGTGAAACGGCCACAAGGTGGCAGCAGTTCTCCTTTACCAAATCTGGTTACTAGGGCCACAGAGCCTCAGTGGAAGTCGTGTTCTAGGTTGTAATTTCGAATGGAATGTGCCAGGAAAAAGCCCCTTAAGTTTGTCTCACGACTTCTTGTTCGTTTTTTAAATTTAATTTTTATTTTTTATCACAGCAAGTTTGATTACAATGTTTGGCTTGTTGTAGGTGTGCAAGATGTGGTTCTTTTACACATATACATATGTCTGTTCTTCCTGGGACCCTTTTCTCATGTACGTTATGACAGAATGTTGAGTAGTCTTCTCTTGGTATTCCGTAGGTGTTTGGTGATTCTATATTTCACCTGTGTTTGTATATGTCTGTTAACCCCAATATCCTAATATATCCAATCCTCACACCTTTCCAGTGGTGAACCATAAGTTTGTTTAATGAATCTGTGATTGCCCTTCTCTGTGGAAATATCTTCACTGGTATCAATTTTTAGGTAACACCTATAAGTGATATCATATGATATGTGTCTTTCTCTTTCTGACTTACTACAAGTCACGTGATTACCTCTAGACTCATCTACGGTGCTGCAAATGGCATTGTGTCCTTTTTTTCCTGGGCTAATATTCTGTCTGTACATGTACCAGTTCGTCTTTGTCCAGTCATATGTTGAGGGACTTTTTGGTTGCTTCCATGTCATGGCTACTGCAATGCTGCGGCAATGCACATTTGCCTGCCTGTGTCTTTCCAATTCTGTCTTCTTAGGGTCTAGGCCCAGGAGTGGGCCTGCTGTATCATATGGTAGCAAAATGTTTACCTTCTGGAAGACCCTCCATTCTGTTCTCATTACTGGCTCTTACCAGGTTACGTCCCACTTAAAGTTGAGGTTATGGTCTTCTCCACGACACCTTCAGTGTTTATTGTTTGTAGTATTTTTGCTGATGTTTATTCTGACTAGTGTGAGCTGACACCACTTTGTGGTTGGATTTTCATGCGTCTCATAATCCCTTGAAATCGAGCTTTCTCACATGTCCTTATGTTCCTCAAACTGTGAGTACAGCTTACCTCTTCAAATTGTTTTCATGAAGTATGTGTGACATTTAGAAATATTTTGGCCATTACCTCCCTCAAGACATTTTGAGGTCAGGTTTCATTTACAGCCCTCCAGTACTGGTGCATATGAAGTGACCCTTAGCACAGGTTTTAAAGCTGCTGTTGCAGGTAACGGCCCGAGGGTGGCAGCATTTCTGCTTTTCCCAATCTGGTAACTAGGGAAACAGACCATCCCGGCAGTGGTGTTCCTCGGTTATATATTAGAGTGGAATGTGCCCCCTAAAGCTGATGTCTCCTTACTTATGTTTGCTTTATGTATTGAATTTATAGTTTTCTGATTGGAGTCATATTCCACTGTGTACATGGACCACTTCTTCTTTGTGCATTCCTCTGTTGATGGACATTTTCGTAGCTTCCAAGTATTGGCTATGTTAAATATTGCTGTAGTGCAGGATTACCAGCCTGTGTCTTTTCTTTTTGGCTGTACGTGGGCCTCTCATTTCCGTGGACCCTCCCATTGCACAGCACAGGCTCCGGACATGCAGGCCCAGCAGCCATAGCTCACGGGACCGGCCGCTCCACGGCATGTGGCATCTTCCTGAACCAGGGCATGAACCCGTGTCCCCTGCATTGGCAGGCGGACTCTGAACCACTGCGCCACCAGTGACGCCCAGCCTGTGTCTTTTTGATTCTCATCCCCTCAGGCGATAGGCCCAGCAGTGGGTATGCTTGATTGAATGGTAGCTCAGTATTTACCTTTCCAAGGCACCTCATTTTTGTTTTCATTACTGGCTCTTACAATGTCCCACGTTGAACCAAGGGTAGGCATTTCTCCAAAACCCCTTCAGCCTTTATTGTTTGCAGAATTTTTGCTGCTGGGCATTCTGACTGGTGTGAGCTGATAGGTTTTTGTCATTTGGATTTGCATATCTTTAATTATTCCTAATGTTCAGCCTTTTCCCATGCCTTTTTAAATTTCTTGTACAGAGAAACAGAAAAAAACAGAGAGTGCAATTAACCTCTTGAAATAGTCTTCTTGGATGGTTGCCCTCTTTTGAATTTTTTGGTCAATTTTCGACCCCAGGATTGTTTTTGAGGGCAGGTGTCATTCACAGGCCTGCAATGAGTGTGAATATTTAGTGACCATTAGCACTGGGTTTAAAGCTGCTGTTGTTGGAAATGGACACAAGGTGGCGGTATTTCTCCATTCCCACATCTAGTTACTGGGCAGCAGAGCCTTTCTGGGACCAATGGAATACAGAAGAAGGCATCATTGAAGTCTAATACAGAAAACCATGTCCTGGTGGATGGTAGAATGGCCAGCAGGGTGTAGGAATTAGGGACTACTGGATGTATATCCTCGGTGACTTCACTGACTGTCCTGATATCCTTTACCACGTCCCCAGCAGCCCACGGGGCTGACGTGGTCAGGGCAATGCCAGGTTATGGAGCTCACCTGCGCAACTACCCAGCAGCCCATGGGGCTCTCGTGGTCAGGCCCCTCCCAGGATATGGGGCTCACCTGGGCAGGTCCCCAGCAGACCACAGGGCTCTCATGGTCAGGCTACTCCCAGGTTATGGAGCTCACCTGTGCAACTACCCAGCAGCCCATGGGGCTCTCGTGATCAGGCCCCTCCCAGGATACGTTGCTCCCGTGGGCAGGTAGGACAGCAGGGCCGGGAACACAGGAATCGTGCACGTAGCCCTCATTTCAGAGCACCCCAGATGGCCTGTCTCTCAGAGCTGACACAGAGCACGTCAGAGCAGGACTTGAACTAACAAACAGCATCTCCGACAGGTCTGTGACCCTGGGCGTCACTCTGTGCGGCCTCCCTCTGCCTGGTCTTCCAGAGACTTCCACTGCAGACGGGGACCAGGCCTCTGTCTCCACCCATCACCCCTCCTCTCCCTGACTCCTGGGTTCCTCTCATTAAGAGAGTGTCTTCTTGAAGTTGTCTCCCACTCATGGGCCCGATAAAATGATTAGAAAACAAGCCAGAGCTGCAGCCCCTTGTCTATCCTGACTCTTAGGAGCCCACACCTGTTCCTTGGACCTGGCCGGTTCAGCGAGGTCCGTTTTCTGCAGTGTGAGCCCCTGAGGTTTGAGGATTGGCTGAGCTGGGCAGCCTGACCCTGACGGCCAGCCCTGCCCAGGTGTGCCTGTGTTGAGGTCAATATAAACACCACTCCAGGCAGCAAGAGGCACTGCAGGTATGCCTGACGCCATATTCTCTGCCCCGTCAGCAGTCTCGGGGCTGTGCTGGTGGGAGGGTGGGAGGGGCCACGGCTTTGTGGGTGGTCCGGTGTGAGTGGGGCTCTGCTGGAGATTCTGCAGGAGTTGCCAGGCTGCCACCTGCTAAAGAAGAGGATGTGTCACCCATACCTTCGGCTGGAATTTCTCCCCGGGCAGAGGTGAGGAAGGAAAAAAGCAGTGGGGGCCGGGACAGGAGGGGTATCTCAGGCAGGGAAATGGAAAGCTTCCAGAAGAGCGCCCGGGCTCAGGAGCATCCTGGCTGGCCTGCAGGCACCAAGTCGGCCTGCGTGCTGTCGCTGGTGTGGCTCCACGGCCCTTCCTCTAGGCTTTCAAGTCCTTGTACATATTCAGGTGTTTTACCTGGGAAGGGTGGGAACAGTTCAGCAGCAGCTGACCTGGGGCTCCCCTCACGTTTACGCTCAGACGCCTCGGCACGGTCCCCCAGGTTTGCAATGAGGTCGCTTCTTGCGGGGGGCCTGCTGGCTGCATGGGAGATGATTCCCCACCTCTGACCAACTTCAGAATTGTTTACCACTGGAGCAAGTGCCCTGATAGCGTTTTCCTCTGTATAACTGGTGGCTTCTGTTTTTTTTTTTTTTCTTTTTTGGTTCAAGGTAGATTTTATTTCTCTTTTATGTATTTATAGATATAAGCATGGAAATAATTCATTCCTATAAATACATCTGTGTGAAGGGAAGAACATTTTTCTGTTTTATTTTTCAATTTTATTTATTTTTGGAAATTTTGAAATTTTATTTATTTTTTTATACAGCAGGTTATTATTAGTTATCTATTTTATACATATACATGTATACAGGTCAATCCCAATCTCCCAACTCACCCCACCACCACCACCCCATGGATTCCCCCCCTTGGTGTCCATACGTTTGTTCTCTACCTCTGTGTCTCTATTTCTGCCCTGCAAACCGGTTCATCTGTATCATTTTTCTAGGTTCCACATATATGCATTAATAAACAATATTTGTTTTTCTCTTTCTGACTTACTTCACTCTGTAGGACAGTCTCTAGATCCATCGACGTCTCTACAAATGACCCAGTTTCATTCCTTTGTATGGCTGAGTAATATTCCATTTTATATATGTACCACATCTTTATCCTTTCGTCTGTCTGTGGGCATTTAGGTTGCTTCCATTACATGGTTATTGTAAATAGTGCTGCAATAAACATTGTGGTGAATGTGTCTTTTGGATTTATGGTTTTCTCTGTGTATATGCCCAGAAGTGGGATTGCTGGATCATATGGTAATTCTATTTTTAGATTTTTAAGGAACCTCCATACTGTTCTCCATAGTGACTGTATCAATTTACATTCCCACCAATGGTGGAAGAGGGTTCCTTTTGTCCACACCCTCCCCAGCATTTGTTGTTTGTAGATCTTCTGATGATGCCCATTCTAACAGGTGTGAGGTGATACCTCATTGTAGTTTTGATTTGCATTTCTCTAATAATTAGTGATGTCGAGCAGCTTTTCATGTGCGTCTTGTCCATCTCTGCATCTTCTTTGAAGAAATGTCTATTTAGATCTTCTACCCATTTTTCTATTGGGTTGTTTGTTTCTTTAATATTAAGCTGCATGAGCTCTTTATATATATTGGAGATTAAACCTTTGTCCATTGATTTCTTTGCAAATATTTTCTCCCATTCTGAGGGTTGCCTTTATCCATTCCCGTATTTTAGCAAAAAAAAATAAAGAAAGAAAAGGAAGCAGAACAGAGATGTGCGTAAAATATGCCTCTTGAAACTGTTGTTTTGAAATATGGATGTCTTTTAAAATTTTGGGTCGATATACGAACCCAGGATTTGTTTTCAGGGCAGGTGTCATTTACAGGCCTGCAATTATCTTGAATATCAACTGACCATTAGCGCTGGGCTTACAGCTGCTGTTGTGTGAAACGGCCACAAGGTGGCAGCAGTTCTCCTTTACCAAATCTGGTTACTAGGGCCACAGAGCCTCAGTGGAAGTCGTGTTCTAGGTTGTAATTTCGAATGGAATGTGCCAGGAAAAAGCCCCTTAAGTTTGTCTCACGACTTCTTGTTCGTTTTTTAAATTTAATTTTTATTTTTTATCACAGCAAGTTTGATTACAATGTTTGGCTTGTTGTAGGTGTGCAAGATGTGGTTCTTTTGCACATATACATATGTCTGTTCTTCCTGGGACCCTTTTCCCATGTACGTTATGACAGAATGTTGAGTAGTCTTCTCTTGGTATCCCGTAGGTGTTTGGTGATTCTATATTTCACCTGTGTTTGTATATGTCTGTTAACCCCAATATCCTAATATATCCAATCCTCACACCTTTCCAGTGGTGAACCATAAGTTTGTTTAATGAATCTGTGATTGCCCTTCTCTGTGGAAATATCTTCACTGGTATCAATTTTTAGGTAACACCTATAAGTGATATCATATGATATGTGTCTTTCTCTTTCTGACTTACTACAAGTCATGTGATTACCTCTAGACTCATCTACGGTGCTGCAAATGGCATTGTGTCCTTTTTTTCCTGGGCTAATATTCAGTCTGTACATGTACCAGTTCGTCTTTGTCCAATCATCTGTTGAGGGACTTTTTGGTTGCTTCCATGTCATGGCTACTGCAATGCTGCGGCAATGCACATTTGCCTGCCTGTGTCTTTCCAATTCTGTCTTCTTAGGGTCTAGGCCCAGGAGTGGGCCTGCTGTATCATATGGTAGCAAAAGGTTTACCTTCTAGAAGACCCTCCATTCTGTTCTCATTACTGGCTCTTACAAGGTTACGTCCCACTTAAAGTTGAGGTTATGGTCTTCTCCACGACACCTTCAGCATTTATTGTTTGTAGTATTTTTGCTGATGTTTATTCTGACTAGTGTGAGCTGACACCACTTTGTGGTTGGATTTTCATGCGTCTCATAATCCCTTGAAATTGAGCTTTCTCACATGTCCTTATGTTCCTCAAACTGTGAGTACAGCTTACCTCTTCAAATTGTTTTCATGAAGTATGTGTGACATTTAGAAATATTTTGGCCATTACCTCCCTCAAGACATTTTGAGGTCAGGTTTCATTTACAGCCCTCCAGTACTGGTGCATATGAAGTGACCCTTAGCACAGGTTTTAAAGCTGCTGTTGCAGGTAACGGCCAGAGGGTGGCAGCATTTCTGCTTTTCCCAATCTGGTAACTAGGGAAACAGACCATCCCGGCAGTGGTGTTCTTCGGTTATATATTAGAGTGGAATGTGCCCCCAAAAGCTGATGTCTCCTTACTTATGTTTGCTTTATATATTGAATTTATAGTTTTCTGATTGGAGTCATATTCCACTGTGTACATGGACCACTTCTTCTTTGTGCATTCCTCTGTTGATGGACATTTTCGTAGCTTCCAAGTATTGGCTATGTTAAATATTGCTGTAGTGCAGGATTACCAGCCTGTGTCTTTTCTTTTTGGCTGTACGTGGGCCTCTCATTGCCGTGGACCCTCCCATTGCACAGCACAGGCTCCGGACATGCAGGCCCAGCAGGCATAGCTCACGGGACCGGCCGCTCCACAGCATGTGGCATCTTCCTGAACCGGGGCATGAACCCGTGTCCCCTGCATTGGCAGGCGGACTCTGAACCACTGCGCCACCAGTGACGCCCAGCCAGTGTCTTTTTGATTCTCATCCCCTCAGGCGATAGGCCCAGCAGTGGGTATGCTTGATTGAATGGTAGCTCAGTATTTACCTTTCCAAGGCACCTCATTTTTGTTTTCATTACTGGCTCTTACAATGTCCCACGTTGAACCAAGGGTAGGCATTTCTCCAAAACCCCTTCAGCCTTTATTGTTTGCAGAATTTTTGCTGCTGGGCATTCTGACTGGTGTGAGCTGATAGGTTTTTGTCATTTGGATTTGCATATCTTTAATTATTCCTAATGTTCAGCCTTTTCCCATGCCTTTTTAAATTTCTTGTACAGAAAAACAGAAAAAAACAGAGAGTGCAATTAACCTCTTGAAATAGTCTTCTTGGATGGTTGCCCTCTTTTGAATTTTTTGGTCAATTTTCGACCCCAGGATTGTTTTTGAGGGCAGGTGTCATTCACAGGCCTGCAATGAGTGTGAATATTTAGTGACCATTAGCACTGGGTTTAAAGCTGCTGTTGTTGGAAATGGCCACAAGGTGGCGGTATTTCTCCATTCCCACATCTAGTTACTAGGGCAGCAGAGCCTTTCTGGGACCAATGGAATACAGAAGAAGGCATCATTGAAGTCTAATACAGAAAACCATGTCCTGGTGGATGGTAGAATGGCCAGCAGGGTGTAGGAATTAGGGACTACTGGATGTATATCCTCGGTGACTTCACTGACTGTCCTGATATCCTTTACCACGTCCCCAGCAGCCCACGGGGCTGACGTGGTCAGGGCAATGCCAGGTTATGGAGCTCACCTGCGCAACTACCCAGCAGCCCATGGGGCTCTCGTGGTCAGGCCCCTCCCAGGATATGGGGTTCACCCGGGCAGGTCCCCAGCAGACCACAGGGCTCTCATGGTCAGGCTACTCCCAGGTTATGGAGCTCACCTGTGCAACTACCCAGCAGCCCATGGGGCTCTCGTGATCAGGCCCCTCCCAGGATACGTTGCTCCCGTGGGCAGGTAGGACAGCAGGGCCGGGAACACAGGAATCGTGCACGTAGCCCTCATTTCAGAGCACCCCAGATGGCCTGTCTCTCAGAGCTGACACAGAGCACGTCAGAGCAGGACTTGAACTAACAAACAGCATCTCCGACAGGTCTGTGACCCTGGGCGTCACTCTGTGCGGCCTCCCGCTGCCTGGTCTTCCAGAGACTTCCACTGCAGACGGGGACCAGGCCTCTGTCTCCACCCATCACCCCTCCTCTCCCTGACTCCTGGGTTCCTCTCATTAAGAGAGTGTCTTCTTGAAGTTGTCTCCCACTCATGGGCCCGATAAAATGATTAGAAAACAAGCCAGAGCTGCAGCCCCTTGTCTATCCTGACTCTTAGGAGCCCACACCTGTTCCTTGGACCTGGCCGGTTCAGCGAGGTCCGTTTTCTGCAGTGTGAGCCCCTGAGGTTTGAGGATTGGCTGAGCTGGGCAGCCTGACCCTGCCGGCCAGCCCTGCCCAGGTGTGCCTGTGTTGAGGTCAATATAAACACCACTCCAGGCAGCAAGAGGCACTGCAGGTATGCCTGACGCCATATTCTCTGCCCCGTCAGCAGTCTCGGGGCTGTGCTGGTGGGAGGGTGGGAGGGGCCACGGCTTTGTGGGTGGTCCGGTGTGAGTGGGGCTCTGCTGGAGATTCTGCAGGAGTTGCCAGGCTGCCACCTGCTAAAGAAGAGGATGTGTCACCCATACCTTCGGCTGGAATTTCTCCCCGGGCAGAGGTGAGGAAGGAAAAAAGCAGTGGGGGCCGGGACAGGAGGGGTATCTCAGGCAGGAAAATGGAAAGCTTCCAGAAGAGCGCCCGGGCTCAGGAGCATCCTGGCTGGCCTGCAGGCACCAAGTCGGCCTGCGTGCTGTCGCTGGTGTGGCTCCACGGCCCTTCCTCTAGGCTTTCAAGTCCTTGTACATATTCAGGTGTTTTACCTGGGAAGGGTGGGAACAGTTCAGCAGCAGCTGACCTGGGGCTCCCCTCACGTTTACGCTCAGACGCCTCGGCACGGTCCCCCAGGTTTGCAATGAGGTCGCTTCTTGCGGGGGGCCTGCTGGCTGCATGGGAGATGATTCCCCACCTCTGACCAACTTCAGAATTGTTTACCACTGGAGCAAGTGCCCTGATAGCGTTTTCCTCTGTATAACTGGTGGCTTCTGTTTTTTTTTTTTTCTTTTTTGGTTCAAGGTAGATTTTATTTCTCTTTTATGTATTTATAGATATAAGCATGGAAATAATTCATTCCTATAAATACATCTGTGTGAAGGGAAGAACATTTTTCTGTTTTATTTTTCAATTTTATTTATTTTTGGAAATTTTGAAATTTTATTTATTTTTTTATACAGCAGGTTATTATTAGTTATCTATTTTATACATATACATGTATACAGGTCAATACCAATCTCCCAACTCACCCCACCACCACCACCCCATGGATTCCCCCCCTTGGTGTCCATACGTTTGTTCTCTACCTCTGTGTCTCTATTTCTGCCCTGCAAACCGGTTCATCTGTATCATTTTTCTAGGTTCCACATATATGCATTAATAAACAATATTTGTTTTTCTCTTTCTGACTTACTTCACTCTGTAGGACAGTCTCTAGATCCATCGACGTCTCTACAAATGACCCAGTTTCATTCCTTTGTATGGCTGAGTAATATTCCATTTTATATATGTACCACATCTTTATCCTTTCGTCTGTCTGTGGGCATTTAGGTTGCTTCCATTACATGGTTATTGTAAATAGTGCTGCAATAAACATTGTGGTGAATGTGTCTTTTGGATTTATGGTTTTCTCTGTGTATATGCCCAGAAGTGGGATTGCTGGATCATATGGTAATTCTATTTTTAGATTTTTAAGGAACCTCCATACTGTTCTCCATAGTGACTGTATCAATTTACATTCCCACCAATGGTGGAAGAGGGTTCCTTTTGTCCACACCCTCCCCAGCATTTGTTGTTTGTAGATCTTCTGATGATGCCCATTCTAACAGGTGTGAGGTGATACCTCATTGTAGTTTTGATTTGCATTTCTCTAATAATTAGTGATGTCGAGCAGCTTTTCATGTGCGTCTTGTCCATCTCTGCATCTTCTTTGAAGAAATGTCTATTTAGATCTTCTACCCATTTTTCTATTGGGTTGTTTGTTTCTTTAATATTAAGCTGCATGAGCTCTTTATATATATTGGAGATTAAACCTTTGTCCATTGATTTCTTTGCAAATATTTTCTCCCATTCTGAGGGTTGCCTTTATCCATTCCCGTATTTTAGCAAAAAAAAATAAAGAAAGAAAAGGAAGCAGAACAGAGATGTGCGTAAAATATGCCTCTTGAAACTGTTGTTTTGAAATATGGACGTCTTTTAAAATTTTGGGTCGATATACGAACCCAGGATTTGTTTTCAGGGCAGGTGTCATTTACAGGCCTGCAATTATCTTGAATATCAACTGACCATTAGCGCTGGGCTTACAGCTGCTGTTGTGTGAAACGGCCACAAGGTGGCAGCAGTTCTCCTTTACCAAATCTGGTTACTAGGGCCACAGAGCCTCAGTGGAAGTCGTGTTCTAGGTTGTAATTTCGAATGGAATGTGCCAGGAAAAAGCCCCTTAAGTTTGTCTCACGACTTCTTGTTCATTTTTTAAATTTAATTTTTATTTTTTATCACAGCAAGTTTGATTACAATGTTTGGCTTGTTGTAGGTGTGCAAGATGTGGTTCTTTTGCACATATACATATGTCTGTTCTTCCTGGGACCCTTTTCCCATGTACGTTATGACAGAATGTTGAGTAGTCTTCTCTTGGTATCCCGTAGGTGTTTGGTGATTCTATATTTCACCTGTGTTTGTATATGTCTGTTAACCCCAATATCCTAATATATCCAATCCTCACACCTTTCCAGTGGTGAACCATAAGTTTGTTTAATGAATCTGTGATTGCCCTTCTCTGTGGAAATATCTTCACTGGTATCAATTTTTAGGTAACACCTATAAGTGATATCATATGATATGTGTCTTTCTCTTTCTGACTTACTACAAGTCACGTGATTAGCTCTAGACTCATCTACGGTGCTGCAAATGGCATTGTGTCCTTTTTTTCCTGGGCTAATATTCTGTCTGTACATGTACCAGTTCGTCTTTGTCCAGTCATCTGTTGAGGGACTTTTTGGTTGCTTCCCTGTCATGGCTACTGCAATGCTGCGGCAAAGCACATTTGCCTGCCTGTGTCTTTCCAATTCTGTCTTCTTAGGGTCTAGGCCCAGGAGTGGGCCTGCTGTATCATATGGTAGCAAAATGTTTACCTTCTAGAAGACCCTCCATTCTGTTCTCATTACTGGCTCTTACCAGGTTACGTCCCACTTAAAGTTGAGGTTATGGTCTTCTCCACGACACCTTCAGCGTTTATTGTTTGTAGTATTTTTGCTGATGTTTATTCTGACTAGTGTGAGCTGACACCACTTTGTGGTTGGATTTTCATGCGTCTCATAATCCCTTGAAATTGAGCTTTCTCACATGTCCTTATGTTCCTCAAACTGTGAGTACAGCTTACCTCTTCAAATTGTTTTCATGAAGTATGTGTGACATTTAGAAATATTTTGGCCATTACCTCCCTCAAGACATTTTGAGGTCAGGTTTCATTTACAGCCCTCCAGTACTGGTGCATATGAAGTGACCCTTAGCACAGGTTTTAAAGCTGCTGTTGCAGGTAACGGCCAGAGGGTGGCAGCATTTCTGCTTTTCCCAATCTGGTAACTAGGGAAACAGACCATCCCGGCAGTGGTGTTCTTCGGTTATATATTAGAGTGGAATGTGCCCCCAAAAGCTGATGTCTCCTTACTTATGTTTGCTTTATATATTGAATTTATAGTTTTCTGATTGGAGTCATATTCCACTGTGTACATGGACCACTTCTTCTTTGTGCATTCCTCTGTTGATGGACATTTTCGTAGCTTCCAAGTATTGGCTATGTTAAATATTGCTGTAGTGCAGGATTACCAGCCTGTGTCTTTTCTTTTTGGCTGTACGTGGGCCTCTCATTGCCGTGGACCCTCCCATTGCACAGCACAGGCTCCGGACATGCAGGCCCAGCAGCCATAGCTCACGGGACCGGCCGCTCCACAGCATGTGGCATCTTCCTGAACCGGGGCATGAACCCGTGTCCCCTGCATTGGCAGGCGGACTCTGAACCACTGCGCCACCAGTGACGCCCAGCCAGTGTCTTTTTGATTCTCATCCCCTCAGGCGATAGGCTCAGCAGCGGGTATGCTTGATTGAATGGTAGCTCAGTATTTACCTTTCCAAGGCACCTCATTTTTGTTTTCATTACTGGCTCTTACAATGTCCCACGTTGAACCAAGGGTAGGCATTTCTCCAAAACCCCTTCAGCCCTTATTGTTTGCAGAATTTTTGCTGCTGGGCATTCTGACTGGTGTGAGCTGATAGGTTTTTGTCATTTGGATTTGCATATCTTTAATTATTCCTAATGTTCAGCCTTTTCCCATGCCTTTTTAAATTTCTTGTACAGAAAAACAGAAAAAAACAGAGAGTGCAATTAACCTCTTGAAATAGTCTTCTTGGATGGTTGCCCTCTTTTGAATTTTTTGGTCAATTTTCGACCCCAGGATTGTTTTTGAGGGCAGGTGTCATTCACAGGCCTGCAATGAGTGTGAATATTTAGTGACCATTAGCACTGGGTTTAAAGCTGCTGTTGTTGGAAATGGCCACAAGGTGGCGGTATTTCTCCATTCCCACATCTAGTTACTAGGGCAGCAGAGCCTTTCTGGGACCAATGGAATACAGAAGAAGGCATCATTGAAGTCTAATACAGAAAACCATGTCCTGGTGAATGGTAGAATGGCCAGCAGGGTGTAGGAATTAGGGACTACTGGATGTATATCCTCGGAGACTTCACTGACTGTCCTGATATCCTTTACCACGTCCCCAGCAGCCCACGGGGCTGACGTGGTCAGGGCAATGCCAGGTTATGGAGCTCACCTGCGCAACTACCCAGCAGCCCATGGGGCTCTCGTGGTCAGGCCCCTCCCAGGATATGGGGCTCACCTGGGCAGGTCCCCAGCAGACCACAGGGCTCTCATGGTCAGGCTACTCCCAGGTTATGGAGCTCACCTGTGCAACTACCCAGCAGCCCATGGGGCTCTCGTGATCAGGCCCCTACGAGGATACGTAGCTCCCGTGGGCAGGTAGGACAGCAGGGCCGGGAACACAGGAATCGTGCACGTAGCCCTCATTTCAGAGCACCCCAGATGGCCTGTCTCTCAGAGCTGACACAGAGCACGTCAGAGCAGGACTTGAACTAACAAACAGCATCTCCGACAGGTCTGTGACCCTGGGCGTCACTCTGTGCGGCCTCCCTCTGCCTGGTCTTCCAGAGACTTCCACTGCAGACGGGGACCAGGCCTCTGTCTCCACCCATCACCCCTCCTCTCCCTGACTCCTGGGTTCCTCTCATTAAGAGAGTGTCTTCTTGAAGTTGTCTCCCACTCATGGGCCCGATAAAATGATTAGAAAACAAGCCAGAGCTGCAGCCCCTTGTCTATCCTGACTCTTAGGAGCCCACACCTGTTCCTTGGACCTGGCCGGTTCAGCGAGGTCCATTTTCTGCAGTGTGAGCCCCTGAGGTTTGAGGATTGGCTGAGCTGGGCAGCCTGACCCTGCTGGCCAGCCCTGCCCAGGTGTGCCTGTGTTGAGGTCAATATAAACACCACTCCAGGCAGCAAGAGGCACTGCAGGTATGCCTGACGCCATATTCTCTGCCCCGTCAGCAGCCTCGGGGCTGTGCTGGTGGGAGGGTGGGAGGGGCCACGGCTTTGTGGGTGGTCCGGTGTGAGTGGGGCTCTGCTGGAGATTCTGCAGGAGTTGCCAGGCTGCCACCTGCTAAAGAAGAGGATGTGTCACCCATACCTTCGGCTGGAATTTCTCCCCGGGCAGAGGTGAGGAAGGAAAAAAGCAGTGGGGGCCGGGACAGGAGGGGTATCTCAGGCAGGGAAATGGAAAGCTTCCAGAAGAGCGCCCGGGCTCAGGAGCATCCTGGCTGGCCTGCAGGCACCAAGTCGGCCTGCGTGCTGTCGCTGGTGTGGCTCCACGGCCCTCCCTCTAGGCTTTCAAGTCCTTGTACATATTCAGGTGTTTTACCTGGGAAGGGTGGGAACAGTTCAGCAGCAGCTGACCTGGGGCTCCCCTCACGTTTACGCTCAGACGCCTCGGCACGGTCCCCCAGGTTTGCAATGAGGTCGCTTCTTGCGGGGGGCCTGCTGGCTGCATGGGAGATGATTCCCCACCTCTGACCAACTTCAGAATTGTTTACCACTGGAGCAAGTGCCCTGATGGCATTTTCCTCTGTATAACTGGTGGGTTCTGCTTTTTTTTTTTCTTTTTTGGTTTAAGGTAGATTTATTTCTCTTTTATGTATTTATAGATATAAGCATGGAAATAATTCATTCCTATAAATACATCTGTGTGAAGGGAAGAACATTTTTCTGTTTTATTTTTCAATTTTATTTATTTTTGGAAATTTTGAAATTTTATTTTATTTATTTTTTTATACAGCAGGTTATTATTAGTTATCTATTTTATACATATACATGTATACAGGTCAATCCCAATCTCCCAACTCACCCCACCACCACCACCCCATGGATTCCCCCCCTTGGTGTCCATACGTTTGTTCTCTACCTCTGTGTCTCTATTTCTGCCCTGCAAACCGGTTCATCTGTATCATTTTTCTAGGTTCCACATATATGCATTAATAAACAATATTTGTTTTTCTCTTTCTGACTTACTTCACTCTGTAGGACAGTCTCTAGATCCATCGACGTCTCTACAAATGACCCAGTTTCATTCCTTTGTATGGCTGAGTAATATTCCATTTTATCTATGTGCCACATCTTTATCCTTTCGTCTGTCTGTGGGCATTTAGGTTGCTTCCATTACGTGGTTATTGTAAATAGTGCTGCAGTGAACATTGTGGTGAATGTGTCTTTTGGATTTATGGTTTTCTCTGGGTATATGCCCAGAAGTGGGATTGCTGGATCATATGGTAATTCTATTTTTAGATTTTTAAGGAACCTCCATACTGTTCTCCATAGTGACTGTATCAATTTACATTCCCACCAATGGTGGAAGAGGGTACCTTTTGTCCACACCCTCCCCAGCATTTGTTGTTTGTAGATCTTCTGATGATGCCCATTCTAACAGGTGTGAGGTGATACCTCATGGTAGTTTTGATTTGCATTTCTCTAATAATTAGTGATGTCGAGAAGCTTTTCATGTGCGTCTTGTCCATCTCTGCATCTTCTTTGAAGAAATGTCTATTTAGATCTTCTACCCATTTTTCTATTGGGTTGTTTGTTTCTTTAATATTAAGCTGCATGAGCTCTTTATATATATTGGAGATTAAACCTTTGTCCATTGATTTCTTTGCAAATATTTTCTCCCATTCTGAGGGTTGCCTTTTTCCATTCCCGTATTTTAGCAAAAAAAAATAAAGAAAGAAAAGGAAGCAGAACAGAGATGTGCGTAAAATATGCCTCTTGAAACTGTTGTTTTGAAATATGGACGTCTTTTAAAATTTTGGGTCGATATATGAACCCAGGATTTGTTTTCAGGGCAGGTGTCATTTACAGGCCTGCAATTATCTTGAATATCAACTGACCATTAGCGCTGGGCTTACAGCTGCTGTTGTGTGAAACGGCCACAAGGTGGCAGCAGTTCTCCTTTACCAAATCTGGTTACTAGGGCCACAGAGCCTCAGTGGAAGTCGTGTTCTAGGTTGTAATTTCGAATGGAATGTGCCAGGAAAAAGCCCCTTAAGTTTGTCTCACGACTTCTTGTTCGTTTTTTAAATTTAATTTTTATTTTTTATCACAGCAAGTTTGATTACAATGTTTGGCTTGTTGTAGGTGTGCAAGATGTGGTTCTTTTGCACATATACATATGTCTGTTCTTCCTGGGACCCTTTTCCCATGTACGTTATGACAGAATGTTGAGTAGTCTTCTCTTGGTATTCCGTAGGTGTTTGGTGAATCTATATTTCACCTGTGTTTGTATATGTCTGTTAACCCCAATATCCTAATATATCCAATCCTCACACCTTTCCAGTGGTGAACCATAAGTTTGTTTAATGAATCTGTGATTGCCCTTCTCTGTGGAAATATCTTCACTGGTATCAATTTTTAGGTAACACCTATAAGTGATATCATATGATATGTGTCTTTCTCTTTCTGACTTACTACAAGTCACGTGATTACCTCTAGACTCATCTACGGTGCTGCAAATGGCATTGTGTCCTTTTTTTCCTGGGCTAATATTCTGTCTGTACATGTACCAGTTCGTCTTTGTCCAGTCATCTGTTGAGGGACTTTTTGGTTGCTTCCATGTCATGGCTACTGCAATGCTGCGGCAATGCACATTTGCCTGCCTGTGTCTTTCCAATTCTGTCTTCTTAGGGTCTAGGCCCAGGAGTGGGCCTGCTGTATCATATGGTAGCAAAATGTTTACCTTCTGGAAGACCCTCCATTCTGTTCTCATTACTGGCTCTTACCAGGTTACGTCCCACTTAAAGTTGAGGTTATGGTCTTCTCCACGACACCTTCAGCGTTTATTGTTTGTAGTATTTTTGCTGATGTTTATTCTGACTAGTGTGAGCTGACACCACTTTGTGGTTGGATTTTCATGCGTCTCATAATCCCTTGAAATTGAGCTTTCTCACATGTCCTTATGTTCCTCAAACTGTGAGTACAGCTTACCTCTTCAAATTGTTTTCATGAAGTATGTGTGACATTTAGAAATATTTTGGCCATTACCTCCCTCAAGACATTTTGAGGTCAGGTTTCATTTACAGCCCTCCAGTACTGGTGCATATGAAGTGACCCTTAGCACAGGTTTTAAAGCTGCTGTTGCAGGTAACGGCCAGAGGGCGGCAGCATTTCTGCTTTTCCCAATCTGGTAACTAGGGAAACAGACCATCCCGGCAGTGGTGTTCTTCGGTTATATATTAGAGTGGAATGTGCCCGCAAAAGCTGATGTCTCCTTACTTATGTTTGCTTTATGTATTGAATTTATAGTTTTCTGATTGGAGTCATATTCCACTGTGTACATGGACCACTTCTTCTTTGTGCATTCCTCTGTTGATGGACATTTTCGTAGCTTCCAAGTATTGGCTATGTTAAATATTGCTGTAGTGCAGGATTACCAGCCTGTGTCTTTTCTTTTTGGCTGTACGTGGGCCTCTCATTGCCGTGGACCCTCCCATTGCACAGCACAGGCTCCGGACATGCAGGCCCAGCAGCCATAGCTCACGGGACCGGCCGCTCCACGGCATGTGGCATCTTCCTGAACCAGGGCATGAACCCGTGTCCCCTGCATTGGCAGGCGGACTCTGAACCACTGCGCCACCTTTGACGCCCAGCCTGTGTCTTTTTGATTCTCATCCCCTCAGGCGATAGGCCCAGCAGTGGGTATGCTTGATTGAATGGTAGCTCAGTATTTACCTTTCCAAGGCACCTCATTTTTGTTTTCATTACTGGCTCTTACAATGTCCCACGTTGAACCAAGGGTAGGCATTTCTCCAAAACCCCTTCAGCCTTTATTGTTTGCAGAATTTTTGCTGCTGGGCATTCTGACTGGTGTGAGCTGATAGGTTTTTGTCATTTGGATTTGCATATCTTTAATTATTCCTAATGTTCAGCCTTTTCCCATGCCTTTTTAAATTTCTTGTACAGAGAAACAGAAAAAAACAGAGAGTGCAATTAACCTCTTGAAATAGTCTTCTTGGATGGTTGCCCTCTTTTGAATTTTTTGGTCAATTTTCGACCCCAGGATTGTTTTTGAGGGCAGGTGTCATTCACAGGCCTGCAATGAGTGTGAATATTTAGTGACCATTAGCACTGGGTTTAAAGCTGCTGTTGTTGGAAATGGACACAAGGTGGCGGTATTTCTCCATTCCCACATCTAGTTTCTGGGCAGCAGAGCCTTTCTGGGACCAATGGAATACAGAAGAAGGCATCATTGAAGTCTAATACAGAAAACCATGTCCTGGTGGATGGTAGAATAGCCAGCAGGGTGTAGGAATTAGGGACTACTGGATGTATATCCTCGGTGACTTCACTGACTGTCCTGATATCCTTTACCACGTCCCCAGCAGCCCACGGGGCTGACGTGGTCAGGGCAATGCCAGGTTATGGAGCTCACCTGCGCAACTACCCAGCAGCCCATGGGGCTCTCGTGGTCAGGCCCCTCCCAGGATATGGGGCTCACCTGGGCAGGTCCCCAGCAGACCACAGGGCTCTCATGGTCAGGCTACTCCCAGGTTATGGAGCTCACCTGTGCAACTACCCAGCAGCCCATGGGGCTCTCATGATCAGGCCCCTCCCAGGATACGTAGCTCCCGTGGGCAGGTAGGACAGCAGGGCCGGGAACACAGGAATCGTGCACGTAGCCCTCATTTCAGAGCACCCCAGATGGCCTGTCTCTCAGAGCTGACACAGAGCACGTCAGAGCAGGACTTGAACTAACAAACAGCATCTCCGACAGGTCTGTGACCCTGGGCGTCACTCTGTGCGGCCTCCCTCTGCCTGGTCTTCCAGAGACTTCCACTGCAGATGGGGACCAGGCCTCTGTCTCCACCCATCACCCCTCCTCTCCCTGACTCCTGGGTTCCTCTCATTAAGAGAGTGTCTTCTTGAAGTTGTCTCCCACTCATGGGCCCGATAAAATGATTAGAAAACAAGCCAGAGCTGCAGCCCCTTGTCTATCCTGACTCTTAGGAGCCCACACCTGTTCCTTGGACCTGGCCAGTTCAGCGAGGTCCGTTTTCTGCAGTGTGAGCCCCTGAGGTTTGAGGATTGGCTGAGCTGGGCAGCCTGACCCTGCCGGCCAGCCCTGCCCAGGTGTGCCTGTGTTGAGGTCAATATAAACACCACTCCAGGCAGCAAGAGGCACTGCAGGTATGCCTGACGCCATATTCTCTGCCCCGTCAGCAGTCTCGGGGCTGTGCTGGTGGGAGGGTGGGAGGGGCCACGGCTTTGTGGGTGGTCCGGTGTGAGTGGGGCTTTGCTGGAGATTCTGCAGGAGTTGCCACGCTGCCACCTGCTAAAGAAGAGGATGTGTCACCCATACCTTCGGCTGGAATTTCTCCCCGGGCAGAGGTGAGGAAGGAAAAAAGCAGTGGGGGCCGGGACAGGAGGGGTATCTCAGGCAGGGAAATGGAAAGCTTCCAGAAGAGCGCCCGGGCTCAGGAGCATCCTGGCTGGCCTGCAGGCACGAAGTCGGCCTGCGTGCTGTCGCTGGTGTGGCTCCACGGCCCTTCCTCTAGGCTTTCAAGTCCTTGTACATATTCAGGTGTTTTACCTGGGAAGGGTGGGAACAGTTCAGCAGCAGCTGACCTGGGGCTCCCCTCACGTTTACGCTCAGACGCCTCGGCACGGTCCCCCAGGTTTGCAATGAGGTCGCTTCTTGCGGGGGGCCTGCTGGCTGCATGGGAGATGATTCCCCACCTCTGACCAACTTCAGAATTGTTTACCACTGGAGCAAGTGCCCTGATAGCGTTTTCCTCTGTATAACTGGTGGCTTCTGTTTTTTTTTTTTTTCTTTTTTGGTTCAAGGTAGATTTATTTCTCTTTTATGTATTTATAGATATAAGCATGGAAATAATTCATTCCTATAAATACATCTGTGTGAAGGGAAGAACATTTTTCTGTTTTATTTTTCAATTTTATTTATTTTTGGAAATTTTGAAATTTTATTTTATTTATTTTTTTATACAGCAGGTTATTATTAGTTATCTATTTTATACATATACATGTATACAGGTCAATCCCAATCTCCCAACTCACCCCACCACCACCACCCCATGGATTCCCCCCCTTGGTGTCCATACGTTTGTTCTCTACCTCTGTGTCTCTATTTCTGCCCTGCAACCCGTTTCATCTGTATCATTTTTCTAGGTTCCACATATATGCATTAATAAACAATATTTGTTTTTCTCTTTCTGACTTACTACACTCTGTAGGACAGTCTCTAGATCCATCGACGTCTCTACAAATGACCCAGTTTCATTCCTTTGTATGGCTGAGTAATATTCCATTTTATATATGTGCCACATCTTTATCCTTTCGTCTGTCTGTGGGCATTTAGGTTGCTTCCATTACGTGGTTATTGTAAATAGTGCTGCAGTGAACATTGTGGTGAATGTGTCTTTTGGATTTATGGTTTTCTCTGGGTATATGCCCAGAAGTGGGATTGCTGGATCATATGGCAATTCTATTTTTAGATTTTTAAGGAACCTCCATACTGTTCTCCATAGTGACTGTATCAATTTACATTCCCACCAATGGTGGAAGAGGGTACCTTTTGTCCACACCCTCCCCAGCATTTGTTGTTTGTAGATCTTCTGATGATGCCCATTCTAACAGGTGTGAGGTGATACCTCATTGTAGTTTTGATTTGCATTTCTCTAATAATTAGTGATGTCGAGAAGCTTTTCATGTGCGTCTTGTCCATCTCTGCATCTTCTTTGAAGAAATGTCTATTTAGATCTTCTACCCATTTTTCTATTGGGTTGTTTGTTTCTTTAATATTAAGCTGCATGAGCTCTTTATATATATTGGAGATTAAACCTTTGTCCATTGATTTCTTTGCAAATATTTTCTCCCATTCTGAGGGTTGCCTTTTTCCATTCCCGTATTTTAGCAAAAAAAAATAAAGAAAGAAAAGGAAGCAGAACAGAGATGTGCGTAAAATATGCCTCTTGAAACTGTTGTTTTGAAATATGGACGTCTTTTAAAATTTTGGGTCGATATACGAACCCAGGATTTGTTTTCAGGGCAGGTGTCATTTACAGGCCTGCAATTATCTTGAATATCAACTGACCATTAGCGCTGGGCTTACAGCTGCTGTTGTGTGAAACGGCCACAAGGTGGCAGCAGTTCTCCTTTACCAAATCTGGTTACTAGGGCCACAGAGCCTCAGTGGAAGTCGTGTTCTAGGTTGTAATTTCGAATGGAATGTGCCAGGAAAAAGCCCCTTAAGTTTGTCTCACGACTTCTTGTTCGTTTTTTAAATTTAATTTTTATTTTTTATCACAGCAAGTTTGATTACAATGTTTGGCTTGTTGTAGGTGTGCAAGATGTGGTTCTTTTGCACATATACATATGTCTGTTCTTCCTGGGACCCTTTTCCCATGTACGTTATGACAGAATGTTGAGTAGTCTTCTCTTGGTATTCCGTAGGTGTTTGGTGATTCTATATTTCACCTGTGTTTGTATATGTCTGTTAACCCCAATATCCTAATATATCCAATCCTCACACCTTTCCAGTGGTGAACCATAAGTTTGTTTAATGAATCTGTGATTGCCCTTCTCTGTGGAAATATCTTCACTGGTATCAATTTTTAGGTAACACCTATAAGTGATATCATATGATATGTGTCTTTCTCTTTCTGACTTACTACAAGTCACGTGATTACCTCTAGACTCATCTACGGTGCTGCAAATGGCATTGTGTCCTTTTTTTCCTGGGCTAATATTCTGTCTGTACATGTACCAGTTCGTCTTTGTCCAGTCATCTGTTGAGGGACTTTTTGGTTGCTTCCATGTCATGGCTACTGCAATGCTGCGGCAAAGCACATTTGCCTTCCTGTGTCTTTCCAATTCTGTCTTCTTAGGGTCTAGGCCCAGGAGTGGGCCTGCTGTATCATATGGTAGCAAAATGTTTACCTTCTAGAAGACCCTCCATTCTGTTCTCATTACTGGCTCTTACCAGGTTACGTCCCACTTAAAGTTGAGGTTATGGTCTTCTCCACGACACCTTCAGCGTTTATTGTTTGTAGTATTTTTGCTGATGTTTATTCTGACTAGTGTGAGCTGACACCACTTTGTGGTTGGATTTTCATGCGTCTCATAATCCCTTGAAATTGAGCTTTCTCACATGTCCTTATGTTCCTCAAACTGTGAGTACAGCTTACCTCTTCAAATTGTTTTCATGAAGTATGTGTGACATTTAGAAATATTTTGGCCATTACCTCCCTCAAGACATTTTGAGGTCAGGTTTCATTTACAGCCCTCCAGTACTGGTGCATATGAAGTGACCCTTAGCACAGGTTTTCAAGCTGCTGTTGCAGGTAACGGCCAGAGGGTGGCAGCATTTCTGCTTTTCCCAATCTGGTAACTAGGGAAACAGACCGTCCCGGCAGTGGTGTTCTTCGGTTATATATTAGAGTGGAATGTGCCCCCAAAAGCTGATGTCTCCTTACTTATGTTTGCTTTATGTATTGAATTTATAGTTTTCTGATTGGAGTCATATTCCACTGTGTACATGGACCACTTCTTCTTTGTGCATTCCTCTGTTGATGGACATTTTCGTAGCTTCCAAGTATTGGCTATGTTAAATATTGCTGTAGTGCAGGATTACCAGCCTGTGTCTTTTCTTTTTGGCTGTACGTGGGCCTCTCATTGCCATGGACCCTCCCATTGCACAGCACAGGCTCCGGACATGCAGGCCCAGCAGCCATAGCTCACGGGACCGGCCGCTCCACAGCATGTGGCATCTTCCTGTACCGGGGCATGAACCCGTGTCCCCTGCATTGGCAGGCGGACTCTGAACCACTGCGCCACCAGTGACGCCCAGCCAGTGTCTTTTTGATTCTCATCCCCTCAGGCGATAGGCCCAGCAGCGGGTATGCTTGATTGAATGGTAGCTCAGTATTTACCTTTCCAAGGCACCTCATTTTTGTTTTCATTACTGGCTCTTACAATGTCCCACGTTGAACCAAGGGTAGGCATTTCTCCAAAACCCCTTCAGCCTTTATTGTTTGCAGAATTTTTGCTGCTGGGCATTCTGACTGGTGTGAGCTGATAGGTTTTTGTCATTTGGATTTGCATATCTTTAATTATTCCTAATGTTCAGCCTTTTCCCATGCCTTTTTAAATTTCTTGTACAGAGAAACAGAAAAAAACAGAGAGTGCAATTAACCTCTTGAAATAGTCTTCTTGGATGGCTGCCCTCTTTTGAATTTTTTGGTCAATTTTCGACCCCAGGTTTGTTTTTGAGGGCAGGTGTCATTCACAGGCCTGCAATGAGTGTGAATATTTAGTGACCATTAGCACTGGGTTTAAAGCTGCTGTTGTTGGAAATGGACACAAGGTGGCGGTATTTCTCCATTCCCACATCTAGTTACTAGGGCAGCAGAGCCTTTCTGGGACCAATGGAATACAGAAGAAGGCATCATTGAAGTCTAATACAGAAAACCATGTCCTGGTGAATGGTAGAATGGCCAGCAGGGTGTAGGAATTAGGGACTACTGGATGTATATCCTCAGTGACTTCACTGACTGTCCTGATATCCTTTACCACGTCCCCAGCAGCCCACGGGGCTGACGTGGTCAGGGCAATGCCAGGTTATGGAGCTCACCTGCGCAACTACCCAGCAGCCCATGGGGCTCTCGTGGTCAGGCCCCTCCCAGGATATGGGGCTCACCTGGGCAGGTCCCCAGCAGACCACAGGGCTCTCATGGTCAGGCTACTCCCAGGTTATGGAGCTCACCTGTGCAACTACCCAGCAGCCCATGGGGCTCTCATGATCAGGCCCCTCCCAGGATACGTAGCTCCCGTGGGCAGGTAGGACAGCAGGGCCGGGAACACAGGAATCGTGCACGTAGCCCTCATTTCAGAGCACCCCAGATGGCCTGTCTCTCAGAGCTGACACAGAGCACGTCAGAGCAGGACTTGAACTAACAAACAGCATCTCCGACAGGTCTGTGACCCTGGGCGTCACTCTGTGCGGCCTCCCTCTGCCTGGTCTTCCAGAGACTTCCACTGCAGACGGGGACCAGGCCTCTGTCTCCACCCATCACCCCTCCTCTCCCTGACTCCTGGGTTCCTCTCATTAAGAGAGTGTCTTCTTGAAGTTGTCTCCCACTCATGGGCCCGATAAAATGATTAGAAAACAAGCCAGAGCTGCAGCCCCTTGTCTATCCTGACTCTTAGGAGCCCACACCTGTTCCTTGGACCTGGCCGGTTCAGCGAGGTCCGTTTTCTGCAGTGTGAGCCCCTGAGGTTTGAGGATTGGCTGAGCTGGGCAGCCTGTCCCTGCCGCCCAGCCCTGCCCAGGTGTGCCTGTGTTGAGGTCAATATAAACACCACTCCAGGCAGCAAGAGGCACTGCAGGTATGCCTGACGCCATATTCTCTGCCCCGTCAGCAGTCTTGGGGCTGTGCTGGTGGGAGGGTGGGAGGGGCCACGGCTTTGTGGGTGGTCCGGTGTGAGTGGGGCTCTGCTGGAGATTCTGCAGGAGTTGCCAGGCTGCCACCTGCTAAAGAAGAGGATGTGTCACCCTTACCTTCGGCTGGAATTTCTCCCCGGGCAGAGGTGAGGAAGGAAAAAAGCAGTGGGGGCCGGGACAGGAGGGGTATCTCAGGCAGGGAAATGGAAAGCTTCCAGAAGAGCGCCCGGGCTCAGGAGCATCCTGGCTGGCCTGCAGGCACCAAGTCGGCCTGCGTGCTGTCGCTGGTGTGGCTCCACGGCCCTTCCTCTAGGCTTTCAAGTCCTTGTACATATTCAGGTGTTTTACCTGGGAAGGGTGGGAACAGTTCAGCAGCAGCTGACCTGGGGCTCCCCTCACGTTTACGCTCAGATGCCTCGGCACGGTCCCCCAGGTTTGCAATGAGGTCGCTTCTTGCGGGGGGCCTGCTGGCTGCATGGGAGATGATTCCCCACCTCTGACCAACTTCAGAATTGTTTACCACTGGAGCAAGTGCCCTGATAGCGTTTTCCTCTGTATAACTGGTGGCTTCTGTTTTTTTTTTTTTTCTTTTTTGGTTCAAGGTAGATTAATTTCTCTTTTATGTATTTATAGATATAAGCATGGAAATAATTCATTCCTATAAATACATCTGTGTGAAGGGAAGAACATTTTTCTGTTTTATTTTTCAATTTTATTTATTTTTGGAAATTTTGAAATTTTATTTTATTTATTTTTTTATACAGCAGGTTATTATTAGTTATCTATTTTATACATATACATGTATACAGGTCAATCCCAATCTCCCAACTCACCCCACCACCACCACCCCATGGATTCCCCCCCTTGGTGTCCATACGTTTGTTCTCTACCTCTGTGTCTCTATTTCTGCCCTGCAACCCGGTTCATCTGTATCATTTTTCTAGGTTCCACATATATGCATTAATAAACAATATTTGTTTTTCTCTTTCTGACTTACTACACTCTGTAGGACAGTCTCTAGATCCATCGACGTCTCTACAAATGACCCAGTTTCATTCCTTTGTATGGCTGAGTAATATTCCATTTTATATATGTGCCACATCTTTATCCTTTCGTCTGTCTGTGGGCATTTAGGTTGCTTCCATTACGTGGTTATTGTAAATAGTGCTGCAGTGAACATTGTGGTGAATGTGTCTTTTGGATTTATGGTTTTCTCTGGGTATATGCCCAGAAGTGGGATTGCTGGATCATATGGCAATTCTATTTTTAGATTTTTAAGGAACCTCCATACTGTTCTCCATAGTGACTGTATCAATTTACACTCCCACCAATGGTGGAAGAGGGTACCTTTTGTCCACACCCTCCCCAGCATTTGTTGTTTGTAGATCTTCTGATGATGCCCATTCTAACAGGTGTGAGGTGATACCTCATTGTAGTTTTGATTTGCATTTCTCTAATAATTAGTGATGTCGAGAAGCTTTTCATGTGCGTCTTGTCCATCTCTGCATCTTCTTTGAAGAAATGTCTATTTAGATCTTCTACCCATTTTTCTATTGGGTTGTTTGTTTCTTTAATATTAAGCTGCATGAGCTCTTTATATATATTGGAGATTAAACCTTTGTCCATTGATTTCTTTGCAAATATTTTCTCCCATTCTGAGGGTTGCCTTTTTCCATTCCCGTATTTTAGCAAAAAAAAAATAAAGAAAGAAAAGGAAGCAGAACAGAGATGTGCGTAAAATATGCCTCTTGAAACTGTTGTTTTGAAATATGGACGTCTTTTAAAATTTTGGGTCGATATGCGAACCCAGGATTTGTTTTCAGGGCAGGTGTCATTTACAGGCCTGCAATTATCTTGAATATCAACTGACCATTAGCGCTGGGCTTACAGCTGCTGTTGTGTGAAACGGCCACAAGGTGGCAGCAGATCTCCTTTACCAAATCTGGTTACTAGGGCCACAGAGCCTCAGTGGAAGTCGTGTTCTAGGTTGTAATTTCGAATGGAATGTGCCAGGAAAAAGCCCCTTAAGTTTGTCTCACGACTTCTTGTTCGTTTTTTAAATTTAATTTTTATTTTTTATCACAGCAAGTTTGATTACAATGTTTGGCTTGTTGTAGGTGTGCAAGATGTGGTTCTTTTGCACATATACATATGTCTGTTCTTCCTGGGACCCTTTTCCCATGTACGTTATGACAGAATGTTGAGTAGTCTTCTCTTGGTATTCCGTAGGTGTTTGGTGATTCTATATTTCACCTGTGTTTGTATATGTCTGTTAACCCCAATATCCTAATATATCCAATCCTCACACCTTTCCAGTGGTGAACCATAAGTTTGTTTAATGAATCTGTGATTGCCCTTCTCTGTGGAAATATCTTCACTGGTATCAATTTTTAGGTAACACCTATAAGTGATATCATATGATATGTGTCTTTCTCTTTCTGACTTACTACAAGTCACGTGATTAGCTCTAGACTCATCTACGGTGCTGCAAATGGCATTGTGTCCTTTTTTTCCTGGGCTAATATTCTGTCTGTACATGTACCAGTTCGTCTTTGTCCAGTCATCTGTTGAGGGACTTTTTGGTTGCTTCCATGTCATGGCTACTGCAATGCTGCGGCAAAGCACATTTGCCTGCCTGTGTCTTTCCAATTCTGTCTTCTTAGGGTCTAGGCCCAGGAGTGGGCCTGCTGTATCATATGGTAGCAAAATGTTTACCTTCTAGAAGACCCTCCATTCTGTTCTCATTACTGGCTCTTACCAGGTTACGTCCCACTTAAAGTTGAGGTTATGGTCTTCTCCACGACACCTTCAGCGTTTATTGTTTGTAGTATTTTTGCTGATGTTTATTCTGACTAGTGTGAGCTGACACCACTTTGTGGTTGGATTTTCATGCGTCTCATAATCCCTTGAAATTGAGCTTTCTCACATGTCCTTATGTTCCTCAAACTGTGAGTACAGCTTACCTCTTCAAATTGTTTTCATGAAGTATGTGTGACATTTAGAAATATTTTGGCCATTACCTCCCTCAAGACATTTTGAGGTCAGGTTTCATTTACAGCCCTCCAGTACTGGTGCATATGAAGTGACCCTTAGCACAGGTTTTAAAGCTGCTGTTGCAGGTAACGGCCAGAGGGTGGCAGCATTTCTGCTTTTCCCAATCTGGTAACTAGGGAAACAGACCATCCCGGCAGTGGTGTTCTTCGGTTATATATTAGAGTGGAATGTGCCCCCAAAAGCTGATGTCTCCTTACTTATGTTTGCTTTATGTATTGAATTTATAGTTTTCTGATTGGAGTCATATTCCACTGTGTACATGGACCACTTCTTCTTTGTGCATTCCTCTGTTGATGGACATTTTCGTAGCTTCCAAGTATTGGCTATGTTAAATATTGCTGTAGTGCAGGATTACCAGCCTGTGTCTTTTCTTTTTGGCTGTACGTGGGCCTCTCATTGCCATGGACCCTCCCATTGCACAGCACAGGCTCCGGACATGCAGGCCCAGCAGCCATAGCTCAGGGGACCGGCAGCTCCACAGCATGTGGCATCTTCCTGTACCGGGGCATGAACCCGTGTCCCCTGCATTGGCAGGCGGACTCTGAACCACTGCGCCACCAGTGACGCCCAGCCAGTGTCTTTTTGATTCTCATCCCCTCAGGCGATAGGCCCAGCAGCGGGTATGCTTGATTGAATGGTAGCTCAGTATTTACCTTTCCAAGGCACCTCATTTTTGTTTTCATTACTGGCTCTTACAATGTCCCACGTTGAACCAAGAGTAGGCATTTCTCCAAAACCCCTTCAGCCTTTATTGTTTGCAGAATTTTTGCTGCTGGGCATTCTGACTGGTGTGAGCTGATAGGTTTTTGTCATTTGGATTTGCATATCTTTAATTATTCCTAATGTTCAGCCTTTTCCCATGCCTTTTTAAATTTCTTGTACAGAGAAACAGAAAAAAACAGAGAGTGCAATTAACCTCTTGAAATAGTCTTCTTGGATGGCTGCCCTCTTTTGAATTTTTTGGTCAATTTTCGACCCCAGGTTTGTTTTTGAGGGCAGGTGTCATTCACAGGCCTGCAATGAGTGTGAATATTTAGTGACCATTAGCACTGGGTTTAAAGCTGCTGTTGTTGGAAATGGCCACAAGGTGGCGGTATTTCTCCATTCCCACATCTAGTTACTAGGGCAGCAGAGCCTTTCTGGGACCAATGGAATACAAAAGAAGGCATCATTGAAGTCTAATACAGAAAACCATGTCCTGGTGAATGGTAGAATGGCCAGCAGGGTGTAGGAATTAGGGACTACTGGATGTATATCCTCAGTGACTTCACTGACTGTCCTGATATCCTTTACCACGTCCCCAGCAGCCCACGGGGCTGACGTGGTCAGGGCAATGCCAGGTTATGGAGCTCACCTGCGCAACTACCCAGCAGCCCATGGGGCTCTCATGGTCAGGCCCCTCCCAGGATATGGGGCTCACCTGGGCAGGTCCCCAGCAGACCACAGGGCTCTCATGGTCAGGCTACTCCCAGGTTATGGAGCTCACCTGTGCAACTACCCAGCAGCCCATGGGGCTCTCATGATCAGGCCCCTCCCAGGATACGTAGCTCCCGTGGGCAGGTAGGACAGCAGGGCCGGGAACACAGGAATCGTGCACGTAGCCCTCATTTCAGAGCACCCCAGATGGCCTGTCTCTCAGAGCTGACACAGAGCACGTCAGAGCAGGACTTGAACTAACAAACAGCATCTCCGACAGGTCTGTGACCCTGGGCGTCACTCTGTGCGGCCTCCCTCTGCCTGGTCTTCCAGAGACTTCCACTGCAGACGGGGACCAGGCCTCTGTCTCCACCCATCACCCCTCCTCTCCCTGACTCCTGGGTTCCTCTCATTAAGAGAGTGTCTTCTTGAAGTTGTCTCCCACTCATGGGCCTGATAAAATGATTAGAAAACAAGCCAGAGCTGCAGCCCCTTGTCTATCCTGACTCTTAGGAGCCCACACCTGTTCCTTGGACCTGGCCGGTTCAGCGAGGTCCGTTTTCTGCAGTGTGAGCCCCTGAGGTTTGAGGATTGGCTGAGCTGGGCTGCCTGTCCCTGCCGGCCAGCCCTGCCCAGGTGTGCCTGTGTTGAGGTCAATATAAACACCACTCCAGGCAGCAAGAGGCACTGCAGGTATGCCTGACGCCATATTCTCTGCCCCGTCAGCAGTCTCGGGGCTGTGCTGGTGGGAGGGTGGGAGGGGCCACGGCTTTGTGGGTGGTCCGGTGTGAGTGGGGCTCTGCTGGAGATTCTGCAGGAGTTGCCAGGCTGCCACCTGCTAAAGAAGAGGATGTGTCACCCTTACCTTCGGCTGGAATTTCTCCCCGGGCAGAGGTGAGGAAGGAAAAAAGCAGTGGGGGCCGGGACAGGAGGGGTATCTCAGGCAGGGAAATGGAAAGCTTCCAGAAGAGCGCCCGGGCTCAGGAGCATCCTGGCTGGCCTGCAGGCACCAAGTCGGCCTGCGTGCTGTCGCTGGTGTGGCTCCACGGCCCTTCCTCTAGGCTTTCAAGTCCTTGTACATATTCAGGTGTTTTACCTGGGAAGGGTGGGAACAGTTCAGCAGCAGCTGACCTGGGGCTCCCCTCACGTTTACGCTCAGACGCCTCGGCACGGTCCCCCAGGTTTGCAATGAGGTCGCTTCTTGCGGGGGGCCTGCTGGCTGCATGGGAGATGATTCCCCACCTCTGACCAACTTCAGAATTGTTTACCACTGGAGCAAGTGCCCTGATAGCGTTTTCCTCTGTATAACTGGTGGCTTCTGTTTTTTTTTTTTTTTCTTTTTTGGTTCAAGGTAGATTTTATTTCTCTTTTATGTATTTATAGATATAAGCATGGAAATAATTCATTCCTATAAATACATCTGTGTGAAGGGAAGAACATTTTTCTGTTTTATTTTTCAATTTTATTTATTTTTGGAAATTTTGAAATGTTATTTATTTTTTTATACAGCAGGTTATTATTAGTTATCTATTTTATACATATACATGTATACAGGTCAATCCCAATCTCCCAACTCACCCCACCACCACCACCCCATGGATTCCCCCCGTTGGTGTCCATACGTTTGTTCTCTACCTCTGTGTCTCTATTTCTGCCCTGCAAACCGGTTCATCTGTATCATTTTTCTAGGTTCCACATATATGCATTAATAAACAATATTTGTTTTTCTCTTTCTGACTTACTTCACTCTGTAGGACAGTCTCTAGATCCATCGACGTCTCTACAAATGACCCAGTTTCATTCCTTTGTATGGCTGAGTAATATTCCATTTTATCTATGTGCCACATCTTTATCCTTTCGTCTGTCTGTGGGCATTTAGGTTGCTTCCATTACGTGGTTATTGTAAATAGTGCTGCAGTGAACATTGTGGTGAATGTGTCTTTTGGATTTATGGTTTTCTCTGGGTATATGCCCAGAAGTGGGATTGCTGGATCATATGGTAATTCTATTTTTAGATTTTTAAGGAACCTCCATACTGTTCTCCATAGTGACTGTATCAATTTACATTCCCACCAATGGTGGAAGAGGGTACCTTTTGTCCACACCCTCCCCAGCATTTGTTGTTTGTAGATCTTCTGATGATGCCCATTCTAACAGGTGTGAGGTGATACCTCATGGTAGTTTTGATTTGCATTTCTCTAATAATTAGTGATGTCGAGAAGCTTTTCATGTGCGTCTTGTCCATCTCTGCATCTTCTTTGAAGAAATGTCTATTTAGATCTTCTACCCATTTTTCTATTGGGTTGTTTGTTTCTTTAATATTAAGCTGCATGAGCTCTTTATATATATTGGAGATTAAACCTTTGTCCATTGATTTCTTTGCAAATATTTTCTCCCATTCTGAGGGTTGCCTTTTTCCATTCCCGTATTTTAGCAAAAAAAAATAAAGAAAGAAAAGGAAGCAGAACAGAGATGTGCGTAAAATATGCCTCTTGAAACTGTTGTTTTGAAATATGGACGTCTTTTAAAATTTTGGGTCGATATACGAACCCAGGATTTGTTTTCAGGGCAGGTGTCATTTACAGGCCTGCAATTATCTTGAATATCAACTGACCATTAGCGCTGGGCTTACAGCTGCTGTTGTGTGAAACGGCCACAAGGTGGCAGCAGTTCTCCTTTACCAAATCTGGTTACTAGGGCCACAGAGCCTCAGTGGAAGTCGTGTTCTAGGTTGTAATTTCGAATGGAATGTGCCAGGAAAAAGCCCCTTAAGTTTGTCTCACGACTTCTTGTTCGTTTTTTAAATTTAATTTTTATTTTTTATCACAGCAAGTTTGATTACAATGTTTGGCTTGTTGTAGGTGTGCAAGATGTGGTTCTTTTGCACATATACATATGTCTGTTCTTCCTGGGACCCTTTTCCCATGTACGTTATGACAGAATGTTGAGTAGTCTTCTCTTGGTATTCCGTAGGTGTTTGGTGAATCTATATTTCACCTGTGTTTGTATATGTCTGTTAACCCCAATATCCTAATATATCCAATCCTCACACCTTTCCAGTGGTGAACCATAAGTTTGTTTAATGAATCTGTGATTGCCCTTCTCTGTGGAAATATCTTCACTGGTATCAATTTTTAGGTAACACCTATAAGTGATATCATATGATATGTGTCTTTCTCTTTCTGACTTACTACAAGTCACGTGATTACCTCTAGACTCATCTACGGTGCTGCAAATGGCATTGTGTCCTTTTTTTCCTGGGCTAATATTCTGTCTGTACATGTACCAGTTCGTCTTTGTCCAGTCATCTGTTGAGGGACTTTTTGGTTGCTTCCATGTCATGGCTACTGCAATGCTGCGGCAATGCACATTTGCCTGCCTGTGTCTTTCCAATTCTGTCTTCTTAGGGTCTAGGCCCAGGAGTGGGCCTGCTGTATCATATGGTAGCAAAATGTTTACCTTCTAGAAGACCCTCCATTCTGTTCTCATTACTGGCTCTTACCAGGTTACGTCCCACTTAAAGTTGAGGTTATGGTCTTCTCCACGACACCTTCAGCGTTTATTGTTTGTAGTATTTTTGCTGATGTTTATTCTGACTAGTGTGAGCTGACACCACTTTGTGGTTGGATTTTCATGCGTCTCATAATCCCTTGAAATTGAGCTTTCTCACATGTCCTTATGTTCCTCAAACTGTGAGTACAGCTTACCTCTTCAAATTGTTTTCATGAAGTATGTGTGACATTTAGAAATATTTTGGCCATTACCTCCCTCAAGACATTTTGAGGTCAGGTTTCATTTACAGCCCTCCAGTACTGGTGCATATGAAGTGACCCTTAGCACAGGTTTTAAAGCTGCTGTTGCAGGTAACGGCCCGAGGGTGGCAGCATTTCTGCTTTTCCCAATCTGGTAACTAGGGAAACAGACCATCCCGGCAGTGGTGTTCTTCGGTTATATATTAGAGTGGAATGTGCCCCCAAAAGCTGATGTCTCCTTACTTATGTTTGCTTTATGTATTGAATTTATAGTTTTCTGATTGGAGTCATATTCCACTGTGTACATGGACCACTTCTTCTTTGTGCATTCCTCTGTTGATGGACATTTTCGTAGCTTCCAAGTATTGGCTATGTTAAATATTGCTGTAGTGCAGGATTACCAGCCTGTGTCTTTTCTTTTTGGCTGTACGTGGGCCTCTCATTGCCATGGACCCTCCCATTGCACAGCACAGGCTCCGGACATGCAGGCCCAGCAGCCATAGCTCACGGGACCGGCCGCTCCACAGCATGTGGCATCTTCCTGAACCGGGGCATGAACCCGTGTCCCCTGCATTGGCAGGCGGACTCTGAACCACTGCGCCACCAGTGACGCCCAGCCAGTGTCTTTTTGATTCTCATCCCCTCAGGCGATAGGCCCAGGAGCGGGTATGCTTGATTGAATGGTAGCTCAGTATTTACCTTTCCAAGGCACCTCATTTTTGTTTTCATTACTGGCTCTTACAATGTCCCACGTTGAACCAAGGGTAGGCATTTCTCCAAAACCCCTTCAGCCTTTATTGTTTGCAGAATTTTTGCTGCTGGGCATTCTGACTGGTGTGAGCTGATAGGTTTTTGTCATTTGGATTTGCATATCTTTAATTATTCCTAATGTTCAGCCTTTTCCCATGCCTTTTTAAATTTCTTGTACAGAAAAACAGAAAAAAACAGAGAGTGCAATTAACCTCTTGAAATAGTCTTCTTGGATGGCTGCCCTCTTGAATTTTTTGGTCAATTTTCGACCCCAGGTTTGTTTTTGAGGGCAGGTGTCATTCACAGGCCTGCAATGAGTGTGAATATTTAGTGACCATTAGCACTGGGTTTAAAGCTGCTGTTGTTGGAAATGGCCACAAGGTGGCGGTATTTCTCCATTCCCACATCTAGTTACTAGGGCAGCAGTGCCTTTCTGGGACCAATGGAATACAGAAGAAGGCATCATTGAAGTCTAATACAGAAAACCATGTCCTGGTGAATGGTAGAATGGCCAGCAGGGTGTAGGAATTAGGGACTACTGGATGTATATCCTCGGTGACTTCACTGACTGTCCTGATATCCTTTACCACGTCCCCAGCAGCCCACGGGGCTGACGTGGTCAGGGCAATGCCAGGTTATGGAGCTCACCTGCGCAACTACCCAGCAGCCCATGGGGCTCTCGTGGTCAGGCCCCTCCCAGGATATGGGGCTCACCTGGGCAGGTCCCCAGCAGACCACAGGGCTCTCATGGTCAGGCTACTCCCAGGTTATGGAGCTCACCTGTGCAACTACCCAGCAGCCCATGGGGCTCTCATGATCAGGCCCCTCCCAGGATACGTAGCTCCCGTGGGCAGGTAGGACAGCAGGGCCGGGAACACAGGAATCGTGCACGTAGCCCTCATTTCAGAGCACCCCAGATGGCCTGTCTCTCAGAGCTGACACAGAGCACGTCAGAGCAGGACTTGAACTAACAAACAGCATCTCCGACAGGTCTGTGACCCTGGGCGTCACTCTGTGCGGCCTCCCTCTGCCTGGTCTTCCAGAGACTTCCACTGCAGACGGGGACCAGGCCTCTGTCTCCACCCATCACCCCTCCTCTCCCTGACTCCTGGGTTCCTCTCATTAAGAGAGTGTCTTCTTGAAGTTGTCTCCCACTCATGGGCCCGATAAAATGATTAGAAAACAAGCCAGAGCTGCAGCCCCTTGTCTATCCTGACTCTTAGGAGCCCACACCTGTTCCTTGGACCTGGCCAGTTCAGCGAGGTCCGTTTTCTGCAGTGTGAGCCCCTGAGGTTTGAGGATTGGCTGAGCTGGGCAGCCTGACCCTGCCGGCCAGCCCTGCCCAGGTGTGCCTGTGTTGAGGTCAATATAAACACCACTCCAGGCAGCAAGAGGCACTGCAGGTATGCCTGACGCCATATTCTCTGCCCCGTCAGCAGTCTCGGGGCTGTGCTGGTGGGAGGGTGGGAGGGGCCACGGCTTTGTGGGTGGTCCGGTGTGAGTGGGGCTCTGCTGGAGATTCTGCAGGAGTTGCCAGGCTGCCACCTGCTAAAGAAGAGGATGTGTCACCCATACCTTCGGCTGGAATTTCTCCCCGGGCAGAGGTGAGGAAGGAAAACAGCAGTGGGGGCCGGGACAGGAGGGGTATCTCAGGCAGGGAAATGGAAAGCTTCCAGAAGAGCGCCCGGGCTCAGGAGCATCCTGGCTGGCCTGCAGGCACCAAGTCGGCCTGCGTGCTGTCGCTGGTGTGGCTCCACGGCCCTTCCTCTAGGCTTTCAAGTCCTTGTACATATTCAGGTGTTTTACCTGGGAAGGGTGGGAACAGTTCAGCAGCAGCTGACCTGGGGCTCCCCTCACGTTTACGCTCAGACGCCTCGGCACGGTCCCCCAGGTTTGCAATGAGGTCGCTTCTTGCGGGGGGCCTGCTGGCTGCATGGGAGATGATTCCCCACCTCTGACCAACTTCAGAATTGTTTACCACTGGAGCAAGTGCCCTGATAGCGTTTTCCTCTGTATAACTGGTGGCTTCTGTTTTTTTTTTTTTTCTTTTTTGGTTCAAGGTAGATTTTATTTCTCTTTTATGTATTTATAGATATAAGCATGGAAATAATTCATTCCTATAAATACATCTGTGTGAAGGGAAGAACATTTTTCTGTTTTATTTTTCAATTTTATTTATTTTTGGAAATTTTGAAATTTTATTTATTTTTTTATACAGCAGGTTATTATTAGTTATCTATTTTATACATATACATGTATACAGGTCAATCCCAATCTCCCAACTCACCCCACCACCACCACCCCATGGATTCCCCCCCTTGGTGTCCATACGTTTGTTCTCTACCTCTGTGTCTCTATTTCTGCCCTGCAAACCGGTTCATCTGTATCATTTTTCTAGGTTCCACATATATGCATTAATAAACAATATTTGTTTTTCTCTTTCTGACTTACTTCACTCTGTAGGACAGTCTCTAGATCCATCGACGTCTCTACAAATGACCCAGTTTCATTCCTTTGTATGGCTGAGTAATATTCCATTTTATCTATGTGCCACATCTTTATCCTTTCGTCTGTCTGTGGGCATTTAGGTTGCTTCCATTACGTGGTTATTGTAAATAGTGCTGCAGTGAACATTGTGGTGAATGTGTCTTTTGGATTTATGGTTTTCTCTGGGTATATGCCCAGAAGTGGGATTGCTGGATCATATGGTAATTCTATTTTTAGATTTTTAAGGAACCTCCATACTGTTCTCCATAGTGACTGTATCAATTTACATTCCCACCAATGGTGGAAGAGGGTACCTTTTGTCCACACCCTCCCCAGCATTTGTTGTTTGTAGATCTTCTGATGATGCCCATTCTAACAGGTGTGAGGTGATACCTCATGGTAGTTTTGATTTGCATTTCTCTAATAATTAGTGATGTCGAGAAGCTTTTCATGTGCGTCTTGTCCATCTCTGCATCTTCTTTGAAGAAATGTCTATTTAGATCTTCTACCCATTTTTCTATTGGGTTGTTTGTTTCTTTAATATTAAGCTGCATGAGCTCTTTATATATATTGGAGATTAAACCTTTGTCCATTGATTTCTTTGCAAATATTTTCTCCCATTCTGAGGGTTGCCTTTTTCCATTCCCGTATTTTAGCAAAAAAAAAATAAAGAAAGAAAAGGAAGCAGAACAGAGATGTGCGTAAAATATGCCTCTTGAAACTGTTGTTTTGAAATATGGACGTCTTTTAAAATTTTGGGTCGATATGCGAACCCAGGATTTGTTTTCAGGGCAGGTGTCATTTACAGGCCTGCTATTATCTTGAATATCAACTGACCATTAGCGCTGGGCTTACAGCTGCTGTTGTGTGAAACGGCCACAAGGTGGCAGCAGTTCTCCTTTACCAAATCTGGTTACTAGGGCCACAGAGCCTCAGTAGAAGTCGTGTTCTAGGTTGTAATTTCGAATGGAATGTGCCAGGAAAAAGCCCCTTAAGTTTGTCTCACGACTTCTTGTTCGTTTTTTAAATTTAATTTTTATTTTTTATCACAGCAAGTTTGATTACAATGTTTGGCTTGTTGTAGGTGTGCAAGATGTGGTTCTTTTGCACATATACATATGTCTGTTCTTCCTGGGACCCTTTTCCCATGTACGTTATGACAGAATGTTGAGTAGTCTTCTCTTGGTATTCCGTAGGTGTTTGGTGATTCTATATTTCACCTGTGTTTGTATATGTCTGTTAACCCCAATATCCTAATATATCCAATCCTCACACCTTTCCAGTGGTGAACCATAAGTTTGTTTAATGAATCTGTGATTGCCCTTCTCTGTGGAAATATCTTCACTGGTATCAATTTTTAGGTAACACCTATAAGTGATATCATATGATATGTGTCTTTCTCTTTCTGACTTACTACAAGTCACGTGATTACCTCTAGACTCATCTACGGTGCTGCAAATGGCATTGTGTCCTTTTTTTCCTGGGCTAATATTCTGTCTGTACATGTACCAGTTCGTCTTTGTCCAGTCATCTGTTGAGGGACTTTTTGGTTGCTTCCATGTCATGGCTACTGCAATGCTGCGGCAATGCACATTTGCCTGCCTGTGTCTTTCCAATTCTGTCTTCTTAGGGTCTAGGCCCAGGAGTGGGCCTGCTGTATCATATGGTAGCAAAATGTTTACCTTCTAGAAGACCCTCCATTCTGTTCTCATTACTGGCTCTTACCAGGTTACGTCCCACTTAAAGTTGAGGTTATGGTCTTCTCCACGACACCTTCAGCGTTTATTGTTTGTAGTATTTTTGCTGATGTTTATTCTGACTAGTGTGAGCTGACACCACTTTGTGGTTGGATTTTCATGCGTCTCATAATCCCTTGAAATTGAGCTTTCTCACATGTCCTTATGTTCCTCAAACTGTGAGTACAGCTTACCTCTTCAAATTGTTTTCATGAAGTATGTGTGACATTTAGAAATATTTTGGCCATTACCTCCCTCAAGACATTTTGAGGTCAGGTTTCATTTACAGCCCTCCAGTACTGGTGCATATGAAGTGACCCTTAGCACAGGTTTTAAAGCTGCTGTTGCAGGTAACGGCCCGAGGGTGGCAGCATTTCTGCTTTTCCCAATCTGGTAACTAGGGAAACAGACCATCCCGGCAGTGGTGTTCTTCGGTTATATATTAGAGTGGAATGTGCCCCCAAAAGCTGATGTCTCCTTACTTATGTTTGCTTTATGTATTGAATTTATAGTTTTCTGATTGGAGTCATATTCCACTGTGTACATGGACCACTTCTTCTTTGTGCATTCCTCTGTTGATGGACATTTTCGTAGCTTCCAAGTATTGGCTATGTTAAATATTGCTGTAGTGCAGGATTACCAGCCTGTGTCTTTTCTTTTTGGCTGTACGTGGGACTCTCATTGCCGTGGACCCTCCCATTGCACAGCACAGGCTCCGGACATGCAGGCCCAGCAGCCATAGCTCACGGGACCGGCCGCTCCACAGCATGTGGCATCTTCCTGAACCGGGGCATGAACCCGTGTCCCCTGCATTGGCAGGCGGACTCTGAACCACTGCGCCACCAGTGACGCCCAGCCAGTGTCTTTTTGATTCTCATCCCCTCAGGCGATAGGCCCAGCAGCGGGTATGCTTGATTGAATGGTAGCTCAGTATTTACCTTTCCAAGGCACCTCATTTTTGTTTTCATTACTGGCTCTTACAATGTCCCACGTTGAACCAAGAGTAGGCATTTCTCCAAAACCCCTTCAGCCTTTACTGTTTGCAGAATTTTTGCTGCTGGGCATTCTGACTGGTGTGAGCTGATAGGTTTTTGTCATTTGGATTTGCATATCTTTAATTATTCCTAATGTTCAGCCTTTTCCCATGCCTTTTTAAATTTCTTGTACAGAAAAACAGAAAAAAACAGAGAGTGCAATTAACCTCTTGAAATAGTCTTCTTGGATGGTTGCCCTCTTTTGAATTTTTTGGTCAATTTTCGACCCCAGGATTGTTTTTGAGGGCAGGTGTCATTCACAGGCCTGCAATGAGTGTGAATATTTAGTGACCATTAGCACTGGGTTTAAAGCTGCTGTTGTTGGAAATGGCCACAAGGTGGCGGTATTTCTCCATTCCCACATCTAGTTACTAGGGCAGCAGAGCCTTTCTGGGACCAATGGAATACAGAAGAAGGCATCATTGAAGTCTAATACAGAAAACCATGTCCTGGTGAATGGTAGAATGGCCAGCAGGGTGTAGGAATTAGGGACTACTGGATGTATATCCTCAGTGACTTCACTGACTGTCCTGATATCCTTTACCACGTCCCCAGCAGCCCACGGGGCTGACGTGGTCAGGGCAATGCCAGGTTATGGAGCTCACCTGCGCAACTACCCAGCAGCCCATGGGGCTCTCGTGGTCAGGCCCCTCCCAGGATATGGGGCTCACCTGGGCAGGTCCCCAGCAGACCACAGGGCTCTCATGGTCAGGCTACTCCCAGGTTATGGAGCTCACCTGTGCAACTACCCAGCAGCCCATGGGGCTCTCATGATCAGGCCCCTCCCAGGATACGTAGCTCCCGTGGGCAGGTAGGACAGCAGGGCCGGGAACACAGGAATCGTGCACGTAGCCCTCATTTCAGAGCACCCCAGATGGCCTGTCTCTCAGAGCTGACACAGAGCACGTCAGAGCAGGACTTGAACTAACAAACAGCATCTCCGACAGGTCTGTGACCCTGGGCGTCACTCTGTGCGGCCTCCCTCTGCCTGGTCTTCCAGAGACTTCCACTGCAGACGGGGACCAGGCCTCTGTCTCCACCCATCACCCCTCCTCTCCCTGACTCCTGGGTTCCTCTCATTAAGAGAGTGTCTTCTTGAAGTTGTCTCCCACTCATGGGCCCGATAAAATGATTAGAAAACAAGCCAGAGCTGCAGCCCCTTGTCTATCCTGACTCTTAGGAGCCCACACCTGTTCCTTGGACCTGGCCAGTTCAGCGAGGTCCGTTTTCTGCAGTGTGAGCCCCTGAGGTTTGAGGATTGGCTGAGCTGGGCAGCCTGACCCTGCCGGCCAGCCCTGCCCAGGTGTGCCTGTGTTGAGGTCAATATAAACACCACTCCAGGCAGCAAGAGGCACTGCAGGTATGCCTGACGCCATATTCTCTGCCCCGTCAGCAGTCTCGGGGCTGTGCTGGTGGGAGGGTGGGAGGGGCCACGGCTTTGTGGGTGGTCCGGTGTGAGTGGGGCTCTGCTGGAGATTCTGCAGGAGTTGCCAGGCTGCCACCTGCTAAAGAAGAGGATGTGTCACCCATACCTTCGGCTGGAATTTCTCCCCGGGCAGAGGTGAGGAAGGAAAAAAGCAGTGGGGGCCGGGACAGGAGGGGTATCTCAGGCAGGGAAATGGAAAGCTTCCAGAAGAGCGCCCGGGCTCAGGAGCATCCTGGCTGGCCTGCAGGCACCAAGTCGGCCTGCGTGCTGTCGCTGGTGTGGCTCCACGGCCCTTCCTCTAGGCTTTCAAGTCCTTGTACATATTCAGGTGTTTTACCTGGGAAGGGTGGGAACAGTTCAGCAGCAGCTGACCTGGGGCTCCCCTCACGTTTACGCTCAGACGCCTCGGCACGGTCCCCCAGGTTTGCAATGAGGTCGCTTCTTGCGGGGGGCCTGCTGGCTGCATGGGAGATGATTCCCCACCTCTGACCAACTTCAGAATTGTTTACCACTGGAGCAAGTGCCCTGATAGCGTTTTCCTCTGTATAACTGGTGGCTTCTGTTTTTTTTTTTTTTCTTCTTTTTTGGTTCAAGGTAGATTTTATTTCTCTTTTATGTATTTATAGATATAAGCATGGAAATAATTCATTCCTATAAATACATCTGTGTGAAGGGAAGAACATTTTTCTGTTTTATTTTTCAATTTTATTTATTTTTGGAAATTTTGAAATGTTATTTATTTTTTTATACAGCAGGTTATTATTAGTTATCTATTTTATACATATACATGTATACAGGTCAATCCCAATCTCCCAACTCACCCCACCACCACCACCCCATGGATTCCCCCCCTTGGTGTCCATACGTTTGTTCTCTACCTCTGTGTCTCTATTTCTGCCCTGCAAACCGGTTCATCTGTATCATTTTTCTAGGTTCCACATATATGCATTAATAAACAATATTTGTTTTTCTCTTTCTGACTTACTTCACTCTGTAGGACAGTCTCTAGATCCATCGACGTCTCTACAAATGACCCAGTTTCATTCCTTTGTATGGCTGAGTAATATTCCATTTTATCTATGTGCCACATCTTTATCCTTTCGTCTGTCTGTGGGCATTTAGGTTGCTTCCATTACGTGGTTATTGTAAATAGTGCTGCAGTGAACATTGTGGTGAATGTGTCTTTTGGATTTATGGTTTTCTCTGGGTATATGCCCAGAAGTGGGATTGCTGGATCATATGGTAATTCTATTTTTAGATTTTTAAGGAACCTCCATACTGTTCTCCATAGTGACTGTATCAATTTACATTCCCACCAATGGTGGAAGAGGGTACCTTTTGTCCACACCCTCCCCAGCATTTGTTGTTTGTAGATCTTCTGATGATGCCCATTCTAACAGGTGTGAGGTGATACCTCATGGTAGTTTTGATTTGCATTTCTCTAATAATTAGTGATGTCGAGAAGCTTTTCATGTGCGTCTTGTCCATCTCTGCATCTTCTTTGAAGAAATGTCTATTTAGATCTTCTACCCATTTTTCTATTGGGTTGTTTGTTTCTTTAATATTAAGCTGCATGAGCTCTTTATATATATTGGAGATTAAACCTTTGTCCATTGATTTCTTTGCAAATATTTTCTCCCATTCTGAGGGTTGCCTTTTTCCATTCCCGTATTTTAGCAAAAAAAAATAAAGAAAGAAAAGGAAGCAGAACAGAGATGTGCGTAAAATATGCCTCTTGAAACTGTTGTTTTGAAATATGGACGTCTTTTAAAATTTTGGGTCGATATGCGAACCCAGGATTTGTTTTCAGGGCAGGTGTCATTTACAGGCCTGCAATTATCTTGAATATCAACTGACCATTAGCGCTGGGCTTACAGCTGCTGTTGTGTGAAACGGCCACAAGGTGGCAGCAGTTCTCCTTTACCAAATCTGGTTACTAGGGCCACAGAGCCTCAGTGGAAGTCGTGTTCTAGGTTGTAATTTCGAATGGAATGTGCCAGGAAAAAGCCCCTTAAGTTTGTCTCACGACTTCTTGTTCGTTTTTTAAATTTAATTTTTATTTTTTATCACAGCAAGTTTGATTACAATGTTTGGCTTGTTGTAGGTGTGCAAGATGTGGTTCTTTTGCACATATACATATGTCTGTTCTTCCTGGGACCCTTTTCCCATGTACGTTATGACAGAATGTTGAGTAGTCTTCTCTTGGTATTCCATAGGTGTTTGGTGATTCTATATTTCACCTGTGTTTGTATATGTCTGTTAACCCCAATATCCTAATATATCCAATCCTCACACCTTTCCAGTGGTGAACCATAAGTTTGTATAATGAATCTGTGATTGCCCTTCTCTGTGGAAATATCTTCACTGGTATCAATTTTTAGGTAACACCTATAAGTGATATCATATGATATGTGTCTTTCTCTTTCTGACTTACTACAAGTCACGTGATTACCTCTAGACTCATCTACGGTGCTGCAAATGGCATTGTGTCCTTTTTTTCCTGGGCTAATATTCTGTCTGTACATGTACCAGTTCGTCTTTGTCCAGTCATCTGTTGAGGGACTTTTTGGTTGCTTCCATGTCATGGCTACTGCAATGCTGCGGCAATGCACATTTGCCTGCCTGTGTCTTTCCAATTCTGTCTTCTTAGGGTCTAGGCCCAGGAGTGGGCCTGCTGTATCATATGGTAGCAAAAGGTTTACCTTCTAGGAGACCCTCCATTCTGTTCTCATTACTGGCTCTTACCAGGTTACGTCCCACTTAAAGTTGAGGTTATGGTCTTCTCCACGACACCTTCAGCGTTTATTGTTTGTAGTATTTTTGCTGATGTTTATTCTGACTAGTGTGAGCTGACACCACTTTGTGGTTGGATTTTCATGCGTCTCATAATCCCTTGAAATTGAGCTTTCTCACATGTCCTTATGTTCCTCAAACTGTGAGTACAGCTTACCTCTTCAAATTGTTTTCATGAAGTATGTGTGACATTTAGAAATATTTTGGCCATTACCTCCCTCAAGACATTTTGAGGTCAGGTTTCATTACAGCCCTCCAGTACTGGTGCATATGAAGTGACCCTTAGCACAGGTTTTAAAGCTGCTGTTGCAGGTAACGGCCCGAGGGTGGCAGCATTTCTGCTTTTCCCAATCTGGTAACTAGGGAAACAGACCATCCCGGCAGTGGTGTTCTTCGGTTATATATTAGAGTGGAATGTGCCCCCAAAAGCTGATGTCTCCTTACTTATGTTTGCTTTATGTATTGAATTTATAGTTTTCTGATTGGAGTCATATTCCACTGTGTACATGGACCACTTCTTCTTTGTGCATTCCTCTCTTGATGGACATTTTCGTAGCTTCCAAGTATTGGCTATGTTAAATATTGCTGTAGTGCAGGATTACCAGCCTGTGTCTTTTCTTTTTGGCTGTACGTGGGCCTCTCATTGCCGTGGACCCTCCCATTGCACAGCACAGGCTCCGGACATGCAGGCCCAGCAGCCATAGCTCACGGGACCGGCCGCTCCACAGCATGTGGCATCTTCCTGAACCGGGGCATGAACCCGTGTCCCCTGCATTGGCAGGCAGACTCTGAACCACTGCGCCACCAGTGACGCCCAGCCAGTGTCTTTTTGATTCTCATCCCCTCAGGCGATAGGCCCAGCAGCGGGTATGCTTGATTGAATGGTAGCTCAGTATTTACCTTTCCAAGGCACCTCATTTTTGTTTTCATTACTGGCTCTTACAATGTCCCACGTTGAACCAAGAGTAGGCATTTCTCCAAAACCCCTTCAGCCTTTATTGTTTGCAGAATTTTTGCTGCTGGGCATTCTGACTGGTGTGAGCTGATAGGTTTTTGTCATTTGGATTTGCATATCTTTAATTATTCCTAATGTTCAGCCTTTTCCCATGCCTTTTTAAATTTCTTGTACAGAAAAACAGAAAAAAACAGAGAGTGCAATTAACCTCTTGAAATAGTCTTCTTGGATGGTTGCCCTCTTTTGAATTTTTTGGTCAATTTTCGACCCCAGGATTGTTTTTGAGGGCAGGTGTCATTCACAGGCCTGCAATGAGTGTGAATATTTAGTGACCATTAGCACTGGGTTTAAAGCTGCTGTTGTTGGAAATGGCCACAAGGTGGCGGTATTTCTCCATTCCCACATCTAGTTACTAGGGCAGCAGAGCTTTTCTGGGACCAATGGAATACAGAAGAAGGCATCATTGAAGTCTAATACAGAAAACCATGTCCTGGTGAATGGTAGAATGGCCAGCAGGGTGTAGGAATTAGGGACTACTGGATGTATATCCTCGGTGACTTCACTGACTGTCCTGATATCCTTTACCACGTCCCCAGCAGCCCACGGGGCTGACGTGGTCAGGGCAATGCCAGGTTATGGAGCTCACCTGCGCAACTACCCAGCAGCCCATGGGGCTCTCGTGGTCAGGCCCCTCCCAGGATATGGGGCTCACCTGGGCAGGTCCCCAGCAGACCACAGGGCTCTCATGGTCAGGCTACTCCCAGGTTATGGAGCTCACCTGTGCAACTACCCAGCAGCCCATGGGGCTCTCGTGATCAGGCCCCTCCCAGGATACGTAGCTCCCGTGGGCAGGTAGGACAGCAGGGCCGGGAACACAGGAATCGCGCACGTAGCCCTCATTTCAGAGCACCCCAGATGGCCTGTCTCTCAGAGCTGACACAGAGCACGTCAGAGCAGGACTTGAACTAACAAACAGCATCTCCGACAGGTCTGTGACCCTGGGCGTCACTCTGTGCGGCCTCCCTCTGCCTGGTCTTCCAGAGACTTCCACTGCAGACGGGGACCAGGCCTCTGTCTCCACCCATCACCCCTCCTCTCCCTGACTCCTGGGTTCCTCTCATTAAGAGAGTGTCTTCTTGAAGTTGTCTCCCACTCATGGGCCCGATAAAATGATTAGAAAACAAGCCAGAGCTGCAGCCCCTTGTCTATCCTGACTCTTAGGAGCCCACACCTGTTCCTTGGACCTGGCCGGTTCAGCGAGGTCCGTTTTCTGCAGTGTGAGCCCCTGAGGTTTGAGGATTGGCTGAGCTGGGCAGCCTGACCCTGCCGGCCAGCCCTGCCCAGGTGTGCCTGTGTTGAGGTCAATATAAACACCACTCCAGGCAGCAAGAGGCACTGCAGGTATGCCTGACGCCATATTCTCTGCCCCGTCAGCAGTCTCGGGGCTGTGCTGGTGGGAGGGTGGGAGGGGCCACGGCTTTGTGGGTGGTCCGGTGTGAGTGGGGCTCTGCTGGAGATTCTGCAGGAGTTGCCAGGCTGCCACCTGCTAAAGAAGAGGATGTGTCACCCATACCTTCGGCTGGAATTTCTCCCCGGGCAGAGGTGAGGAAGGAAAAAAGCAGTGGGGGCCGGGACAGGAGGGGTATCTCAGGCAGGAAAATGGAAAGCTTCCAGAAGAGCGCCCGGGCTCAGGAGCATCCTGGCTGGCCTGCAGGCACCAAGTCGGCCTGCGTGCTGTCGCTGGTGTGGCTCCACGGCCCTTCCTCTAGGCTTTCAAGTCCTTGTACATATTCAGGTGTTTTAACTGGGAAGGGTGGGAACAGTTCAGCAGCAGCTGACCTGGGGCTCCCCTCACGTTTACGCTCAGACGCCTCGGCACGGTCCCCCAGGTTTGCAATGAGGTCGCTTCTTGTGGGGGGCCTGCTGGCTGCATGGGAGATGATTCCCCACCTCTGACCAACTTCAGAATTGTTTACCACTGGAGCAAGTGCCCTGATAGCGTTTTCCTCTGTATAACTGGTGGCTTCTGTTTTTTTTTTTTTTCTTTTTTGGTTCAAGGTAGATTTTATTTCTCTTTTATGTATTTATAGATATAAGCATGGAAATAATTCATTCCTATAAATACATCTGTGTGAAGGGAAGAACATTTTTCTGTTTTATTTTTCAATTTTATTTATTTTTGGAAATTTTGAAATTTTATTTATTTTTTTATACAGCAGGTTATTATTAGTTATCTATTTTATACATATACATGTATACAGGTCAATCCCAATCTCCCAACTCACCCCACCACCACCACCCCATGGATTCCCCCCCTTGGTGTCCATACGTTTGTTCTCTACCTCTGTGTCTCTATTTCTGCCCTGCAAACCGGTTCATCTGTATCATTTTTCTAGGTTCCACATATATGCATTAATAAACAATATTTGTTTTTCTCTTTCTGACTTACTTCACTCTGTAGGACAGTCTCTAGATCCATCGACGTCTCTACAAATGACCCAGTTTCATTCCTTTGTATGGCTGAGTAATATTCCATTTTATCTATGTGCCACATCTTTATCCTTTCGTCTGTCTGTGGGCATTTAGGTTGCTTCCATTACGTGGTTATTGTAAATAGTGCTGCAGTGAACATTGTGGTGAATGTGTCTTTTGGATTTATGGTTTTCTCTGGGTATATGCCCAGAAGTGGGATTGCTGGATCATATGGTAATTCTATTTTTAGATTTTTAAGGAACCTCCATACTGTTCTCCATAGTGACTGTATCAATTTACATTCCCACCAATGGTGGAAGAGGGTACCTTTTGTCCACACCCTCCCCAGCATTTGTTGTTTGTAGATCTTCTGATGATGCCCATTCTAACAGGTGTGAGGTGATACCTCATGGTAGTTTTGATTTGCATTTCTCTAATAATTAGTGATGTCGAGAAGCTTTTCATGTGCGTCTTGTCCATCTCTGCATCTTCTTTGAAGAAATGTCTATTTAGATCTTCTACCCATTTTTCTATTGGGTTGTTTGTTTCTTTAATATTAAGCTGCATGAGCTCTTTATATATATTGGAGATTAAACCTTTGTCCATTGATTTCTTTGCAAATATTTTCTCCCATTCTGAGGGTTGCCTTTTTCCATTCCCGTATTTTAGCAAAAAAAAATAAAGAAAGAAAAGGAAGCAGAACAGAGATGTGCGTAAAATATGCCTCTTGAAACTGTTGTTTTGAAATATGGACGTCTTTTAAAATTTTGGGTCGATATGCGAACCCAGGATTTGTTTTCAGGGCAGGTGTCATTTACAGGCCTGCAATTATCTTGAATATCAACTGACCATTAGCGCTGGGCTTACAGCTGCTGTTGTGTGAAACGGCCACAAGGTGGCAGCAGTTCTCCTTTACCAAATCTGGTTACTAGGGCCACAGAGCCTCAGTGGAAGTCGTGTTCTAGGTTGTAATTTCGAATGGAATGTGCCAGGAAAAAGCCCCTTAAGTTTGTCTCACGACTTCTTGTTCGTTTTTTAAATTTAATTTTTATTTTTTATCACAGCAAGTTTGATTACAATGTTTGGCTTGTTGTAGGTGTGCAAGATGTGGTTCTTTTGCACATATACATATGTCTGTTCTTCCTGGGACCCTTTTCCCATGTACGTTATGACAGAATGTTGAGTAGTCTTCTCTTGGTATTCCGTAGGTGTTTGGTGATTCTATATTTCACCTGTGTTTGTATATGTCTGTTAACCCCAATATCCTAATATATCCAATCCTCACACCTTTCCAGTGGTGAACCATAAGTTTGTTTAATGAATCTGTGATTGCCCTTCTCTGTGGAAATATCTTCACTGGTATCAATTTTTAGGTAACACCTATAAGTGATATCATATGATATGTGTCTTTCTCTTTCTGACTTACTACAAGTCACGTGATTAGCTCTAGACTCATCTACGGTGCTGCAAATGGCATTGTGTCCTTTTTTTCCTGGGCTAATATTCTGTCTGTACATGTACCAGTTCATCTTTGTCCAGTCATCTGTTGAGGGACTTTTTGGTTGCTTCCATGTCATGGCTACTGCAGTGCTGCGGCAAAGCACATTTGCCTGCCTGTGTCTTTCCAATTCTGTCTTCTTAGGGTCTAGGCCCAGGAGTGGGCCTGCTGTATCATATGGTAGCAAAATGTTTACCTTCTAGAAGACCCTCCATTCTGTTCTCATTACTGGCTCTTACCAGGTTACGTCCCACTTAAAGTTGAGGTTATGGTCTTCTCCACGACACCTTCAGCGTTTATTGTTTGTAGTATTTTTGCTGATGTTTATTCTGACTAGTGTGAGCTGACACCACTTTGTGGTTGGATTTTCATGCGTCTCATAATCCCTTGAAATTGAGCTTTCTCACATGTCCTTATGTTCCTCAAACTGTGAGTACAGCTTACCTCTTCAAATTGTTTTCATGAAGTATGTGTGACATTTAGAAATATTTTGGCCATTACCTCCCTCAAGACATTTTGAGGTCAGGTTTCATTTACAGCCCTCCAGTACTGGTGCATATGAAGTGACCCTTAGCACAGGTTTTAAAGCTGCTGTTGCAGGTAACGGCCAGAGGGCGGCAGCATTTCTGCTTTTACCAATCTGGTAACTAGGGAAAGAGACCATCCCGGCATTGGTGTTCCTCGGTTATATATTAGAGTGGAATGTGCCCCCAAAAGCTGATGTCTCCTTACTTATGTTTGCTTTATGTATTGAATTTATAGTTTTCTGATTGGAGTCATATTCCACTGTGTACATGGACCACTTCTTCTTTGTGCATTCCTCTGTTGATGGACATTTTCGTAGCTTCCAAGTATTGGCTATGTTAAATATTGCTGTAGTGCAGGATTACCAGCCTGTGTCTTTTCTTTTTGGCTGTACATGGGCCTCTCATTGCCGTGGACACTCCCATTGCACAGCACAGGCTCCGGACATGCAGGCCCAGCAGCCATAGCTCACGGGACCGGCTGCTCCACAGCATGTGGCATCTTCCTGAACCGGGGCATGAACCTGTGTCCCCTGCACTGGCAGGCGGACTCTGAACCACTGCGCCACCAGTGACGCCCAGCCTGTGTCTTTTTGATTCTCATCCCCTCAGGCGATAGGCCCAGCAGCGGGTATGCTTGATTGAATGGTAGCTCAGTATTTACCTTTCCAAGGCACCTCATTTTTGTTTTCATTACTGGCTCTTACAATGTCCCACGTTGAACCAAGAGTAGGCATTTCTCCAAAACCTCTTCAGCCTTTATTGTTTGCAGAATTTTTGCTGCTGGGCATTCTGACTGGTGTGAGCTGATAGGTTTTTGTCATTTGGATTTGCATATCTTTAATTATTCCTAATGTTCAGCCTTTTCCCATGCCTTTTTAAATTTCTTGTACAGAAAAACAGAAAAAAACAGAGAGTGCAATTAACCTCTTGAAATAGTCTTCTTGGATGGTTGCCCTCTTTTGAATTTTTTGGTCAATTTTCGACCCCAGGATTGTTTTTGAGGGCAGGTGTCATTCACAGGCCTGCAATGAGTGTGAATATTTAGTGACCATTAGCACTGGGTTTAAAGCTGCTGTTGTTGGAAATGGCCACAAGGTGGCGGTATTTCTCCATTCCCACATCTAGTTACTAGGGCAGCAGAGCCTTTCTGGGACCAATGGAATACAAAAGAAGGCATCATTGAAGTCTAATACAGAAAACCATGTCCTGGTGAATGGTAGAATGGCCAGCAGGGTGTAGGAATTAGGGACTACTGGATGTATATCCTCAGTGACTTCACTGACTGTCCTGATATCCTTTACCACGTCCCCAGCAGCCCACGGGGCTGACGTGGTCAGGGCAATGCCAGGTTATGGAGCTCACCTGCGCAACTACCCAGCAGCCCATGGGGCTCTCGTGGTCAGGCCCCTCCCAGGATATGGGGCTCACCTGGGCAGGTCCCCAGCAGACCACAGGGCTCTCATGGTCAGGCTACTCCCAGGTTATGGAGCTCACCTGTGCAACTACCCAGCAGCCCATGGGGCTCTCGTGATCAGGCCCCTCCCAGGATACGTAGCTCCCGTGGGCAGGTAGGACAGCAGGGCCGGGAACACAGGAATCGTGCACGTAGCCCTCATTTCAGAGCACCCCAGATGGCCTGTCTCTCAGAGCTGACACAGAGCACGTCAGAGCAGGACTTGAACTAACAAACAGCATCTCCGACAGGTCTGTGACCCTGGGCGTCCCTCTGTGCGGCCTCCCTCTGCCTGGTCTTCCAGAGACTTCCACTGCAGACGGGGACCAGGCCTCTGTCTCCACCCATCACCCCTCCTCTCCCTGACTCCTGGGTTCCTCTCATTAAGAGAGTGTCTTCTTGAAGTTGTCTCCCACTCATGGGCCCGATAAAATGATTAGAAAACAAGCCAGAGCTGCAGCCCCTTGTCTATCCTGACTCTTAGGAGCCCACACCTGTTCCTTGGACCTGGCCAGTTCAGCGAGGTCCGTTTTCTGCAGTGTGAGCCCCTGAGGTTTGAGGATTGGCTGAGCTGGGCATCCTGACCCTGCCGGCCAGCCCTGCCCAGGTGTGCCTGTGTTGAGGTCAATATAAATACCACTCCAGGCAGCAAGAGGCACTGCAGGTATGCCTGACGCCATATTCTCTGCCCCGTCAGCAGTCTCGGGGCTGTGCTGGTGGGAGGGTGGGAGGGGCCACGGCTTTGTGGGTGGTCCGGTGTGAGTGGGGCTCTGCTGGAGATTCTGCAGGAGTTGCCAGGCTGCCACCTGCTAAAGAAGAGGATGTGTCACCCATACCTTCGGCTGGAATTTCTCCCCGGGCAGAGGTGAGGAAGGAAAAAAGCAGTGGGGGCCGGGACAGGAGGGGTATCTCAGGCAGGGAAATGGAAAGCTTCCAGAAGAGCGCCCGGGCTCAGGAGCATCCTGGCTGGCCTGCAGGCACCAAGTCGGCCTGCGTGCTGTCGCTGGTGTGGCTCCACGGCCCTTCCTCTAGGCTTTCAAGTCCTTGTACATATTCAGGTGTTTTACCTGGGAAGGGTGGGAACAGTTCAGCAGCAGCTGACCTGGGGCTCCCCTCACGTTTACGCTCAGACGCCTCGGCACGGTCCCCCAGGTTTGCAATGCGGTCGCTTCTTGCCGGGGGCCTGCTGGCTGCATGGGAGATGATTCCCCACCTCTGACCAACTTCAGAATTGTTTACCACTGGAGCAAGTGCCCTGATAGCGTTTTCCTCTGTATAACTGGTGGCTTCTGTTTTTTTTTTTTTTTTCTTTTTTGGTTCAAGGTAGATTTTATTTCTCTTTTATGTATTTATAGATATAAGCATGGAAATAATTAATTCCTATAAATACATCTGTGTGAAGGGAAGAACATTTTTCTGTTTTATTTTTCAATTTTATTTATTTTTGGAAATTTTGAAATTTTATTTATTTTTTTATACAGCAGGTTATTATTAGTTATCTATTTTATACATATACATGTATACAGGTCAATCCCAATCTCCCAACTCACCCCACCACCACCACCCCATGGATTCCCCCCCTTGGTGTCCATAAGTTTGTTCTCTACCTCTGTTTCTCTATTTCTGCCCTGCAAACCGGTTCATCTGTATCATTTTTCTAGGTTCCACATATATGCATTAATAAACAATATTTGTTTTTCTCTTTCTGACTTACTTCACTCTGTAGGACAGTCTCTAGATCCATCGACGTCTCTACAAATGACCCAGTTTCATTCCTTTGTATGGCTGAGTAATATTCCATTTTATATATGTGCCACATCTTTATCCTTTCGTCTGTCTGTGGGCATTTAGGTTGCTTCCATTACGTGGTTATTGTAAATAGTGCTGCAGTGAACATTGTGGTGAATGTGTCTTTTGGATTTATGGTTTTCTCGGGGTATATGCCCAGAAGTGGGATTGCTGGATCATATGGTAATTCTATTTTTAGATTTTTAAGGAACCTCCATACTGTTCTCCATAGTGACTGTATCAATTTACATTCCCACCAATGGTGGAAGAGGGTACCTTTTGTCCACACCCTCCCCAGCATTTGTTGTTTGTAGATCTTCTGATGATGCCCATTCTAACAGGTGTGAGGTGATACCTCATGGTAGTTTTGATTTGCATTTCTCTAATAATTAGTGATGTCGAGAAGCTTTTCATGTGCGTCTTGTCCATCTCTGCATCTTCTTTGAAGAAATGTCTATTTAGATCTTCTACCCATTTTTCTATTGGGTTGTTTGTTTCTTTAATATTAAGCTGCATGAGCTCTTTATATATATTGGAGATTAAACCTTTGTCCATTGATTTCTTTGCAAATATTTTCTCCCATTCTGAGGGTTGCCTTTTTCCATTCCCGTATTTTAGCAAAAAAAAATAAAGAAAGAAAAGGAAGCAGAACAGAGATGTGCGTAAAATATGCCTCTTGAAACTGTTGTTTTGAAATATGGACGTCTTTTAAAATTTTGGGTCGATATACGAACCCAGGATTTGTTTTCAGGGCAGGTGTCATTTACAGGCCTGCAATTATCTTGAATATCAACTGACCATTAGCGCTGGGCTTACAGCTGCTGTTGTGTGAAACGGCCACAAGGTGGCAGCAGTTCTCCTTTACCAAATCTGGTTACTAGGGCCACAGAGCCTCAGTGGAAGTCGTGTTCTAGGTTGTAATTTCGAATGGAATGTGCCAGGAAAAAGCCCCTTAAGTTTGTCTCACGACTTCTTGTTCGTTTTTTAAATTTAATTTTTATTTTTTATCACAGCAAGTTTGATTACAATGTTTGGCTTGTTGTAGGTGTGCAAGATGTGGTTCTTTTGCACATATACATATGTCTGTTCTTCCTGGGACCCTTTTCCCATGTACGTTATGACAGAATGTTGAGTAGTCTTCTCTTGGTATTCCGTAGGTGTTTGGTGATTCTATATTTCACCTGTGTTTGTATATGTCTGTTAACCCCAATATCCTAATATATCCAATCCTCACACCTTTCCAGTGGTGAACCATAAGTTTGTTTAATGAATCTGTGATTGCCCTTCTCTGTGGAAATATCTTCACTGGTATCAATTTTTAGGTAACACCTATAAGTGATATCATATGATATGTGTCTTTCTCTTTCTGACTTACTACAAGTCACGTGATTAGCTCTAGACTCATCTACGGTGCTGCAAATGGCATTGTGTCCTTTTTTTCCTGGGCTAATATTCTGTCTGTACATGTACCAGTTCATCTTTGTCCAGTCATCTGTTGAGGGACTTTTTGGTTGCTTCCATGTCATGGCTACTGCAGTGCTGCGGCAAAGCACATTTGCCTGCCTGTGTCTTTCCAATTCTGTCTTCTTAGGGTCTAGGCCCAGGAGTGGGCCTGCTGTATCATATGGTAGCAAAATGTTTACCTTCTAGAAGACCCTCCATTCTGTTCTCATTACTGGCTCTTACCAGGTTACGTCCCACTTAAAGTTGAGGTTATGGTCTTCTCCACGACACCTTCAGCGTTTATTGTTTGTAGTATTTTTGCTGATGTTTATTCTGACTAGTGTGAGCTGACACCACTTTGTGGTTGGATTTTCATGTGTCTCATAATCCCTTGAAATTGAGCTTTCTCACATGTCCTTATGTTCCTCAAACTGTGAGTACAGCTTACCTCTTCAAATTGTTTTCATGAAGTATGTGTCACATTTAGAAATATTTTGGCCATTACCTCCCTCAAGACATTTTGAGGTCAGGTTTCATTTACAGCCCTCCAGTACTGGTGCATATGAAGTGACCCTTAGCACAGGTTTTAAAGCTGCTGTTGCAGGTAACGGCCAGAGGGCGGCAGCATTTCTGCTTTTCCCAATCTGGTAACTAGGGAAACAGACCATCCCGGCATTGGTGTTCCTCGGTTATATATTAGAGTGGAATGTGCCCCCAAAAGCTGATGTCTCCTTACTTATGTTTGCTTTATGTATTGAATTTATAGTTTTCTGATTGGAGTCATATTCCACTGTGTACATGGACCACTTCTTCTTTGTGCATTCCTCTGTTGATGGACATTTTCGTAGCTTCCAAGTATTGGCTATGTTAAATATTGCTGTAGTGCAGGATTACCAGCCTGTGTCTTTTCTTTTTGGCTGTACATGGGCCTCTCATTGCCGTGGACACTCCCATTGCACAGCACAGGCTCCGGACATGCAGGCCCAGCAGCCATAGCTCACGGGACCGGCCGCTCCACAGCATGTGGCATCTTCCTGAACCGGGGCATGAACCCGTGTCCCCTGCACTGGCAGGCGGACTCTGAACCACTGCGCCACCAGTGACGCCCAGCCTGTGTCTTTTTGATTCTCATCCCCTCAGGCGATAGGCCCAGCAGCGGGTATGCTTGATTGAATGGTAGCTCAGTATTTACCTTTCCAAGGCACCTCATTTTTGTTTTCATTACTGGCTCTTACAATGTCCCACGTTGAACCAAGATTAGGCATTTCTCCAAAACCCCTTCAGCCTTTATTGTTTGCAGAATTTTTGCTGCTGGGCATTCTGACTGGTGTGAGCTGATAGGTTTTTGTCATTTGGATTTGCATATCTTTAATTATTCCTAATGTTCAGCCTTTTCCCATGCCTTTTTAAATTTCTTGTACAGAAAAACAGAAAAAAACAGAGAGTGCAATTAACCTCTTGAAATAGTCTTCTTGGATGGTTGCCCTCTTTTGAATTTTTTGGTCAATTTTCGACCCCAGGATTGTTTTTGAGGGCAGGTGTCATTCACAGGCCTGCAATGAGTGTGAATATTTAGTGACCATTAGCACTGGGTTTAAAGCTGCTGTTGTTGGAAATGGCCACAAGGTGGCGGTATTTCTCCATTCCCACATCTAGTTACTAGGGCAGCAGAGCCTTTCTGGGACCAATGGAATACAAAAGAAGGCATCATTGAAGTCTAATACAGAAAACCATGTCCTGGTGAATGGTAGAATGGCCAGCAGGGTGTAGGAATTAGGGACTACTGGATGTATATCCTCAGTGACTTCACTGACTGTCCTGATATCCTTTACCACGTCCCCAGCAGCCCACGGGGCTGACGTGGTCAGGGCAATGCCAGGTTATGGAGCTCACCTGCGCAACTACCCAGCAGCCCATGGGGCTCTCGTGGTCAGGCCCCTCCCAGGATATGGGGCTCACCTGGGCAGGTCCCCAGCAGACCACAGGGCTCTCATGGTCAGGCTACTCCCAGGTTATGGAGCTCACCTGTGCAACTACCCAGCAGCCCATGGGGCTCTCGTGATCAGGCCCCTCCCAGGATACGTAGCTCCCGTGGGCAGGTAGGACAGCAGGGCCGGGAACACAGGAATCGTGCACGTAGCCCTCATTTCAGAGCACCCCAGATGGCCTGTCTCTCAGAGCTGACACAGAGCACGTCAGAGCAGGACTTGAACTAACAAACAGCATCTCCGACAGGTCTGTGACCCTGGGCGTCCCTCTGTGCAGCCTCCCTCTGCCTGGTCTTCCAGAGACTTCCACTGCAGACGGGGACCAGGCCTCTGTCTCCACCCATCACCCCTCCTCTCCCTGACTCCTGGGTTCCTCTCATTAAGAGAGTGTCTTCTTGAAGTTGTCTCCCACTCATGGGCCCGATAAAATGATTAGAAAACAAGCCAGAGCTGCAGCCCCTTGTCTATCCTGACTCTTAGGAGCCCACACCTGTTCCTTGGACCTGGCCAGTTCAGCGAGGTCCGTTTTCTGCAGTGTGAGCCCCTGAGGTTTGAGGATTGGCTGAGCTGGGCATCCTGACCCTGCCGGCCAGCCCTGCCCAGGTGTGCCTGTGTTGAGGTCAATATAAATACCACTCCAGGCAGCAAGAGGCACTGCAGGTATGCCTGACGCCATATTCTCTGCCCCGTCAGCAGTCTCGGGGCTGTGCTGGTGGGAGGGTGGGAGGGGCCACGGCTTTGTGGGTGGTCCGGTGTGAGTGGGGCTCTGCTGGAGATTCTGCAGGAGTTGCCAGGCTGCCACCTGCTAAAGAAGAGGATGTGTCACCCATACCTTCGGCTGGAATTTCTCCCCGGGCAGAGGTGAGGAAGGAAAAAAGCAGTGGGGGCCGGGACAGGAGGGGTATCTCAGGCAGGGAAATGGAAAGCTTCCAGAAGAGCGCCCGGGCTCAGGAGCATCCTGGCTGGCCTGCAGGCACCAAGTCGGCCTGCGTGCTGTCGCTGGTGTGGCTCCACGGCCCTTCCTCTAGGCTTTCAAGTCCTTGTACATATTCAGGTGTTTTACCTGGGAAGGGTGGGAACAGTTCAGCAGCAGCTGACCTGGGGCTCCCCTCACGTTTACGCTCAGACGCCTCGGCACGGTCCCCCAGGTTTGCAATGAGGTCGCTTCTTGCCGGGGGCCTGCTGGCTGCATGGGAGATGATTCCCCACCTCTGACCAACTTCAGAATTGTTTACCACTGGAGCAAGTGCCCTGATAGCGTTTTCCTCTGTATAACTGGTGGCTTCTGTTTTTTTTTTTTTTCTTTTTTGGTTCAAGGTAGATTTTATTTCTCTTTTATGTATTTATAGATATAAGCATGGAAATAATTAATTCCTATAAATACATCTGTGTGAAGGGAAGAACATTTTTCTGTTTTATTTTTCAATTTTATTTATTTTTGGAAATTTTGAAATTTTATTTATTTTTTTATACAGCAGGTTATTATTAGTTATCTATTTTATACATATACATGTATACAGGTCAATCCCAATCTCCCAACTCACCCCACCACCACCACCCCATGGATTCCCCCCCTTGGTGTCCATAAGTTTGTTCTCTACCTCTGTTTCTCTATTTCTGCCCTGCAAACCGGTTCATCTGTATCATTTTTCTAGGTTCCACATATATGCATTAATAAACAATATTTGTTTTTCTCTTTCTGACATACTTCACTCTGTAGGACAGTCTCTAGATCCATCGACGTCTCTACAAATGACCCAGTTTCATTCCTTTGTATGGCTGAGTAATATTCCATTTTATCTATGTGCCACATCTTTATCCTTTCGTCTGTCTGTGGGCATTTAGGTTGCTTCCATTACGTGGTTATTGTAAATAGTGCTGCAGTGAACATTGTGGTGAATGTGTCTTTTGGATTTATGGTTTTCTCTGGGTATATGCCCAGAAGTGGGATTGCTGGATCATATGGTAATTCTATTTTTAGATTTTTAAGGAACCTCCATACTGTTCTCCATAGTGACTGTATCAATTTACATTCCCACCAATGGTGGAAGAGGGTACCTTTTGTCCACACCCTCCCCAGCATTTGTTGTTTGTAGATCTTCTGATGATGCCCATTCTAACAGGTGTGAGGTGATACCTCATGGTAGTTTTGATTTGCATTTCTCTAATAATTAGTGATGTCGAGCAGCTTTTCATGTGCGTCTTGTCCATCTCTGCATCTTCTTTGAAGAAATGTCTATTTAGATCTTCTACCCATTTTTCTATTGGGTTGTTTGTTTCTTTAATATTAAGCTGCATGAGCTCTTTATATATATTGGAGATTAAACCTTTGTCCATTGATTTCTTTGCAAATATTTTCTCCCATTCTGAGGGTTGCCTTTTTCCATTCCCGTATTTTAGCAAAAAAAAATAAAGAAAGAAAAGGAAGCAGAACAGAGATGTGCGTAAAATATGCCTCTTGAAACTGTTGTTTTGAAATATGGACGTCTTTTAAAATTTTGGGTTGATATACGAACCCAGGATTTGTTTTCAGGGCAGGTGTCATTTACAGGCCTGCAATTATTTTGAATATCAACTGACCATTAGCGCTGGGCTTACAGCTGCTGTTGTGTGAAACGGCCACAAGGTGGCAGCAGTTCTCCTTTACCAAATCTGGTTACTAGGGCCACAGAGCCTCAGTGGAAGTCGTGTTCTAGGTTGTAATTTCGAATGGAATGTGCCAGGAAAAAGCCCCTTAAGTTTGTCTCACGACTTCTTGTTCGTTTTTTAAATTTAATTTTTATTTTTTATCACAGCAAGTTTGATTACAATGTTTGGCTTGTTGTAGGTGTGCAAGATGTGGTTCTTTTGCACATATACATATGTCTGTTCTTCCTGGGACCCTTTTCCCATGTACGTTATGACAGAATGTTGAGTAGTCTTCTCTTGGTATTCCGTAGGTGTTTGGTGATTCTATATTTCACCTGTGTTTGTATATGTCTGTTAACCCCAATATCCTAATATATCCAATCCTCACACCTTTCCAGTGGTGAACCATAAGTTTGTTTAATGAATCTGTGATTGCCCTTCTCTGTGGAAATATCTTCACTGGTATCAATTTTTAGGTAACACCTATAAGTGATATCATATGATATGTGTCTTTCTCTTTCTGACTTACTACAAGTCACGTGATTACCTCTAGACTCATCTACGGTGCTGCAAATGGCATTGTGTCCTTTTTTTCCTGGGCTAATATTCTGTCTGTACATGTACCAGTTCGTCTTTGTCCAGTCATCTGTTGAGGGACTTTTTGGTTGCTTCCATGTCATGGCTACTGCAATGCTGCGGCAATGCACATTTGCCTGCCTGTGTCTTTCCAATTCTGTCTTCTTAGGGTCTAGGCCCAGGAGTGGGCCTGCTGTATCATATGGTAGCAAAAGGTTTACCTTCTAGAAGACCCTCCATTCTGTTCTCATTACTGGCTCTTACAAGGTTACGTCCCACTTAAAGTTGAGGTTATGGTCTTCTCCACGACACCTTCAGCGTTTATTGTTTGTAGTATTTTTGCTGATGTTTATTCTGACTAGTGTGAGCTGACACCACTTTGTGGTTGGATTTTCATGCGTCTCATAATCCCTTGAAATCGAGCTTTCTCACATGTCCTTATGTTCCTCAAACTGTGAGTACAGCTTACCTCTTCAAATTGTTTTCATGAAGTATGTGTGACATTTAGAAATATTTTGGCCATTACCTCCCTCAAGACATTTTGAGGTCAGGTTTCATTTACAGCCCTCCAGTACTGGTGCATATGAAGTGACCCTTAGCGCAGGTTTTAAAGCTGCTGTTGCAGGTAACGGCCCGAGGGTGGCAGCATTTCTGCTTTTCCCAATATGGTAACTAGGGAAACAGACCATCCCGGCAGTGGTGTTCCTCGGTTATATATTAGAGTGGAATGTGCCCCCAAAAGCTGATGTCTCCTTACTTATGTTTGCTTTATGTATTGAATTTATAGTTTTCTGATTGGAGTCATATTCCACTGTGTACATGGACCACTTCTTCTTTGTGCATTCCTCTGTTGATGGACATTTTCGTAGCTTCCAAGTATTGGCTATGTTAAATATTGCTGTAGTGCAGGATTACCAGCCTGTGTCTTTTCTTTTTGGCTGTACGTGGGCCTCTCATTGCCGTGGACCCTCCCATTGCACAGCACAGGCTCCGGACATGCAGGCCCAGCAGCCATAGCTCACGGGACCGGCCGCTCCACGGCATGTGGCATCTTCCTGAACCAGGGCATGAACCCGTGTCCCCTGCATTGGCAGGCGGACTCTGAACCACTGCGCCACCAGTGACGCCCAGCCTGTGTCTTTTTGATTCTCATCCCCTCAGGCGATAGGCCCAGCAGTGGGTATGCTTGATTGAATGGTAGCTCAGTATTTACCTTTCCAAGGCACCTCATTTTTGTTTTCATTACTGGCTCTTACAATGTCCCACGTTGAACCAAGGGTAGGCATTTCTCCAAAACCCCTTCAGCCTTTATTGTTTGCAGAATTTTTGCTGCTGGGCATTCTGACTGGTGTGAGCTGATAGGTTTTTGTCATTTGGATTTGCATATCTTTAATTATTCCTAATGTTCAGCCTTTTCCCATGCCTTTTTAAATTTCTTGTACAGAGAAACAGAAAAAAACAGAGAGTGCAATTAACCTCTTGAAATAGTCTTCTTGGATGGTTGCCCTCTTTTGAATTTTTGGTCAATTTTCGACCCCAGGATTGTTTTTGAGGGCAGGTGTCATTCACAGGCCTGCAATGAGTGTGAATATTTAGTCACCATTAGCACTGGGTTTAAAGCTGCTGTTGTTGGAAATGGACACAAGGTGGCGGTATTTCTCCATTCCCACATCTAGTTACTGGGCAGCAGAGCCTTTCTGGGACCAATGGAATACAGAAGAAGGCATCATTGAAGTCTAATACAGAAAACCATGTCCTGGTGGATGGTAGAATGGCCAGCAGGGTGTAGGAATTAGGGACTACTGGATGTATATCCTCGGTGATTTCACTGACTGTCCTGATATCCTTTACCACGTCCCCAGCAGCCCACGGGGCTGACGTGGTCAGGGCAATGCCAGGTTATGGAGCTCACCTGCGCAACTACCCAGCAGCCCATGGGGCTCTCGTGATCAGGCCCCTCCCAGGATACGTAGCTCCCGTGGGCAGGTAGGACAGCAGGGCCGGGAACACAGGAATCGTGCACGTAGCCCTCATTTCAGAGCACCCCAGATGGCCTGTCTCTCAGAGCTGACACAGAGCACGTCAGAGCAGGACTTGAACTAACAAACAGCATCTCCGACAGGTCTGTGACCCTGGGCGTCACTCTGTGCGGCCTCCCTCTGCCTGGTCTTCCAGAGACTTCCACTGCAGACGGGGACCATGCCTCTGTCTCCACCCATCACCCCTCCTCTCCCTGACTCCTGGGTTCCTCTCATTAAGAGAGTGTCTTCTTGAAGTTGTCTCCCACTCATGGGCCCGATAAAATGATTAGAAAACAAGCCAGAGCTGCAGCCCCTTGTCTATCCTGACTCTTAGGAGCCCACACCTGTTCCTTGGACCTGGCCGGTTCAGCGAGGTCCTTTTTCTGCAGTGTGAGCCCCTGAGGTTTGAGGATTGGCTGAGCTGGGCAGCCTGACCCTGCCGGCCAGCCCTGCCCAGGTGTGCCTGTGTTGAGGTCAATATAAACACCACTCCAGGCAGCAAGAGGCACTGCAGGTATGCCTGATGCCATATTCTCTGCCCCGTCAGCAGTCTCGGGGCTGTGCTGGTGGGAGGGTGGGAGGGGCCACGGCTTTGTGGGTGGTCCGGTGTGAGTGGGGCTCTGCTGGAGATTCTGCAGGAGTTGCCAGGCTGCCACCTGCTAAAGAAGAGGATGTGTCACCCATACCTTCGGCTGGAATTTCTCCCCGGGCAGAGGTGAGGAAGGAAAAAAGCAGTGGGGGCTGGGACAGGAGGGGTATCTCAGGCAGGGAAATGGAAAGCTTCCAGAAGAGCGCCCGGGCTCAGGAGCATCCTGGCTGGCCTGCAGGCACCAAGTCGGCCTGCGTGCTGTCGCTGGTGTGGCTCCACGGCCCTCCCTCTAGGCTTTCAAGTCCTTGTACATATTCAGGTGTTTTACCTGGGAAGGGTGGGAACAGTTCAGCAGCAGCTGACCTGGGGCTCCCCTCACGTTTACGCTCAGATGCCTCGGCACGGTCCCCCAGGTTTGCAATGAGGACGCTTCTTGCGGGGGGCCTGCTGGCTGCATGGGAGATGATTCCCCACCTCTGACCAACTTCAGAATTGTTTACCACTGGAGCAAGTGCCCTGATAGCGTTTTCCTCTGTATAACTGGTGGGTTCTGCTTTTTTTTTTTCTTTTTTGGTTTAAGGTAGATTTATTTCTCTTTTATGTATTTATAGATATAAGCATGGAAATAATTCATTCCTATAAATACATCTGTGTGAAGGGAAGAACATTTTTCTGTTTTATTTTTCAATTTTATTTATTTTTGGAAATTTTGAAATTTTATTTTATTTATTTTTTTATACAGCAGGTTATTATTAGTTATCTATTTTATACATATACATGTATACAGGTCAATCCCAATCTCCCAACTCACCCCACCACCACCACCCCATGGATTCCCCCCCTTGGTGTCCATACGTTTGTTCTCTACCTCTGTGTCTCTATTTCTGCCCTGCAAACCGGTTCATCTGTATCATTTTTCTAGGTTCCACATATATGCATTAATAAACAATAATTGTTTTTCTCTTTCTGACTTACTTCACTCTGTAGGACAGTCTCTAGATCCATCGACGTCTCTACAAATGACCCAGTTTCATTCCTTTGTATGCTGAGTAATATTCCATTTTATATATGTGCCACATCTTTATCCTTTCGTCTGTCTGTGGGCATTTAGGTTGCTTCCATTACGTGGTTATTGTAAATAGTGCTGCAGTGAACATTGTGGTGAATGTGTCTTTTGGATTTATGGTTTTCTCTGGGTATATGCCCAGAAGTGGGATTGCTGGATCATATGGTAATTCTATTTTTAGATTTTTAAGGAACCTCCATACTGTTCTCCATAGTGACTGTATCAATTTACATTCTCACCAATGGTGGAAGAGGGTTCATTTTGTCCACACCCTCCCCAGCATTTGTTGTTTGTAGATCTTCTGATGATGCCCATTCTAACAGGTGTGAGGTGATACCACATTGTAGTTTTGATTTGCATTTCTCTAATAATTAGTGATGTCGAGCAGCTTTTCATGTGCGTCTTGTCCATCTCTGCATCTTCTTTGAAGAAATGTCTATTTAGATCTTCTACTCATTTTTCTATTGGGTTGTTTGTTTCTTTAATATTAAGCTGCATGAGCTCTTTATATATATTGGAGATTAAACCTTTGTCCATTGATTTCTTTGCAAATATTTTCTCCCATTCTGAGGGTTGCCTTTTTCCATTCCCGTATTTTAGCAAAAAAAAATAAAGAAAGAAAAGGAAGCAGAACAGAGATGTGCGTAAAATATGCATCTTGAAACTGTTGTTTTGAAATATGGACGTCTTTTAAAATTTTGGGTCGATATACGAACCCAGGATTTGTTTTCAGGGCAGGTGTCATTTACAGGCCTGCAATTATCTTGAATATCAACTGACCATTAGCGCTGGGCTTACAGCTGCTGTTGTGTGAAACGGCCACAAGGTGGCAGCAGTTCTCCTTTACCAAATCTGGTTACTAGGGCCACAGAGCCTCAGTGGAAGTCGTGTTCTAGGTTGTAATTTCGAATGGAATGTGCCAGGAAAAAGCCCCTTAAGTTTGTCTCACGACTTCTTGTTCGTTTTTTAAATTTAATTTTTATTTTTTATCACAGCAAGTTTGATTACAATGTTTGGCTTGTTGTAGGTGTGCAAGATGTGGTTCTTTTGCACATATACATATGTCTGTTCTTCCTGGGACCCTTTTCCCATGTACGTTATGACAGAATGTTGAGTAGTCTTCTCTTGGTATTCCGTAGGTGTTTGGTGATTCTATATTTCACCTGTGTTTGTATATGTCTGTTAACCCCAATATCCTAATATATCCAATCCTCACACCTTTCCAGTGGTGAACCATAAGTTTGTTTAATGAATCTGTGATTGCCCTTCTCTGTGGAAATATCTTCACTGGTATCAATTTTTAGGTAACACCTATAAGTGATATCATATGATATGTGTCTTTCTCTTTCTGACTTACTACAAGTCACGTGATTAGCTCTAGACTCATCTACGGTGCTGCAAATGGCATTGTGTCCTTTTTTTCCTGGGCTAATATTCTGTCTGTACATGTACCAGTTCATCTTTGTCCAGTCATCTGTTGAGGGACTTTTTGGTTGCTTCCATGTCATGGCTACTGCAGTGCTGCGGCAAAGCACATTTGCCTGCCTGTGTCTTTCCAATTCTGTCTTCTTAGGGTCTAGGCCCAGGAGTGGGCCTGCTGTATCATATGGTAGCAAAATGTTTACCTTCTAGAAGACCCTCCATTCTGTTCTCATTACTGGCTCTTACCAGGTTACGTCCCACTTAAAGTTGAGGTTATGGTCTTCTCCACGACACCTTCAGCGTTTATTGTTTGTAGTATTTTTGCTGATGTTTATTCTGACTAGTGTGAGCTGACACCACTTTGTGGTTGGATTTTCATGTGTCTCATAATCCCTTGAAATTGAGCTTTCTCACATGTCCTTATGTTCCTCAAACTGTGAGTACAGCTTACCTCTTCAAATTGTTTTCATGAAGTATGTGTCACATTTAGAAATATTTTGGCCATTACCTCCCTCAAGACATTTTGAGGTCAGGTTTCATTTACAGCCCTCCAGTACTGGTGCATATGAAGTGACCCTTAGCACAGGTTTTAAAGCTGCTGTTGCAGGTAACGGCCAGAGGGCGGCAGCATTTCTGCTTTTCCCAATCTGGTAACTAGGGAAACAGACCATCCCGGCATTGGTGTTCCTCGGTTATATATTAGAGTGGAATGTGCCCCCAAAAGCTGATGTCTCCTTACTTATGTTTGCTTTATGTATTGAATTTATAGTTTTCTGATTGGAGTCATATTCCACTGTGTACATGGACCACTTCTTCTTTGTGCATTCCTCTGTTGATGGACATTTTCGTAGCTTCCAAGTATTGGCTATGTTAAATATTGCTGTAGTGCAGGATTACCAGCCTGTGTCTTTTCTTTTTGGCTGTACATGGGCCTCTCATTGCCGTGGACACTCCCATTGCACAGCACAGGCTCCGGACATGCAGGCCCAGCAGCCATAGCTCACGGGACCGGCCGCTCCACAGCATGTGGCATCTTCCTGAACCGGGGCATGAACCCGTGTCCCCTGCACTGGCAGGCGGACTCTGAACCACTGCGCCACCAGTGACGCCCAGCCTGTGTCTTTTTGATTCTCATCCCCTCAGGCGATAGGCCCAGCAGCGGGTATGCTTGATTGAATGGTAGCTCAGTATTTACCTTTCCAAGGCACCTCATTTTTGTTTTCATTACTGGCTCTTACAATGTCCCACGTTGAACCAAGAGTAGGCATTTCTCCAAAACCCCTTCAGCCTTTATTGTTTGCAGAATTTTTGCTGCTGGGCATTCTGACTGGTGTGAGCTGATAGGTTTTTGTCATTTGGATTTGCATATCTTTAATTATTCCTAATGTTCAGCCTTTTCCCATGCCTTTTTAAATTTCTTGTACAGAAAAACAGAAAAAAACAGAGAGTGCAATTAACCTCTTGAAATAGTCTTCTTGGATGGTTGCCCTCTTTTGAATTTTTTGGTCAATTTTCGACCCCAGGATTGTTTTTGAGGGCAGGTGTCATTCACAGGCCTGCAATGAGTGTGAATATTTAGTGACCATTAGCACTGGGTTTAAAGCTGCTGTTGTTGGAAATGGCCACAAGGTGGCGGTATTTCTCCATTCCCACATCTAGTTACTAGGGCAGCAGAGCCTTTCTGGGACCAATGGAATACAAAAGAAGGCATCATTGAAGTCTAATACAGAAAACCATGTCCTGGTGAATGGTAGAATGGCCAGCAGGGTGTAGGAATTAGGGACTACTGGATGTATATCCTCAGTGACTTCACTGACTGTCCTGATATCCTTTACCACGTCCCCAGCAGCCCACGGGGCTGACGTGGTCAGGGCAATGCCAGGTTATGGAGCTCACCTGCGCAACTACCCAGCAGCCCATGGGGCTCTCGTGGTCAGGCCCCTCCCAGGATATGGGGCTCACCTGGGCAGGTCCCCAGCAGACCACAGGGCTCTCATGGTCAGGCTACTCCCAGGTTATGGAGCTCACCTGTGCAACTACCCAGCAGCCCATGGGGCTCTCGTGATCAGGCCCCTCCCAGGATACGTAGCTCCCGTGGGCAGGTAGGACAGCAGGGCCGGGAACACAGGAATCGTGCACGTAGCCCTCATTTCAGAGCACCCCAGATGGCCTGTCTCTCAGAGCTGACACAGAGCACGTCAGAGCAGGACTTGAACTAACAAACAGCATCTCCGACAGGTCTGTGACCCTGGGCGTCCCTCTGTGCGGCCTCCCTCTGCCTGGTCTTCCAGAGACTTCCACTGCAGACGGGGACCAGGCCTCTGTCTCCACCCATCACCCCTCCTCTCCCTGACTCCTGGGTTCCTCTCATTAAGAGAGTGTCTTCTTGAAGTTGTCTCCCACTCATGGGCCCGATAAAATGATTAGAAAACAAGCCAGAGCTGCAGCCCCTTGTCTATCCTGACTCTTAGGAGCCCACACCTGTTCCTTGGACCTGGCCAGTTCAGCGAGGTCCGTTTTCTGCAGTGTGAGCCCCTGAGGTTTGAGGATTGGCTGAGCTGGGCATCCTGACCCTGCCGGCCAGCCCTGCCCAGGTGTGCCTGTGTTGAGATCAATATAAATACCACTCCAGGCAGCAAGAGGCACTGCAGGTATGCCTGACGCCATATTCTCTGCCCCGTCAGCAGTCTCGGGGCTGTGCTGGTGGGAGGGTGGGAGGGGCCACGGCTTTGTGGGTGGTCCGGTGTGAGTGGGGCTCTGCTGGAGATTCTGCAGGAGTTGCCAGGCTGCCACCTGCTAAAGAAGAGGATGTGTCACCCATACCTTCGGCTGGAATTTCTCCCCGGGCAGAGGTGAGGAAGGAAAAAAGCAGTGGGGGCCGGGACAGGAGGGGTATCTCAGGCAGGGAAATGGAAAGCTTCCAGAAGAGCGCCCGGGCTCAGGAGCATCCTGGCTGGCCTGCAGGCACCAAGTCGGCCTGCGTGCTGTCGCTGGTGTGGCTCCACGGCCCTCCCTCTAGGCTTTCAAGTCCTTGTACATATTCAGGTGTTTTACCTGGGAAGGGTGGGAACAGTTCAGCAGCAGCTGACCTGGGGCTCCCCTCACGTTTACGCTCAGACGCCTCGGCACGGTCCCCCAGGTTTGCAATGAGGTCGCTTCTTGCCGGGGGCCTGCTGGCTGCATGGGAGATGATTCCCCACCTCTGACCAACTTCAGAATTGTTTACCACTGGAGCAAGTGCCCTGATAGCGTTTTCCTCTGTATAACTGGTGGCTTCTGTTTTTTTTTTTTTTCTTTTTTGGTTCAAGGTAGATTTTATTTCTCTTTTATGTATTTATAGATATAAGCATGGAAATAATTAATTCCTATAAACACATCTGTGTGAAGGGAAGAACATTTTTCTGTTTTATTTTTCAATTTTATTTATTTTTGGAAATTTTGAAATTTTATTTATTTTTTTATACAGCAGGTTATTATTAGTTATCTATTTTATACATATACATGTATACAGGTCAATCCCAATCTCCCAACTCACCCCACCACCACCACCCCATGGATTCCCCCCCTTGGTGTCCATAAGTTTGTTCTCTACCTCTGTTTCTCTATTTCTGCCCTGCAAACCGGTTCATCTGTATCATTTTTCTAGGTTCCACATATATGCATTAATAAACAATATTTGTTTTTCTCTTTCTGACATACTTCACTCTGTAGGACAGTCTCTAGATCCATCGACGTCTCTACAAATGACCCAGTTTCATTCCTTTGTATGGCTGAGTAATATTCCATTTTATCTATGTGCCACATCTTTATCCTTTCGTCTGTCTGTGGGCATTTAGGTTGCTTCCATTACGTGGTTATTGTAAATAGTGCTGCAGTGAACATTGTGGTGAATGTGTCTTTTGGATTTATGGTTTTCTCTGGGTATATGCCCAGAAGTGGGATTGCTGGATCATATGGTAATTCTATTTTTAGATTTTTAAGGAACCTCCATACTGTTCTCCATAGTGACTGTATCAATTTACATTCCCACCAATGGTGGAAGAGGGTACCTTTTGTCCACACCCTCCCCAGCATTTGTTGTTTGTAGATCTTCTGATGATGCCCATTCTAACAGGTGTGAGGTGATACCTCATGGTAGTTTTGATTTGCATTTCTCTAATAATTAGTGATGTCGAGAAGCTTTTCATGTGCGTCTTGTCCATCTCTGCATCTTCTTTGAAGAAATGTCTATTTAGATCTTCTACCCATTTTTCTATTGGGTTGTTTGTTTCTTTAATATTAAGCTGCATGAGCTCTTTATATATATTGGAGATTAAACCTTTGTCCATTGATTTCTTTGCAAATATTTTCTCCCATTCTGAGGGTTGCCTTTTTCCATTCCCGTATTTTAGCAAAAAAAAATAAAGAAAGAAAAGGAAGCAGAACAGAGATGTGCGTAAAATATGCCTCTTGAAACTGTTGTTTTGAAATATGGACGTCTTTTAAAATTTTGGGTTGATATACGAACCCAGGATTTGTTTTCAGGGCAGGTGTCATTTACAGGCCTGCAATTATTTTGAATATCAACTGACCATTAGCGCTGGGCTTACAGCTGCTGTTGTGTGAAACGGCCACAAGGTGGCAGCAGTTCTCCTTTACCAAATCTGGTTACTAGGGCCACAGAGCCTCAGTGGAAGTCGTGTTCTAGGTTGTAATTTCGAATGGAATGTGCCAGGAAAAAGCCCCTTAAGTTTGTCTCACGACTTCTTGTTCGTTTTTTAAATTTAATTTTTATTTTTTATCACAGCAAGTTTGATTACAATGTTTGGCTTGTTGTAGGTGTGCAAGATGTGGTTCTTTTGCACATATACATATGTCTGTTCTTCCTGGGACCCTTTTCCCATGTACGTTATGACAGGATGTTGAGTAGTCTTCTCTTGGTATTCCGTAGGTGTTTGGTGATTCTATATTTCACCTGTGTTTGTATATGTCTGTTAACCCCAATATCCTAATATATCCAATCCTCACACCTTTCCAGTGGTGAACCATAAGTTTGTTTAATGAATCTGTGATTGCCCTTCTCTGTGGAAATATCTTCACTGGTATCAATTTTTAGGTAACACCTATAAGTGATATCATATGATATGTGTCTTTCTCTTTCTGACTTACTACAAGTCACGTGATTACCTCTAGACTCATCTACGGTGCTGCAAATGGCATTGTGTCCTTTTTTTCCTGGGCTAATATTCTGTCTGTACATGTACCAGTTCGTCTTTGTCCAGTCATCTGTTGAGGGACTTTTTGGTTGCTTCCATGTCATGGCTACTGCAATGCTGCGGCAATGCACATTTGCCTGCCTGTGTCTTTCCAATTCTGTCTTCTTAGGGTCTAGGCCCAGGAGTGGGCCTGCTGTATCATATGGTAGCAAAAGGTTTACCTTCTAGAAGACCCTCCATTCTGTTCTCATTACTGGCTCTTACAAGGTTACGTCCCACTTAAAGTTGAGGTTATGGTCTTCTCCACGACACCTTCAGCGTTTATTGTTTGTAGTATTTTTGCTGATGTTTATTCTGACTAGTGTGAGCTGACACCACTTTGTGGTTGGATTTTCATGCGTCTCATAATCCCTTGAAATCGAGCTTTCTCACATGTCCTTATGTTCCTCAAACTGTGAGTACAGCTTACCTCTTCAAATTGTTTTCATGAAGTATGTGTGACATTTAGAAATATTTTGGCCATTACCTCCCTCAAGACATTTTGAGGTCAGGTTTCATTTACAGCCCTCCAGTACTGGTGCATATGAAGTGACCCTTAGCGCAGGTTTTAAAGCTGCTGTTGTAGGTAACGGCCCGAGGGTGGCAGCATTTCTGCTTTTCCCAATATGGTAACTAGGGAAACAGACCATCCCGGCAGTGGTGTTCCTCGGTTATATATTAGAGTGGAATGTGCCCCCAAAAGCTGATGTCTCCTTACTTATGTTTGCTTTATGTATTGAATTTATAGTTTTCTGATTGGAGTCATATTCCACTGTGTACATGGACCACTTCTTCTTTGTGCATTCCTCTGTTGATGGACATTTTCGTAGCTTCCAAGTATTGGCTATGTTAAATATTGCTGTAGTGCAGGATTACCAGCCTGTGTCTTTTCTTTTTGGCTGTACGTGGGCCTCTCATTGCCGTGGACCCTCCCATTGCACAGCACAGGCTCCGGACATGCAGGCCCAGCAGCCATAGCTCACGGGACCGGCCGCTCCACGGCATGTGGCATCTTCCTGAACCAGGGCATGAACCCGTGTCCCCTGCATTGGCAGGCGGACTCTGAACCACTGCGCCACCAGTGACGCCCAGCCTGTGTCTTTTTGATTCTCATCCCCTCAGGCGATAGGCCCAGCAGTGGGTATGCTTGATTGAATGGTAGCTCAGTATTTACCTTTCCAAGGCACCTCATTTTTGTTTTCATTACTGGCTCTTACAATGTCCCACGTTGAACCAAGGGTAGGCATTTCTCCAAAACCCCTTCAGCCTTTATTGTTTGCAGAATTTTTGCTGCTGGGCATTCTGACTGGTGTGAGCTGATAGGTTTTTGTCATTTGGATTTGCATATCTTTAATTATTCCTAATGTTCAGCCTTTTCCCATGCCTTTTTAAATTTCTTGTACAGAGAAACAGAAAAAAACAGAGAGTGCAATTAACCTCTTGAAATAGTCTTCTTGGATGGTTGCCCTCTTTTGAATTTTTGGTCAATTTTCGACCCCAGGATTGTTTTTGAGGGCAGGTGTCATTCACAGGCCTGCAATGAGTGTGAATATTTAGTCACCATTAGCACTGGGTTTAAAGCTGCTGTTGTTGGAAATGGACACAAGGTGGCGGTATTTCTCCATTCCCACATCTAGTTACTGGGCAGCAGAGCCTTTCTGGGACCAATGGAATACAGAAGAAGGCATCATTGAAGTCTAATACAGAAAACCATGTCCTGGTGGATGGTAGAATGGCCAGCAGGGTGTAGGAATTAGGGACTACTGGATGTATATCCTCGGTGATTTCACTGACTGTCCTGATATCCTTTACCACGTCCCCAGCAGCCCACGGGGCTGACGTGGTCAGGGCAATGCCAGGTTATGGAGCTCACCTGCGCAACTACCCAGCAGCCCATGGGGCTCTCGTGATCAGGCCCCTCCCAGGATACGTAGCTCCCGTGGGCAGGTAGGACAGCAGGGCCGGGAACACAGGAATCGTGCACGTAGCCCTCATTTCAGAGCACCCCAGATGGCCTGTCTCTCAGAGCTGACACAGAGCACGTCAGAGCAGGACTTGAACTAACAAACAGCATCTCCGACAGGTCTGTGACCCTGGGCGTCACTCTGTGCGGCCTCCCTCTGCCTGGTCTTCCAGAGACTTCCACTGCAGACGGGGACCATGCCTCTGTCTCCACCCATCACCCCTCCTCTCCCTGACTCCTGGGTTCCTCTCATTAAGAGAGTGTCTTCTTGAAGTTGTCTCCCACTCATGGGCCCGATAAAATGATTAGAAAACAAGCCAGAGCTGCAGCCCCTTGTCTATCCTGACTCTTAGGAGCCCACACCTGTTCCTTGGACCTGGCCGGTTCAGCGAGGTCCTTTTTCTGCAGTGTGAGCCCCTGAGGTTTGAGGATTGGCTGAGCTGGGCAGCCTGACCCTGCCGGCCAGCCCTGCCCAGGTGTGCCTGTGTTGAGGTCAATATAAACACCACTCCAGGCAGCAAGAGGCACTGCAGGTATGCCTGATGCCATATTCTCTGCCCCGTCAGCAGTCTCGGGGCTGTGCTGGTGGGAGGGTGGGAGGGGCCACGGCTTTGTGGGTGGTCCGGTGTGAGTGGGGCTCTGCTGGAGATTCTGCAGGAGTTGCCAGGCTGCCACCTGCTAAAGAAGAGGATGTGTCACCCATACCTTCGGCTGGAATTTCTCCCCGGGCAGAGGTGAGGAAGGAAAAAAGCAGTGGGGGCTGGGACAGGAGGGGTATCTCAGGCAGGGAAATGGAAAGCTTCCAGAAGAGCGCCCGGGCTCAGGAGCATCCTGGCTGGCCTGCAGGCACCAAGTCGGCCTGCGTGCTGTCGCTGGTGTGGCTCCACGGCCCTCCCTCTAGGCTTTCAAGTCCTTGTACATATTCAGGTGTTTTACCCGGGAAGGGTGGGAACAGTTCAGCAGCAGCTGACCTGGGGCTCCCCTCACGTTTACGCTCAGATGCCTCGGCACGGTCCCCCAGGTTTGCAATGAGGACGCTTCTTGCGGGGGGCCTGCTGGCTGCATGGGAGATGATTCCCCACCTCTGACCAACTTCAGAATTGTTTACCACTGGAGCAAGTGCCCTGATAGCGTTTTCCTCTGTATAACTGGTGGGTTCTGCTTTTTTTTTTTCTTTTTTGGTTTAAGGTAGATTTATTTCTCTTTTATGTATTTATAGATATAAGCATGGAAATAATTCATTCCTATAAATACATCTGTGTGAAGGGAAGAACATTTTTCTGTTTTATTTTTCAATTTTATTTATTTTTGGAAATTTTGAAATTTTATTTTATTTATTTTTTTATACAGCAGGTTATTATTAGTTATCTATTTTATACATATACATGTATACAGGTCAATCCCAATCTCCCAACTCACCCCACCACCACCACCCCATGGATTCCCCCCCTTGGTGTCCATACGTTTGTTCTCTACCTCTGTGTCTCTATTTCTGCCCTGCAAACCGGTTCATCTGTATCATTTTTCTAGGTTCCACATATATGCATTAATAAACAATAATTGTTTTTCTCTTTCTGACTTACTTCACTCTGTAGGACAGTCTCTAGATCCATCGACGTCTCTACAAATGACCCAGTTTCATTCCTTTGTATGCTGAGTAATATTCCATTTTATATATGTGCCACATCTTTATCCTTTCGTCTGTCTGTGGGCATTTAGGTTGCTTCCATTACGTGGTTATTGTAAATAGTGCTGCAGTGAACATTGTGGTGAATGTGTCTTTTGGATTTATGGTTTTCTCTGGGTATATGCCCAGAAGTGGGATTGCTGGATCATATGGTAATTCTATTTTTAGATTTTTAAGGAACCTCCATACTGTTCTCCATAGTGACTGTATCAATTTACATTCTCACCAATGGTGGAAGAGGGTTCCTTTTGTCCACACCCTCCCCAGCATTTGTTGTTTGTAGATCTTCTGATGATGCCCATTCTAACAGGTGTGAGGTGATACCACATTGTAGTTTTGATTTGCATTTCTCTAATAATTAGTGATGTCGAGCAGCTTTTCATGTGCGTCTTGTCCATCTCTGCATCTTCTTTGAAGAAATGTCTATTTAGATCTTCTACTCATTTTTCTATTGGGTTGTTTGTTTCTTTAATATTAAGCTGCATGAGCTCTTTATATATATTGGAGATTAAACCTTTGTCCATTGATTTCTTTGCAAATATTTTCTCCCATTCTGAGGGTTGCCTTTTTCCATTCCCGTATTTTAGCAAAAAAAAATAAAGAAAGAAAAGGAAGCAGAACAGAGATGTGCGTAAAATATGCATCTTGAAACTGTTGTTTTGAAATATGGACGTCTTTTAAAATTTTGGGTCGATATACGAACCCAGGATTTGTTTTCAGGGCAGGTGTCATTTACAGGCCTGCAATTATCTTGAATATCAACTGACCATTAGCGCTGGGCTTACAGCTGCTGTTGTGTGAAACGGCCACAAGGTGGCAGCAGTTCTCCTTTACCAAATCTGGTTACTAGGGCCACAGAGCCTCAGTGGAAGTCGTGTTCTAGGTTGTAATTTCGAATGGAATGTGCCATTAAGTTTGTCTCACGACTTCTTGTTCGTTTTTTAAATTTAATTTTTATTTTTTATCACAGCAAGTTTGATTACAATGTTTGGCTTGTTGTAGGTGTGCAAGATGTGGTTCTTTTGCACATATACATATGTCTGTTCTTCCTGGTACCCTTTTCCCATGTACGTTATGACAGAATGTTGAGTAGTCTTCTCTTGGTATTCCGTAGGTGTTTGGTGATTCTATATTTCACCTGTGTTTGTATATGTCTGTTAACCCCAATATCCTAATATATCCAATCCTCACACCTTTCCAGTGGTGAACCATAAGTTTGTTTAATGAATCTGTGATTGCCCTTCTCTGTGGAAATATCTTCACTGGTATCAATTTTTAGGTAACACCTATAAGTGATATCATATGATATGTGTCTTTCTCTTTCTGACTTACTACAAGTCACGTGATTACCTCTAGACTCATCTACGGTGCTGCAAATGGCATTGTGTCCTTTTTTTCCTGGGCTAATATTCTGTCTGTACATGTACCAGTTCGTCTTTGTCCAGTCATCTGTTGAGGGACTTTTTGGTTGCTTCCATGTCATGGCTACTGCAATGCTGCGGCAATGCACATTTGCCTGCCTGTGTCTTTCCAATTCTGTCTTCTTAGGGTCTAGGCCCAGGAGTGGGCCTGCTGTATCATATGGTAGCAAAATGTTTACCTTCTGGAAGACCCTCCATTCTGTTCTCATTACTGGCTCTTACCAGGTTACGTCCCACTTAAAGTTGAGGTTATGGTCTTCTCCACGACACCTTCAGCGTTTATTGTTTGTAGTATTTTTGCTGATGTTTATTCTGACTAGTGTGAGCTGACACCACTTTGTGGTTGGATTTTCATGCGTCTCATAATCCCTTGAAATTGAGCTTTCTCACATGTCCTTATGTTCCTCAAACTGTGAGTACAGCTTACCTCTTCAAATTGTTTTCATGAAGTATGTGTGACATTTAGAAATATTTTGGCCATTACCTCCCTCAAGACATTTTGAGGTCAGGTTTCATTTACAGCCCTCCAGTACTGGTGCATATGAAGTGACCCTTAGCACAGGTTTTAAAGCTGCTGTTGCAGGTAACGGCCAGAGGGTGGCAGCATTTCTGCTTTTCCCAATCTGGTAACTAGGGAAACAGACCATCCCGGCAGTGGTGTTCTTCGGTTATATATTAGAGTGGAATGTGCCCCCAAAAGCTGATGTCTCCTTACTTATGTTTGCTTTATGTATTGAATTTATAGTTTTCTGATTGGAGTCATATTCCACTGTGTACATGGACCACTTCTTCTTTGTGCATTCCCCTGTTGATGGACATTTTCGTAGCTTCCAAGTATTGGCTATGTTAAATATTGCTGTAGTGCAGGATTACCAGCCTGTGTCTTTTCTTTTTGGCTGTACGTGGGCCTCTCATTGCCGTGGACCCTCCCATTGCACAGCACAGGCTCCGGACATGCAGGCCCAGCAGCCATAGCTCACGGGACCGGCCGCTCCACAGCATGTGGCATCTTCCTGAACCGGGGCATGAACCCGTGTCCCCTGCATTGGCAGGCGGACTCTGAACCACTGCGCCACCAGTGACGCCCAGCCAGTGTCTTTTTGATTCTCATCCCCTCAGGCGATAGGCCCAGCAGCGGGTATGCTTGATTGAATGGTAGCTCAGTATTTACCTTTCCAAGGCACCTCATTTTTGTTTTCATTACTGGCTCTTACAATGTCCCACGTTGAACCAAGGGTAGGCATTTCTCCAAAACCCCTTCAGCCTTTATTGTTTGCAGAATTTTTGCTGCTGGGCATTCTGACTGGTGTGAGCTGATAGGTTTTTGTCATTTGGATTTGCATATCTTTAATTATTCCTAATGTTCAGCCTTTTCCCATGCCTTTTTAAATTTCTTGTACAGAAAAACAGAAAAAAACAGAGAGTGCAATTAACCTCTTGAAATAGTCTTCTTGGATGGTTGCCCTCTTTTGAATTTTTTGGTCAATTTTCGACCCCAGGATTGTTTTTGAGGGCAGGTGTCATTCACAGGCCTGCAATGAGTGTGAATATTTAGTGACCATTAGCACTGGGTTTAAAGCTGCTGTTGTTGGAAATGGCCACAAGGTGGCGGTATTTCTCCATTCCCACATCTAGTTACTAGGGCAGCAGAGCCTTTCTGGGACCAATGGAATACAGAAGAAGGCATCATTGAAGTCTAATACAGAAAACCATGTCCTGGTGAATGGTAGAATGGCCAGCAGGGTGTAGGAATTAGGGACTACTGGATGTATATCCTCAGTGACTTCACTGACTGTCCTGATATCCTTTACCACGTCCTCAGCAGCCCACGGGGCTGACGTGGTCAGGGCAATGCCAGGTTATGGAGCTCACCTGCGCAACTACCCAGCAGCCCATGGGGCTCTCGTGGTCAGGCCCCTCCCAGGATATGGGGCTCACCTGGGCAGGTCCCCAGCAGACCACAGGGCTCTCATGGTCAGGCTACTCCCAGGATATGGAGCTCACCTGTGCAACTACCCAGCAGCCCATGGAGCTCTCATGATCAGGCCCCTCCCAGGATACGTAGCTCCCGTGGGCAGGTAGGACAGCAGGGCCGGGAACACAGGAATCGTGCACGTAGCCCTCATTTCAGAGCACCCCAGATGGCCTGTGTCTCAGAGCTGACACAGAGCACGTCAGAGCAGGACTTGAACTAACAAACAGCATCTCCGACAGGTCTGTGACCCTGGGCGTCCCTCTGTGCGGCCTCCCTCTGCCTGGTCTTCCAGAGACTTCCACTGCAGACGGGGACCAGGCCTCTGTCTCCACCCATCACCCCTCCTCTCCCTGACTCCTGGGTTCCTCTCATTAACAGAGTGTCTTCTTGAAGTTGTCTCCCACTCATGGGCCCGATAAAATGATTAGAAAACAAGCCAGAGCTGCAGCCCCTTGTCTATCCTGACTCTTAGGAGCCCACACCTGTTCCTTGGACCTGGCCAGTTCAGCGAGGTCCGTTTTCTGCAGTGTGAGCCCCTGAGGTTTGAGGATTGGCTGAGCTGGGCAGCCTGACCCTGCCGGCCAGCCCTGCCCAGGTGTGCCTGTGTTGAGGTCAATATAAACACCACTCCAGGCAGCAAGAGGCACTGCAGGTATGCCTGACGCCATATTCTCTGCCCCGTCAGCAGTCTCGGGGCTGTGCTGGTGGGAGGGTGGGAGGGGCCACGGCTTTGTGGGTGGTCCGGTGTGAGTGGGGCTCTGCTGGAGATTCTGCAGGAGTTGCCAGGCTGCCACCTGCTAAAGAAGAGGATGTGTCACCCATACCTTCGGCTGGAATTTCTCCCCGGGCAGAGGTGAGGAAGGAAAAAAGCAGTGGGGGCCGGGACAGGAGGGGTATCTCAGGCAGGGAAATGGAAAGCTTCCAGAAGAGCGCCCGGGCTCAGGAGCATCCTGGCTGGCCTGCAGGCACCAAGTCGGCCTGCGTGCTGTCGCTGGTGTGGCTCCACGGCCCTTCCTCTAGGCTTTCAAGTCCTTGTACATATTCAGGTGTTTTACCTGGGAAGGGTGGGAACAGTTCAGCAGCAGCTGACCTGGGGCTCCCCTCACGTTTACGCTCAGACGCCTCGGCACGGTCCCCCAGGTTTGCAATGAGGTCGCTTCTTGCGGGGGGCCTGCTGGCTGCATGGGAGATGATTCCCCACCTCTGACCAACTTCAGAATTGTTTACCACTGGAGCAAGTGCCCTGATAGCGTTTTCCTCTGTATAACTGGTGGCTTCTGTTTTTTTTTTTTCTTTTTTGGTTCAAGGTAGATTTTATTTCTCTTTTATGTATTTATAGATATAAGCATGGAAATAATTCATTCCTATAAATACATCTGTGTGAAGGGAAGAACATTTTTCTGTTTTATTTTTCAATTTTATTTATTTTTGGAAATTTGGAAATTTTATTTATTTTTTTATACAGCAGGTTATTATTAGTTATCTATTTTATACATATACATGTATACAGGTCAATCCCAATCTCCCAACTCACCCCACCACCACCACCCCATGGATTCCCCCCCTTGGTGTCCATACGTTTGTTCTCTACCTCTGTGTCTCTATTTCTGCCCTGCAAACCGGTTCATCTGTATCATTTTTCTAGGTTCCACATATATGCATTAATAAACAATATTTGTTTTTCTCTTTCTGACTTACTTCACTCTGTAGGACAGTCTCTAGATCCATCGACGTCTCTACAAATGACCCAGTTTCATTCCTTTGTATGGCTGAGTAATATTCCATTTTATATATGTGCCACATCTTTATCCTTTCGTCTGCTGTGGGCATTTAGGTTGCTTCCATTATGTGGTTATTGTAAATAGTGCTGCAGTGAACATTGTGGTGAATGTGTCTTTGGGATTTATGGTTTTCTCGGGGTATATGCCCAGAAGTGGGATTGCTGGATCATATGGTAATTCTATTTTTAGATTTTTAAGGAACCTCCATACTGTTCTCCATAGTGACTGTATCAATTTACATTCCCACCAATGGTGGAAGAGGGTTCCTTTTGTCCACACCCTCCCCAGCATTTGTTGTTTGTAGATCTTCTGATGATGCCCATTCTAACAGGTGTGAGGTGATACCTCATTGTAGTTTTGATTTGCATTTCTCTAATAATTAGTGATGGCGAGCAGCGTTTCATGTGCGTCTTGTCCATCTCTGCATCTTCTTTGAAGAAATGTCTATTTAGATCTTCTACCCATGTTTCTATTGGGTTGTTTGTTTCTTTAATATTAAGCTGCATGAGCTCTTTATATATATTGGAGATTAAACCTTTGTCCATTGATTTCTTTGCAAATATTTTCTCCCATTCTGAGAGTTGCCTTTTTCCATTCCCGTATTTTAGCAAAAAAAAATAAAGAAAGAAAAGGAAGCAGAACAGAGATGTGCGTAAAATATGCCTCTTGAAACTGTCGTTTTGAAATATGGACGTCTTTTAAAATTTTGGGTCGATATACGAACCCAGGATTTGTTTTCAGGGCAGGTGTCATTTACAGGCCTGCAATTATTTTAAATATCAACTGACCATTAGCGCTGGGCTTACAGCTGCTGTTGTGTGAAACGGCCACAAGGTGGCAGCAGTTCTCCTTTACCAAATCTGGTTACTAGGGCAACAGAGCCTCAGTGGAAGTCGTGTTCTAGGTTGTAATTTCGAATGGAATGTGCCAGGAAAAAGCCCCTTAAGTTTGTCTCACGACTTCTTGTTCGTTTTTTTAATTTAATTTTTATGTTTTATCACAGCAAGTTTGATTACAATGTTTGGCTTGTTGTAGGTGTGCAAGATATGGTTCTTTTGCATATATACATATGTCTGTTCTTCCTGGGACCCTTTTCCCATGTACGTTATGACAGAATGTTGAGTAGTCTTCTCTTGGTATTCCGTAGGTGTTTGGTGATTCTATATTTCACCTGTGTTTGTATATGTCTGTTAACCCCAATATCCTAATATATCCAATCCTCACACCTTTCCAGTGGTGAACCATAAGTTTGTTTAATGAATCTGTGATTGCCCTTCTCTGTGGAAATATCTTCACTGGTATCAATTTTTAGGTAACACCTATAAGTGATATCATATGATATGTGTCTTTCTCTTTCTGACTTACTACAAGTCACGTGATTACCTCTAGACTCATCTACCGTGCTGCAAATGGCATTGTGTCCTTTTTTTCCTGGGCTAATATTCTGTCTGTACATGTACCAGTTCGTCTTTGTCCAGTCATCTGTTGAGGGACTTTTTGGTTGCTTCCATGTCATGGCTACTGCAATGCTGCGGCAATGCACATTTGCCTGCCTGTGTCTTTCCAATTCTGTCTTCTTAGGGTCTAGGCCCAGGAGTGGGCCTGCTGTATCATATGGTAGCAAAATGTTTACCTTCTAGAAGACCCTCCATTCTGTTCTCATTACTGGCTCTTACCAGGTTACGTCCCACTTAAAGTTGAGGTTATGGTCTTCTCCACGACACCTTCAGCGTTTATTGTTTGTAGTATTTTTGCTGATGTTTATTCTGACTAGTGTGAGCTGACACCAATTTGTGGTTAGATTTTCATGCGTCTCATAATCCCTTGAAATGGAGCTTTCTCACATGTCCTTATGTTCCTCAAACTGTGAGTACAGCTTACTTCTTCAAATTGTTTTCATGAAGTATGTGTGACATTTAGAAAAGTTTTGGCCATTACCTCCCTCAAGACATTTTGAGGTCAGGTTTCATTTACAGCCCTCCAGTACTGGTGCATATGAAGTGACCCTTAGCACAGGTTTTAAAGCTGCTGTTGCAGGTAACGGCCAGAGGGCGGCAGCATTTCTGCTTTTCCCAATCTGGTAACTAGGGAAACAGACCATCCCGGCATTGGTGTTCCTCGGTTATATATTAGAGTGGAATGTGCCCCCAAAAGCTGATGTCTCCTTACTTATGTTTCCTTTATGAATTGAATTTATAGTTTTCTGATTGGAGTCATATTCCACTGTGTACATGGACCACTTCTACTTTGTGCATTCCTCTGTTGATGGACATTTTCGTAGCTTCCAAGTATTGGCTATGTTAAATATTGCTGTAGTGCAAGATTACCAGCCTGTGTCTTTTCTTTTTGGCTGTACGTGGGCCTCTCATTGCCGTGGACCCTCCCATTGCAGAGCACAGGCTCCGGACATGCAGGCCCAGCAGCCATAGCTCACGGGACCGGCCGCTCCAAGGCATGTGGCATCTTCCTGAACCGGGGCATGAACCCGTGTCCCCTGCATTGGCAGGCGGACTCTGAACCACTGCGCCACCAGTGACGCCCAGCCTGTGTCTTTTTGATTCTCATCCCCTCAGGCGATAGGCCCAGCAGTGGGTATGCTTGATTGAATGGTAGCTCAGTATTTACCTTTCCAAGGCACCTCATTTTTGTTTTCATTACTGGCTCTTACAATGTCCCACATTGAACCAAGGGTAGGCATTTCACCAAAACCCCTTCAGCCTTTATTGTTTGCAGAATTTTTCTGCTGGGCATTCTGACTGGTGTGAGCTGATAGGTTTTTGTCATTTGGATTTGCATATCTTTAATTATTCCTAATGTTCAGCCTTTTCCCATGCCTTTTTAAATTTCTTGTACAGAGAAACAGAAAAAAACAGAGAGTGCAATTAACCTCTTGAAATAGTCTTCTTGGATGGTTGCCCTCTTTTGAATTTTTTGGTCAATTTTCGACCCCAGGATTGTTTTTGAGGGCAGGTGTCATTCACAGGCCTGCAATGAGTGTGAATATTTAGTGACCATTAGCACTGGGTTTAAAGCTGCTGTTGTTGGAAATGGCCACAAGGTGGCGGTATTTCTCCATTCCCACATCTAGTTACTAGGGCAGCAGAGCCTTTCTGGGACCAATGGAATACAGAAGAAGGCATCATTGAAGTCTAATACAGAAAAACATGTCCTGGTGGATGGTAGAATGGCCAGCAGGGTGTAGGAATTAGGGACTACTGGATGTATATCCTCGGAGACTTCACTGACTGTCCTGATATCCTTTACCATGTCCCCAGCAGCCCACGGGGCTGACGTGGTCAGGGCAATGCCAGGTTATGGAGCTCACCTGCGCAACTACCCAGCAGCCCATGGGGCTCTCGTGGTCAGGCCCCTCCCAGGATATGGGGCTCACCTGGGCAGGTCCCCAGCAGACCACAGGGCTCTCATGGTCAGGCTACTCCCAGGTTATGGAGCTCACCTGTGCAACTACCCAGCAGCCCATGGGGCTCTCGTGATCAGGCCCCTCCCAGGATACGTAGCTCCCGTGGGCAGGTAGGACAGCAGGGCCGGGAACACAGGAATCGTGCACGTAGCCCTCATTTCAGAGCACCCCAGATGGCCTGTCTCTCAGAGCTGACACAGAGCACGTCAGAGCAGGACTTGAACTAACAAACAGCATCTCCGACAGGTCTGTGACCCTGGGCGTCACTCTGTGCGGCCTCCCTCTGCCTGGTCTTCCAGAGACTTCCACTGCAGACGGGGACCAGGCCTCTGTCTCCACCCATCACCCCTCCTCTCCCTGACTCCTGGGTTCCTCTCATTAAGAGAGTGTCTTCTTGAAGTTGTCTCCCACTCATGGGCCCGATAAAATGATTAGAAAACAAGCCAGAGCTGCAGCCCCTTGTCTATCCTGACTCTTAGGAGCCCACACCTGTTCCTTGGACCTGGCCGGTTCAGCGAGGTCCATTTTCTGCAGTGTGAGCCCCTGAGGTTTGAGGATTGGCTGAGCTGGGCAGCCTGACCCTGCCGGCCAGCCCTGCCCAGGTGTGCCTGTGTTGAGGTCAATATAAACACCACTCCAGGCAGCAAGAGGCACTGCAGGTATGCCTGACGCCATATTCTCTGCCCCGTCAGCAGCCTCGGGGCTGTGCTGGTGGGAGGGTGGGAGGGGCCACGGCTTTGTGGGTGGTCCGGTGTGAGTGGGGCTCTGCTGGAGATTCTGCAGGAGTTGCCAGGCTGCCACCTGCTAAAGAAGAGGATGTGTCACCCATACCTTCGGCTGGAATTTCTCCCCGGGCAGAGGTGAGGAAGGAAAAAAGCAGTGGGGGCCGGGACAGGAGGGGTATCTCAGGCAGGGAAATGGAAAGCTTCCAGAAGAGCGCCCGGGCTCAGGAGCATCCTGGCTGGCCTGCAGGCACCAAGTCGGCCTGCGTGCTGTCGCTGGTGTGGCTCCACGGCCCTCCCTCTAGGCTTTCAAGTCTTTGTACATATTCAGGTGTTTTACCTGGGAAGGGTGGGAACAGTTCAGCAGCAGCTGACCTGGGGCTCCCCTCACGTTTACGCTCAGATGCCTCGGCACGGTCCCCCAGGTTTGCAATGAGGACGCTTCTTGCGGGGGGCCTGCTGGCTGCATGGGAGATGATTCCCCACCTCTGACCAACTTCAGAATTGTTTACCACTGGAGCAAGTGCCCTGATAGCGTTTTCCTCTGTATAACTGGTGGGTTCTGCTTTTTTTTTTTCTTTTTTGGTTTAAGGTAGATTTATTTCTCTTTTATGTATTTATAGATATAAGCATGGAAATAATTCATTCCTATAAATACATCTGTGTGAAGGGAAGAACATTTTTCTGTTTTATTTTTCAATTTTATTTATTTTTGGAAATTTTGAAATTTTATTTTATTTATTTTTTTATACAGCAGGTTATTATTAGTTATCTATTTTATACATATACATGTATACAGGTCAATCCCAATCTCCCAACTCACCCCACCACCACCACCCCATGGATTCCCCCCCTTGGTGTCCATACGTTTGTTCTCTACCTCTGTGTCTCTATTTCTGCCCTGCAAACCGGTTCATCTGTATCATTTTTCTAGGTTCCACATATATGCATTAATAAACAATATTTGTTTTTCTCTTTCTGACTTACTTCACTCTGTAGGACAGTCTCTAGATCCATCGACGTCTCTACAAATGACCCAGTTTCATTCCTTTGTATGGCTGAGTAATATTCCATTTTATATATGTGCCACATCTTTATCCTTTCGTCTGTCTGTGGGCATTTAGGTTGCTTCCATTATGTGGTTATTGTAAATAGTGCTGCAGTGAACATTGTGGTGAATGTGTCTTTGGGATTTATGGTTTTCTCGGGGTATATGCCCAGAAGTGGGATTGCTGGATCATATGGTAATTCTATTTTTAGATTTTTAAGGAACCTCCATACTGTTCTCCATAGTGACTGTATCAATTTACATTCCCACCAATGGTGGAAGAGGGTTCCTTTTGTCCACACCCTCCCCAGCATTTGTTGTTTGTAGATCTTCTGATGATGCCCATTCTAACAGGTGTGAGGTGATACCTCATTGTAGTTTTGATTTGCATTTCTCTAATAATTAGTGATGGCGAGCAGCGTTTCATGTGCGTCTTGTCCATCTCTGCATCTTCTTTGAAGAAATGTCTATTTAGATCTTCTACCCATGTTTCTATTGGGTTGTTTGTTTCTTTAATATTAAGCTGCATGAGCTCTTTATATATATTGGAGATTAAACCTTTGTCCATTGATTTCTTTGCAAATATTTTCTCCCATTCTGAGAGTTGCCTTTTTCCATTCCCGTATTTTAGCAAAAAAAAATAAAGAAAGAAAAGGAAGCAGAACAGAGATGTGCGTAAAATATGCCTCTTGAAACTGTCGTTTTGAAATATGGACGTCTTTTAAAATTTTGGGTCGATATACGAACCCAGGATTTGTTTTCAGGGCAGGTGTCATTTACAGGCCTGCAATTATTTTAAATATCAACTGACCATTAGCGCTGGGCTTACAGCTGCTGTTGTGTGAAACGGCCACAAGGTGGCAGCAGTTCTCCTTTACCAAATCTGGTTACTAGGGCAACAGAGCCTCAGTGGAAGTCGTGTTCTAGGTTGTAATTTCGAATGGAATGTGCCAGGAAAAAGCCCCTTAAGTTTGTCTCACGACTTCTTGTTCGTTTTTTAAATTTAATTTTTATGTTTTATCACAGCAAGTTTGATTACAATGTTTGGCTTGTTGTAGGTGTGCAAGATATGGTTCTTTTGCATATATACATATGTCTGTTCTTCCTGGGACCCTTTTCCCATGTACGTTATGACAGAATGTTGAGTAGTCTTCTCTTGGTATTCCGTAGGTGTTTGGTGATTCTATATTTCACCTGTGTTTGTATATGTCTGTTAACCCCAATATCCTAATATATCCAATCCTCACACCTTTCCAGTGGTGAACCATAAGTTTGTTTAATGAATCTGTGATTGCCCTTCTCTGTGGAAATATCTTCACTGGTATCAATTTTTAGGTAACACCTATAAGTGATATCATATGATATGTGTCTTTCTCTTTCTGACTTACTACAAGTCACGTGATTACCTCTAGACTCATCTACCGTGCTGCAAATGGCATTGTGTCCTTTTTTTCCTGGGCTAATATTCTGTCTGTACATGTACCAGTTCGTCTTTGTCCAGTCATCTGTTGAGGGACTTTTTGGTTGCTTCCATGTCATGGCTACTGCAATGCTGCGGCAATGCACATTTGCCTGCCTGTGTCTTTCCAATTCTGTCTTCTTAGGGTCTAGGCCCAGGAGTGGGCCTGCTGTATCATATGGTAGCAAAATGTTTACCTTCTAGAAGACCCTCCATTCTGTTCTCATTACTGGCTCTTACCAGGTTACGTCCCACTTAAAGTTGAGGTTATGGTCTTCTCCACGACACCTTCAGCGTTTATTGTTTGTAGTATTTTTGCTGATGTTTATTCTGACTAGTGTGAGCTGACACCACTTTGTGGTTGGATTTTCATGCGTCTCATAATCCCTTGAAATGGAGCTTTCTCACATGTCCTTATGTTCCTCAAACTGTGAGTACAGCTTACTTCTTCAAATTGTTTTCATGAAGTATGTGTGACATTTAGAAAAGTTTTGGCCATTACCTCCCTCAAGACATTTTGAGGTCAGGTTTCATTTACAGCCCTCCAGTACTGGTGCATATGAAGTGACCCTTAGCACAGGTTTTAAAGCTGCTGTTGCAGGTAACGGCCAGAGGGCGGCAGCATTTCTGCTTTTCCCAATCTGGTAACTAGGGAAACAGACCATCCCGGCATTGGTGTTCCTCGGTTATATATTAGAGTGGAATGTGCCCCCAAAAGCTGATGTCTCCTTACTTATGTTTCCTTTATGAATTGAATTTATAGTTTTCTGATTGGAGTCATATTCCACTGTGTACATGGACCACTTCTACTTTGTGCATTCCTCTGTTGATGGACATTTTCGTAGCTTCCAAGTATTGGCTATGTTAAATATTGCTGTAGTGCAAGATTACCAGCCTGTGTCTTTTCTTTTTGGCTGTACGTGGGCCTCTCATTGCCGTGGACCCTCCCATTGCAGAGCACAGGCTCCGGACATGCAGGCCCAGCAGCCATAGCTCACGGGACCGGCCGCTCCAAGGCATGTGGCATCTTCCTGAACCAGGGCATGAACCCGTGTCCCCTGCATTGGCAGGCGGACTCTGAACCACTGCGCCACCAGTGACGCCCAGCCTGTGTCTTTTTGATTCTCATCCCCTCAGGCGATAGGCCCAGCAGTGGGTATGCTTGATTGAATGGTAGCTCAGTATTTACCTTTCCAAGGCACCTCATTTTTGTTTTCATTACTGGCTCTTACAATGTCCCACATTGAACCAAGGGTAGGCATTTCACCAAAACCCCTTCAGCCTTTATTGTTTGCAGAATTTTTCTGCTGGGCATTCTGACTGGTGTGAGCTGATAGGTTTTTGTCATTTGGATTTGCATATCTTTAATTATTCCTAATGTTCAGCCTTTTCCCATGCCTTTTTAAATTTCTTGTACAGAGAAACAGAAAAAAACAGAGAGTGCAATTAACCTCTTGAAATAGTCTTCTTGGATGGTTGCCCTCTTTTGAATTTTTTGGTCAATTTTCGACCCCAGGATTGTTTTTGAGGGCAGGTGTCATTCACAGGCCTGCAATGAGTGTGAATATTTAGTGACCATTAGCACTGGGTTTAAAGCTGCTGTTGTTGGAAATGGCCACAAGGTGGCGGTATTTCTCCATTCCCACATCTAGTTACTAGGGCAGCAGAGCCTTTCTGGGACCAATGGAATACAGAAGAAGGCATCATTGAAGTCTAATACAGAAAAACATGTCCTGGTGGATGGTAGAATGGCCAGCAGGGTGTAGGAATTAGGGACTACTGGATGTATATCCTCGGAGACTTCACTGACTGTCCTGATATCCTTTACCATGTCCCCAGCAGCCCACGGGGCTGACGTGGTCAGGGCAATGCCAGGTTATGGAGCTCACCTGCGCAACTACCCAGCAGCCCATGGGGCTCTCGTGGTCAGGCCCCTCCCAGGATATGGGGCTCACCTGGGCAGGTCCCCAGCAGACCACAGGGCTCTCATGGTCAGGCTACTCCCAGGTTATGGAGCTCACCTGTGCAACTACCCAGCAGCCCATGGGGCTCTCGTGATCAGGCCCCTCCCAGGATACGTAGCTCCCGTGGGCAGGTAGGACAGCAGGGCCGGGAACACAGGAATCGTGCACGTAGCCCTCATTTCAGAGCACCCCAGATGGCCTGTCTCTCAGAGCTGACACAGAGCACGTCAGAGCAGGACTTGAACTAACAAACAGCATCTCCGACAGGTCTGTGACCCTGGGCGTCACTCTGTGCGGCCTCCCTCTGCCTGGTCTTCCAGAGACTTCCACTGCAGACGGGGACCAGGCCTCTGTCTCCACCCATCACCCCTCCTCTCCCTGACTCCTGGGTTCCTCTCATTAAGAGAGTGTCTTCTTGAAGTTGTCTCCCACTCATGGGCCCGATAAAATGATTAGAAAACAAGCCAGAGCTGCAGCCCCTTGTCTATCCTGACTCTTAGGAGCCCACACCTGTTCCTTGGACCTGGCCGGTTCAGCGAGGTCCATTTTCTGCAGTGTGAGCCCCTGAGGTTTGAGGATTGGCTGAGCTGGGCAGCCTGACCCTGCCGGCCAGCCCTGCCCAGGTGTGCCTGTGTTGAGGTCAATATAAACACCACTCCAGGCAGCAAGAGGCACTGCAGGTATGCCTGACGCCATATTCTCTGCCCCGTCAGCAGCCTCGGGGCTGTGCTGGTGGGAGGGTGGGAGGGGCCACGGCTTTGTGGGTGGTCCGGTGTGAGTGGGGCTCTGCTGGAGATTCTGCAGGAGTTGCCAGGCTGCCACCTGCTAAAGAAGAGGATGTGTCACCCATACCTTCGGCTGGAATTTCTCCCCGGGCAGAGGTGAGGAAGGAAAAAAGCAGTGGGGGCCGGGACAGGAGGGGTATCTCAGGCAGGGAAATGGAAAGCTTCCAGAAGAGCGCCCGGGCTCAGGAGCATCCTGGCTGGCCTGCAGGCACCAAGTCGGCCTGCGTGCTGTCGCTGGTGTGGCTCCACGGCCCTCCCTCTAGGCTTTCAAGTCCTTGTACATATTCAGGTGTTTTACCTGGGAAGGGTGGGAACAGTTCAGCAGCAGCTGACCTGGGGCTCCCCTCACGTTTACGCTCAGACGCCTCGGCACGGTCCCCCAGGTTTGCAATGAGGACGCTTCTTGCGGGGGGCCTGCTGGCTGCATGGGAGATGATTCCCCACCTCTGACCAACTTCAGAATTGTTTACCACTGGAGCAAGTGCCCTGATAGCGTTTTCCTCTGTATAACTGGTGGGTTCTGCTTTTTTTTTTTCTTTTTTGGTTTAAGGTAGATTTATTTCTCTTTTATGTATTTATAGATATAAGCATGGAAATAATTCATTCCTATAAATACATCTGTGTGAAGGGAAGAACATTTTTCTGTTTTATTTTTCAATTTTATTTATTTTTGGAAATTTTGAAATTTTATTTTATTTATTTTTTTATACAGCAGGTTATTATTAGTTATCTATTTTATACATATACATGTATACAGGTCAATCCCAATCTCCCAACTCACCCCACCACCACCACCCCATGGATTCCCCCCCTTGGTGTCCATACGTTTGTTCTCTACCTCTGTGTCTCTATTTCTGCCCTGCAAACCGGTTCATCTGTATCATTTTTCTAGGTTCCACATATATGCATTAATAAACAATATTTGTTTTTCTCTTTCTGACTTACTTCACTCTGTAGGACAGTCTCTAGATCCATCGACGTCTCTACAAATGACCCAGTTTCATTCCTTTGTATGGCTGAGTAATATTCCATTTTATATATGTGCCACATCTTTATCCTTTCGTCTGTCTGTGGGCATTTAGGTTGCTTCCATTATGTGGTTATTGTAAATAGTGCTGCAGTGAACATTGTGGTGAATGTGTCTTTGGGATTTATGGTTTTCTCGGGGTATATGCCCAGAAGTGGGATTGCTGGATCATATGGTAATTCTATTTTTAGATTTTTAAGGAACCTCCATACTGTTCTCCATAGTGACTGTATCAATTTACATTCCCACCAATGGTGGAAGAGGGTTCCTTTTGTCCACACCCTCCCCAGCATTTGTTGTTTGTAGATCTTCTGATGATGCCCATTCTAACAGGTGTGAGGTGATACCTCATTGTAGTTTTGATTTGCATTTCTCTAATAATTAGTGATGGCGAGCAGCGTTTCATGTGCGTCTTGTCCATCTCTGCATCTTCTTTGAAGAAATGTCTATTTAGATCTTCTACCCATGTTTCTATTGGGTTGTTTGTTTCTTTAATATTAAGCTGCATGAGCTCTTTATATATATTGGAGATTAAACCTTTGTCCATTGATTTCTTTGCAAATATTTTCTCCCATTCTGAGAGTTGCCTTTTTCCATTCCCGTATTTTAGCAAAAAAAAATAAAGAAAGAAAAGGAAGCAGAACAGAGATGTGCGTAAAATATGCCTCTTGAAACTGTCGTTTTGAAATATGGACGTCTTTTAAAATTTTGGGTCGATATACGAACCCAGGATTTGTTTTCAGGGCAGGTGTCATTTACAGGCCTGCAATTATTTTAAATATCAACTGACCATTAGCGCTGGGCTTACAGCTGCTGTTGTGTGAAACGGCCACAAGGTGGCAGCAGTTCTCCTTTACCAAATCTGGTTACTAGGGCAACAGAGCCTCAGTGGAAGTCGTGTTCTAGGTTGTAATTTCGAATGGAATGTGCCAGGAAAAAGCCCCTTAAGTTTGTCTCACGACTTCTTGTTCGTTTTTTAAATTTAATTTTTATGTTTTATCACAGCAAGTTTGATTACAATGTTTGGCTTGTTGTAGGTGTGCAAGATATGGTTCTTTTGCATATATACATATGTCTGTTCTTCCTGGGACCCTTTTCCCATGTACGTTATGACAGAATGTTGAGTAGTCTTCTCTTGGTATTCCGTAGGTGTTTGGTGATTCTATATTTCACCTGTGTTTGTATATGTCTGTTAACCCCAATATCCTAATATATCCAATCCTCACACCTTTCCAGTGGTGAACCATAAGTTTGTTTAATGAATCTGTGATTGCCCTTCTCTGTGGAAATATCTTCACTGGTATCAATTTTTAGGTAACACCTATAAGTGATATCATATGATATGTGTCTTTCTCTTTCTGACTTACTACAAGTCACGTGATTACCTCTAGACTCATCTACGGTGCTGCAAATGGCATTGTGTCCTTTTTTTCCTGGGCTAATATTCTGTCTGTACATGTACCAGTTCGTCTTTGTCCAGTCATCTGTTGAGGGACTTTTTGGTTGCTTCCATGTCATGGCTACTGCAATGCTGCGGCAATGCACATTTGCCTGCCTGTGTCTTTCCAATTCTGTCTTCTTAGGGTCTAGGCCCAGGAGTGGGCCTGCTGTATCATATGGTAGCAAAATGTTTACCTTCTAGAAGACCCTCCATTCTGTTCTCATTACTGGCTCTTACCAGGTTACGTCCCACTTAAAGTTGAGGTTATGGTCTTCTCCACGACACCTTCAGCGTTTATTGTTTGTAGTATTTTTGCTGATGTTTATTCTGACTAGTGTGAGCTGACACCAATTTGTGGTTAGATTTTCATGCGTCTCATAATCCCTTGAAATGGAGCTTTCTCACATGTCCTTATGTTCCTCAAACTGTGAGTACAGCTTACTTCTTCAAATTGTTTTCATGAAGTATGTGTGACATTTAGAAAAGTTTTGGCCATTACCTCCCTCAAGACATTTTGAGGTCAGGTTTCATTTACAGCCCTCCAGTACTGGTGCATATGAAGTGACCCTTAGCACAGGTTTTAAAGCTGCTGTTGCAGGTAACGGCCAGAGGGCGCAGCATTTCTGCTTTTCCCAATCTGGTAACTAGGGAAACAGACCATCCCGGCATTGGTGTTCCTCGGTTATATATTAGAGTGGAATGTGCCCCCAAAAGCTGATGTCTCCTTACTTATGTTTCCTTTATGAATTGAATTTATAGTTTTCTGATTGGAGTCATATTCCACTGTGTACATGGACCACTTCTACTTTGTGCATTCCTCTGTTGATGGACATTTTCGTAGCTTCCAAGTATTGGCTATGTTAAATATTGCTGTAGTGCAAGATTACCAGCCTGTGTCTTTTCTTTTTGGCTGTACGTGGGCCTCTCATTGCCGTGGACCCTCCCATTGCAGAGCACAGGCTCCGGACATGCAGGCCCAGCAGCCATAGCTCACGGGACCGGCCGCTCCAAGGCATGTGGCATCTTCCTGAACCAGGGCATGAACCCGTGTCCCCTGCATTGGCAGGCGGACTCTGAACCACTGCGCCACCAGTGACGCCCAGCCTGTGTCTTTTTGATTCTCATCCCCTCAGGCGATAGGCCCAGCAGTGGGTATGCTTGATTGAATGGTAGCTCAGTATTTACCTTTCCAAGGCACCTCATTTTTGTTTTCATTACTGGCTCTTACAATGTCCCACATTGAACCAAGGGTAGGCATTTCACCAAAACCCCTTCAGCCTTTATTGTTTGCAGAATTTTTCTGCTGGGCATTCTGACTGGTGTGAGCTGATAGGTTTTTGTCATTTGGATTTGCATATCTTTAATTATTCCTAATGTTCAGCCTTTTCCCATGCCTTTTTAAATTTCTTGTACAGAGAAACAGAAAAAAACAGAGAGTGCAATTAACCTCTTGAAATAGTCTTCTTGGATGGTTGCCCTCTTTTGAATTTTTTGGTCAATTTTCGACCCCAGGATTGTTTTTGAGGGCAGGTGTCATTCACAGGCCTGCAATGAGTGTGAATATTTAGTGACCATTAGCACTGGGTTTAAAGCTGCTGTTGTTGGAAATGGCCACAAGGTGGCGGTATTTCTCCATTCCCACATCTAGTTACTAGGGCAGCAGAGCCTTTCTGGGACCAATGGAATACAGAAGAAGGCATCATTGAAGTCTAATACAGAAAAACATGTCCTGGTGGATGGTAGAATGGCCAGCAGGGTGTAGGAATTAGGGACTACTGGATGTATATCCTCGGAGACTTCACTGACTGTCCTGATATCCTTTACCATGTCCCCAGCAGCCCACGGGGCTGACGTGGTCAGGGCAATGCCAGGTTATGGAGCTCACCTGCGCAACTACCCAGCAGCCCATGGGGCTCTCGTGGTCAGGCCCCTCCCAGAATATGGGGCTCACCTGGGCAGGTCCCCAGCAGACCACAGGGCTCTCATGGTCAGGCTACTCCCAGGATATGGAGCTCACCTGTGCAACTACCCAGCAGCCCATGGGGCTCTCATGATCAGGCCCCTCCCAGGATACGTAGCTCCCGTGGGCAGGTAGGACAGCAGGGCCGGGAACACAGGAATCGTGCACGTAGCCCTCATTTCAGAGCACCCCAGATGGCCTGTCTCTCAGAGCTGACACAGAGCACGTCAGAGCAGGACTTGAACTAACAAACAGCATCTCCGACAGGTCTGTGACCCTGGGCGTCACTCTGTGCGGCCTCCCTCTGCCTGGTCTTCCAGAGACTTCCACTGCAGACGGGGACCAGGCCTCTGTCTCCACCCATCACCCCTCCTCTCCCTGACTCCTGGGTTCCTCTCATTAAGAGAGTGTCTTCTTGAAGTTGTCTCCCACTCATGGGCCCGATAAAATGATTAGAAAACAAGCCAGAGCTGCAGCCCCTTGTCTATCCTGACTCTTAGGAGCCCACACCTGTTCCTTGGACCTGGCCAGTTCAGCGAGGTCCGTTTTCTGCAGTGTGAGCCCCTGAGGTTTGAGGATTGGCTGAGCTGGGCAGCCTGACCCTGCCGGCCAGCCCTGCCCAGGTGTGCCTGTGTTGAGGTCAATATAAACACCACTCCAGGCAGCAAGAGGCACTGCAGGTATGCCTGACGCCATATTCTCTGCCCCGTCAGCAGTCTCGGGGCTGTGCTGGTGGGAGGGTGGGAGGGGCCACGGCTTTGTGGGTGGTCCGGTGTGAGTGGGGCTCTGCTGGAGATTCTGCAGGAGTTGCCAGGCTGCCACCTGCTAAAGAAGAGGATGTGTCACCCATACCTTCGGCTGGAATTTCTCCCCGGGCAGAGGTGAGGAAGGAAAAAAGCAGTGGGGGCCGGGACAGGAGGGGTATCTCAGGCAGGGAAATGGAAAGTTTCCAGAAGAGCGCCCGGGCTCAGGAGCATCCTGGCTGGCCTGCAGGCACCAAGTCGGCCTGCGTGCTGTCGCTGGTGTGGCTCCACGGCCCTTCCTCTAGGCTTTCAAGTCCTTGTACATATTCAGGTGTTTTACCTGGGAAGGGTGGGAACAGTTCAGCAGCAGTTGACCGGGGGCTCCCCTCACGTTTACGCTCAGACGCCTCGGCACGGTCCCCCAGGTTTGCAATGAGGTCGCTTCTTGCGGGGGGCCTGCTGGCTGCATGGGAGATGATTCCCCACCTCTGACCAACTTCAGAATTGTTTACCACTGGAGCAAGTGCCCTGATAGCGTTTTCCTCTGTATAACTGGTGGCTTCTGTTTTTTTTTTTTTTTTCTTTTTTGGTTCAAGGTAGATTTTATTTCTCTTTTATGTATTTATAGATATAAGCATGGAAATAATTAATTCCTATAAATACATCTGTGTGAAGGGAAGAACATTTTTCTGTTTTATTTTTCAATTTTATTTATTTTTGGAAATTTTGAAATTTTATTTATTTTTTTATACAGCAGGTTATTATTAGTTATCTATTTTATACATATACATGTATACAGGTCAATCCCAATCTCCCAACTCACCCCACCACCACCACCCCATGGATTCCCCCCCTTGGTGTCCATACGTTTGTTCTCTACCTCTGTGTCTCTATTTCTGCCCTGCAAACCGGTTCATCTGTATCATTTTTCTAGGTTCCACATATATGCATTAATAAACAATATTTGTTTTTCTCTTTCTGACTTACTTCACTCTGTAGGACAGTCTCTAGATCCATCGACGTCTCTACAAATGACCCAGTTTCATTCCTTTGTATGGCTGAGTAATATTCCATTTTATATATGTGCCACATCTTTATCCTTTCGTCTGTCTGTGGGCATTTAGGTTGCTTCCATTATGTGGTTATTGTAAATAGTGCTGCAGTGAACATTGTGGTGAATGTGTCTTTGGGATTTATGGTTTTCTCGGGGTATATGCCCAGAAGTGGGATTGCTGGATCATATGGTAATTCTATTTTTAGATTTTTAAGGAACCTCCATACTGTTCTCCATAGTGACTGTATCAATTTACATTCCCACCAATGGTGGAAGAGGGTTCCTTTTGTCCACACCCTCCCCAGCATTTGTTGTTTGTAGATCTTCTGATGATGCCCATTCTAACAGGTGTGAGGTGATACCTCATTGTAGTTTTGATTTGCATTTCTCTAATAATTAGTGATGGCGAGCAGCGTTTCATGTGCGTCTTGTCCATCTCTGCATCTTCTTTGAAGAAATGTCTATTTAGATCTTCTACCCATGTTTCTATTGGGTTGTTTGTTTCTTTAATATTAAGCTGCATGAGCTCTTTATATATATTGGAGATTAAACCTTTGTCCATTGATTTCTTTGCAAATATTTTCTCCCATTCTGAGAGTTGCCTTTTTCCATTCCCGTATTTTAGCAAAAAAAAATAAAGAAAGAAAAGGAAGCAGAACAGAGATGTGCGTAAAATATGCCTCTTGAAACTGTCGTTTTGAAATATGGACGTCTTTTAAAATTTTGGGTCGATATACGAACCCAGGATTTGTTTTCAGGGCAGGTGTCATTTACAGGCCTGCAATTATTTTAAATATCAACTGACCATTAGCGCTGGGCTTACAGCTGCTGTTGTGTGAAACGGCCACAAGGTGGCAGCAGTTCTCCTTTACCAAATCTGGTTACTAGGGCAACAGAGCCTCAGTGGAAGTCGTGTTCTAGGTTGTAATTTCGAATGGAATGTGCCAGGAAAAAGCCCCTTAAGTTTGTCTCACGACTTCTTGTTCGTTTTTTAAATTTAATTTTTATGTTTTATCACAGCAAGTTTGATTACAATGTTTGGCTTGTTGTAGGTGTGCAAGATATGGTTCTTTTGCATATATACATATGTCTGTTCTTCCTGGGACCCTTTTCCCATGTACGTTATGACAGAATGTTGAGTAGTCTTCTCTTGGTATTCCGTAGGTGTTTGGTGATTCTATATTTCACCTGTGTTTGTATATGTCTGTTAACCCCAATATCCTAATATATCCAATCCTCACACCTTTCCAGTGGTGAACCATAAGTTTGTTTAATGAATCTGTGATTGCCCTTCTCTGTGGAAATATCTTCACTGGTATCAATTTTTAGGTAACACCTATAAGTGATATCATATGATATGTGTCTTTCTCTTTCTGACTTACTACAAGTCACGTGATTACCTCTAGACTCATCTACGGTGCTGCAAATGGCATTGTGTCCTTTTTTTCCTGGGCTGATATTCTGTCTGTACATGTACCAGTTCGTCTTTGTCCAGTCATCTGTTGAGGGACTTTTTGGTTGCTTCCATGTCATGGCTACTGCAATGCTGCGGCAATGCACATTTGCCTGCCTGTGTCTTTCCAATTCTGTCTTCTTAGGGTCTAGGCCCAGGAGTGGGCCTGCTGTATCATATGGTAGCAAAATGTTTACCTTCTGGAAGACCCTCCATTCTGTTCTCATTACTGGCTCTTACCAGGTTACGTCCCACTTAAAGTTGAGGTTATGGTCTTCTCCACGACACCTTCAGCGTTTATTGTTTGTAGTATTTTTGCTGATGTTTATTCTGACTAGTGTGAGCTGACACCAATTTGTGGTTAGATTTTCATGCGTCTCATAATCCCTTGAAATGGAGCTTTCTCACATGTCCTTATGTTCCTCAAACTGTGAGTACAGCTTACTTCTTCAAATTGTTTTCATGAAGTATGTGTGACATTTAGAAAAGTTTTGGCCATTACCTCCCTCAAGACATTTTGAGGTCAGGTTTCATTTACAGCCCTCCAGTACTGGTGCATATGAAGTGACCCTTAGCACAGGTTTTAAAGCTGCTGTTGCAGGTAACGGCCAGAGGGCGGCAGCATTTCTGCTTTTCCCAATCTGGTAACTAGGGAAACAGACCATCCCGGCATTGGTGTTCCTCGGTTATATATTAGAGTGGAATGTGCCCCCAAAAGCTGATGTCTCCTTACTTATGTTTCCTTTATGAATTGAATTTATAGTTTTCTGATTGGAGTCATATTCCACTGTGTACATGGACCACTTCTACTTTGTGCATTCCTCTGTTGATGGACATTTTCGTAGCTTCCAAGTATTGGCTATGTTAAATATTGCTGTAATGCAAGATTACCAGCCTGTGTCTTTTCTTTTTGGCTGTACGTGGGCCTCTCATTGCCGTGGACCCTCCCATTGCAGAGCACAGGCTCCGGACATGCAGGCCCAGCAGCCATAGCTCACGGGACCGGCCGCTCCAAGGCATGTGGCATCTTCCTGAACCAGGGCATGAACCCGTGTCCCCTGCATTGGCAGGCGGACTCTGAACCACTGCGCCACCAGTGACGCCCAGCCTGTGTCTTTTTGATTCTCATCCCCTCAGGCGATAGGCCCAGCAGTGGGTATGCTTGATTGAATGGTAGCTCAGTATTTACCTTTCCAAGGCACCTCATTTTTGTTTTCATTACTGGCTCTTACAATGTCCCACATTGAACCAAGGGTAGGCATTTCACCAAAACCCCTTCAGCCTTTATTGTTTGCAGAATTTTTCTGCTGGGCATTCTGACTGGTGTGAGCTGATAGGTTTTTGTCATTTGGATTTGCATATCTTTAATTATTCCTAATGTTCAGCCTTTTCCCATGCCTTTTTAAATTTCTTGTACAGAGAAACAGAAAAAAACAGAGAGTGCAATTAACCTCTTGAAATAGTCTTCTTGGATGGTTGCCCTCTTTTGAATTTTTTGGTCAATTTTCGACCCCAGGATTGTTTTTGAGGGCAGGTGTCATTCACAGGCCTGCAATGAGTGTGAATATTTAGTGACCATTAGCACTGGGTTTAAAGCTGCTGTTGTTGGAAATGGCCACAAGGTGGCGGTATTTCTCCATTCCCACATCTAGTTACTAGGGCAGCAGAGCCTTTCTGGGACCAATGGAATACAGAAGAAGGCATCATTGAAGTCTAATACAGAAAAACATGTCCTGGTGGATGGTAGAATGGCCAGCAGTGTGTAGGAATTAGGGACTACTGGATGTATATCCTCGGAGACTTCACTGACTGTCCTGATATCCTTTACCATGTCCCCAGCAGCCCACGGGGCTGACGTGGTCAGGGCAATGCCAGGTTATGGAGCTCACCTGCGCAACTACCCAGCAGCCCATGGGGCTCTCGTGGTCAGGCCCCTCCCAGGATATGGGGCTCACCTGGGCATGTCCCCAGCAGACCACAGGGCTCTCATGGTCAGGCTACTCCCAGGTTATGGAGCTCACCTGTGCAACTACCCAGCAGCCCATGGGGCTCTCGTGATCAGGCCCCTCCCAGGATACGTAGCTCCCGTGGGCAGGTAGGACAGCAGGGCCGGGAACACAGGAATCGTGCACGTAGCCCTCATTTCAGAGCACCCCAGATGGCCTGTCTCTCAGAGCTGACACAGAGCACGTCAGAGCAGGACTTGAACTAACAAACAGCATCTCCGACAGGTCTGTGACCCTGGGCGTCACTCTGTGCGGCCTCCCTCTGCCTGGTCTTCCAGAGACTTCCACTGCAGACGGGGACCAGGCCTCTGTCTCCACCCATCACCCCTCCTCTCCCTGACTCCTGGGTTCCTCTCATTAAGAGAGTGTCTTCTTGAAGTTGTCTCCCACTCATGGGCCCGATAAAATGATTAGAAAACAAGCCAGAGCTGCAGCCCCTTGTCTATCCTGACTCTTAGGAGCCCACACCTGTTCCTTGGACCTGGCCGGTTCAGCGAGGTCCATTTTCTGCAGTGTGAGCCCCTGAGGTTTGAGGATTGGCTGAGCTGGGCAGCCTGACCCTGCCGGCCAGCCCTGCCCAGGTGTGCCTGTGTTGAGGTCAATATAAACACCACTCCAGGCAGCAAGAGGCACTGCAGGTATGCCTGACGCCATATTCTCTGCCCCGTCAGCAGCCTCGGGGCTGTGCTGGTGGGAGGGTGGGAGGGGCCACGGCTTTGTGGGTGGTCCGGTGTGAGTGGGGCTCTGCTGGAGATTCTGCAGGAGTTGCCAGGCTGCCACCTGCTAAAGAAGAGGATGTGTCACCCATACCTTCGGCTGGAATTTCTCCCCGGGCAGAGGTGAGGAAGGAAAAAAGCAGTGGGGGCTGGGACAGGAGGGGTATCTCAGGCAGGGAAATGGAAAGCTTCCAGAAGAGCGCCCGGGCTCAGGAGCATCCTGGCTGGCCTGCAGGCACCAAGTCGGCCTGCGTGCTGTCGCTGGTGTGGCTCCACGGCCCTCCCTCTAGGCTTTCAAGTCCTTGTACATATTCAGGTGTTTTACCTGGGAAGGGTGGGAACAGTTCAGCAGCAGCTGACCTGGGGCTCCCCTCACGTTTACGCTCAGATGCCTCGGCACGGTCCCCCAGGTTTCCAATGAGGACGGTTCTTGCGGGGGGCCTGCTGGCTGCATGGGAGATGATTCCCCACCTCTGACCAACTTCAGAATTGTTTACCACTGGAGCAAGTGCCCTGATAGCGTTTTCCTCTGTATAACTGGTGGGTTCTGCTTTTTTTTTTTCTTTTTTGGTTTAAGGTAGATTTATTTCTCTTTTATGTATTTATAGATATAAGCATGGAAATAATTCATTCCTATAAATACATCTGTGTGAAGGGAAGAACATTTTTCTGTTTTATTTTTCAATTTTATTTATTTTTGGAAATTTTGAAATTTTATTTTATTTATTTTTTTATACAGCAGGTTATTATTAGTTATCTATTTTATACATATACATGTATACAGGTCAATCCCAATCTCCCAACTCACCCCACCACCACCACCCCATGGATTCCCCCCCTTGGTGTCCATACGTTTGTTCTCTACCTCTGTGTCTCTATTTCTGCCCTGCAAACCGGTTCATCTGTATCATTTTTCTAGGTTCCACATATATGCATTAATAAACAATATTTGTTTTTCTCTTTCTGACTTACTTCACTCTGTAGGACAGTCTCTAGATCCATCGACGTCTCTACAAATGACCCAGTTTCATTCCTTTGTATGGCTGAGTAATATTCCATTTTATCTATGTGCCACATCTTTATCCTTTCGTCTGTCTGTGGGCATTTAGGTTGCTTCCATTACGTGGTTATTGTAAATAGTGCTGCAGTGAACATTGTGGTGAATGTGTCTTTTGGATTTATGGTTTTCTCTGGGTATATGCCCAGAAGTGGGATTGCTGGATCATATGGTAATTCTATTTTTAGATTTTTAAGGAACCTCCATACTGTTCTCCATAGTGACTGTATCAATTTACATTCCCACCAATGGTGGAAGAGGGTACCTTTTGTCCACACCCTCCCCAGCATTTGTTGTTTGTAGATCTTCTGATGATGCCCATTCTAACAGGTGTGAGGTGATACCTCATTGTAGTTTTGATTTGCATTTCTCTAATAATTAGTGATGTCGAGCAGCTTTTCATGTGCGTCTTGTCCATCTCTGCATCTTCTTTGAAGAAATGTCTATTTAGATCTTCTACCCATTTTTCTATTGGGTTGTTTGTTTCTTTAATATTAAGCTGCATGAGCTCTTTATATATATTGTAGATTAAACCTTTGTCCATTGATTTCTTTGCAAATATTTTCTCCCATTCTGAGGGTTGCCTTTTTCCATTCCCGTATTTTAGCAAAAAAAAATAAAGAAAGAAAAGGAAGCAGAACAGAGATGTGCGTAAAATATGCCTCTTGAAACTGTTGTTTTGAAATATGGACGTCTTTTAAAATTTTGTGTCGATATACGAACCCAGGATTTGTTTTCAGGGCAGGTGTCATTTACAGGCCTGCAATTATCTTGAATATCAACTGACCATTAGCGCTGGGCTTACAGCTGCTGTTGTGTGAAACGGCCACAAGGTGGCAGCAGTTCTCCTTTACCAAATCTGGTTACTAGGGCCACAGAACCTCAGTGGAAGTCGTGTTCTAGGTTGTAATTTCGAATGGAATGTGCCAGGAAAAAGCCCCTTAAGTTTGTCTCACGACTTCTTGTTCGTTTTTTAAATTTAATTTTTATTTTTTATCACAGCAAGTTTGATTACAATGTTTGGCTTGTTGTAGGTGTGCAAGATGTGGTTCTTTTGCACATATACATATGTCTGTTCTTCCTGGGACCCTTTTCCCATGTACGTTATGACAGAATGTTGAGTAGTCTTCTCTTGGTATTCCGTAGGTGTTTGGTGATTCTATATTTCACCTGTGTTTGTATATGTCTGTTAACCCCAATATCCTAATATATCCAATCCTCACACCTTTCCAGTGGTGAACCATAAGTTTGTTTAATGAATCTGTGATTGCCCTTCTCTGTGGAAATATCTTCACTGGTATCAATTTTTAGGTAACACCTATAAGTGATATCATATGATATGTGTCTTTCTCTTTCTGACTTACTACAAGTCACGTGATTACCTCTAGACTCATCTACGGTGCTGCAAATGGCATTGTGTCCTTTTTTTCCTGGGCTAATATTCTGTCTGTACATGTACCAGTTCGTCTTTGTCCAGTCATCTGTTGAGGGACTTTTTGGTTGCTTCCATGTCATGGCTACTGCAATGCTGCGGCAATGCACATTTGCCTGCCTGTGTCTTTCCAATTCTGTCTTCTTAGGGTCTAGGCCCAGGAGTGGGCCTGCTGTATCATATGGTAGCAAAATGTTTACCTTCTGGAAGACCCTCCATTCTGTTCTCATTACTGGCTCTTACCAGGTTACGTCCCACTTAAAGTTGAGGTTATGGTCTTCTCCACGACACCTTCAGCGTTTATTGTTTGTAGTATTTTTGCTGATGTTTATTCTGACTAGTGTGAGCTGACACCACTTTGTGGTTGGATTTTCATGCGTCTCATAATCCCTTGAAATGGAGCTTTCTCACATGTCCTTATGTTCCTCAAACTGTGAGTACAGCTTACCTCTTCAAATTGTTTTCATGAAGTATGTGTGACATTTAGAAATATTTTGGCCATTACCTCCCTCAAGACATTTTGAGGTCAGGTTTCATTTACAGCCCTCCAGTACTGGTGCATATGAAGTGACCCTTAGCACAGGTTTTAAAGCTGCTGTTGCAGGTAACGGCCCGAGGGTGGCAGCATTTCTGCTTTTCCCAATCTGGTAACTAGGGAAACAGACCATCCCGGCAGTGGTGTTCTTCGGTTATATATTAGAGTGGAATGTGCCCCCAAAAGCTGATGTCTCCTTACTTATGTTTGCTTTATGTATTGAATTTATAGTTTTCTGATTGGAGTCATATTCCACTGTGTACATGGACCACTTCTTCTTTGTGCATTCCTCTGTTGATGGACATTTTCGTAGCTTCCAAGTATTGGCTATGTTAAATATTGCTGTAGTGCAGGATTACCAGCCTGTGTCTTTTCTTTTTGGCTGTACGTGGGCCTCTCATTGCCGTGGACCCTCCCATTGCACAGCACAGGCTCCGGACATGCAGGCCCAGCAGCCATAGCTCACGGGACCGGCCGCTCCACGGCATGTGGCATCTTCCTGAACCGGGGCATGAACCCGTGTCCCCTGCATTGGCAGGCGGACTCTGAACCACTGCGCCACCAGTGACGCCCAGCCTGTGTCTTTTTGATTCTCATCCCCTCAGGCGATAGGCCCAGCAGTGGGTATGCTTGATTGAATGGTAGCTCAGTATTTACCTTTCCAAGGCACCTCATTTTTGTTTTCATTACTGGCTCTTACAATGTCCCACGTTGAACCAAGGGTAGGCATTTCTCCAAAACCCCTTCAGCCTTTATTGTTTGCAGAATTTTTGCTGCTGGGCATTCTGACTGGTGTGAGCTGATAGGTTTTTGTCATTTGGATTTGCATATCTTTAATTATTCCTAATGTTCAGCCTTTTCCCATGCCTTTTTAAATTTCTTGTACAGAGAAACAGAAAAAAACAGAGAGTGCAATTAACCTCTTGAAATAGTCTTCTTGGATGGTTGCCCTCTTTTGAATTTTTTGGTCAATTTTCGACCCCAGGATTGTTTTTGAGGGCAGGTGTCATTCACAGGCCTGCAATGAGTGTGAATATTTAGTGACCATTAGCACTGGGTTTAAAGCTGCTGTTGTTGGAAATGGACACAAGGTGGCGGTATTTCTCCATTCCCACATCTAGTTACTGGGCAGCAGAGCCTTTCTGGGACCAATGGAATACAGAAGAAGGCATCATTGAAGTCTAATACAGAAAACCATGTCCTGGTGGATGGTAGAATAGCCAGCAGGGTGTAGGAATTAGGGACTACTGGATGTATATCCTCGGTGACTTCACTGACTGTCCTGATATCCTTTACCACGTCCCCAGCAGCCCACGGGGCTGACGTGGTCAGGGCAATGCCAGGTTATGGAGCTCACCTGCGCAACTACCCAGCAGCCCATGGGGCTCTCGTGGTCAGGCCCCTCCCAGGATATGGGGCTCACCTGGGCAGGTCCCCAGCAGACCACAGGGCTCTCATGGTCAGGCTACTCCCAGGTTATGGAGCTCACCTGTGCAACTACCCAGCAGCCCATGGGGCTCTCATGATCAGGCCCCTCCCAGGATACGTAGCTCCCGTGGGCAGGTAGGACAGCAGGGCCGGGAACACAGGAATCGTGCACGTAGCCCTCATTTCAGAGCACCCCAGATGGCCTGTCTCTCAGAGCTGACACAGAGCACGTCAGAGCAGGACTTGAACTAACAAACAGCATCTCCGACAGGTCTGTGACCCTGGGCGTCACTCTGTGCGGCCTCCCTCTGCCTGGTCTTCCAGAGACTTCCACTGCAGACGGGGACCAGGCCTCTGTCTCCACCCATCACCCCTCCTCTCCCTGACTCCTGGGTTCCTCTCATTAAGAGAGTGTCTTCTTGAAGTTGTCTCCCACTCATGGGCCCGATAAAATGATTAGAAAACAAGCCAGAGCTGCAGCCCCTTGTCTATCCTGACTCTTAGGAGCCCACACCTGTTCCTTGGACCTGGCCGGTTCAGCGAGGTCCGTTTTCTGCAGTGTGAGCCCCTGAGGTTTGAGGATTGGCTGAGCTGGGCAGCCTGACCCTGCCGGCCAGCCCTGCCCAGGTGTGCCTGTGTTGAGGTCAATATAAACACCACTCCAGGCAGCAAGAGGCACTGCAGGTATGCCTGACGCCATATTCTCTGCCCCGTCAGCAGTCTCGGGGCTGTGCTGGTGGGAGGGTGGGAGGGGCCACGGCTTTGTGAGTGGTCCGGTGTGAGTGGGGCTCTGCTGGAGATTCTGCAGGAGTTGCCAGGCTGCCACCTGCTAAAGAAGAGGATGTGTCACCCTTACCTTCGGCTGGAATTTCTCCCCGGGCAGAGGTGAGGAAGGAAAAAAGCAGTGGGGGCCGGGACAGGAGGGGTATCTCAGGCAGGGAAATGGAAAGCTTCCAGAAGAGCGCCCGGGCTCAGGAGCATCCTGGCTGGCCTGCAGGCACCAAGTCGGCCTGCGTGCTGTCGCTGGTGTGGCTCCACGGCCCTTCCTCTAGGCTTTCAAGTCCTTGTACATATTCAGGTGTTTTACCTGGGAAGGGTGGGAACAGTTCAGCAGCAGCTGACCTGGGGCTCCCCTCACGTTTACGCTCAGACGCCTCGGCACGGTCCCTCAGGTTTGCAATGAGGTCGCTTCCTGTGGGGGGCCTGCTGGCTGCATGGGAGATGATTCCCCACCTCTGACCAACTTCAGAATTGTTTACCACTGGAGCAAGTGCCCTGATAGCGTTTTCCTCTGTATAACTGGTGGCTTCTGTTTTTTTTTTTTTCTTTTTTGGTTCAAGGTAGATTTTATTTCTCTTTTATGTATTTATAGATATAAGCATGGAAATAATTCATTCCTATAAATACATCTGTGTGAAGGGAAGAACATTTTTCTGTTTTATTTTTCAATTTTATTTATTTTTGGAAATTTTGAAATTTTATTTATTTTTTTATACAGCAGGTTATTATTAGTTATCTATTTTATACATATACATGTATACAGGTCAATCCCAATCTCCCAACTCACCCCACCACCACCACCCCATGGATTCCCCCCGTTGGTGTCCATACGTTTGTTCTCTACCTCTGTGTCTCTATTTCTGCCCTGCAAACCGGTTCATCTGTATCATTTTTCTAGGTTCCACATATATGCATTAATAAACAATATTTGTTTTTCTCTTTCTGACTTACTTCACTCTGTAGGACAGTCTCTAGATCCATCGACGTCTCTACAAATGACCCAGTTTCATTCCTTTGTATGGCTGAGTAATATTCCATTTTATATATGTGCCACATCTTTATCCTTTCGTCTGTCTGTGGGCATTTAGGTTGCTTCCATTACGTGGTTATTGTAAATAGTGCTGCAGTGAACATTGTGGTGAATGTGTCTTTTGGATTTATGGTTTTCTCTGGGTATATGCCCAGAAGTGGGATTGCTGGATCATATGGTAATTCTATTTTTAGATTTTTAAGGAACCTCCATACTGTTCTCCATAGTGACTGTATCAATTTACATTCCCACCAATGGTGGAAGAGGGTACCTTTTGTCCACACCCTCCCCAGCATTTGTTGTTTGTAGATCTTCTGATGATGCCCATTCTAACAGGTGTGAGGTGATACCTCATGGTAGTTTTGATTTGCATTTCTCTAATAATTAGTGATGTCGAGCAGCTTTTCATGTGCGTCTTGTCCATCTCTGCATCTTCTTTGAAGAAATGTCTATTTAGATCTTCTACCCATTTTTCTATTGGGTTGTTTGTTTCTTTAATATTAAGCTGCATGAGCTCTTTATATATATTGGAGATTAAACCTTTGTCCATTGATTTCTTTGCAAATATTTTCTCCCATTCTGAGGGTTGCCTTTTTCCATTCCCGTATTTTAGCAAAAAAAAATAAAGAAAGAAAAGGAAGCAGAACAGAGATGTGCGTAAAATATGCCTCTTGAAACTGTTGTTTTGAAATATGGACGTCTTTTAAAATTTTGGGTCGATATGCGAACCCAGGATTTGTTTTCAGGGCAGGTGTCATTTACAGGCCTGCAATTATCTTGAATATCAACTGACCATTAGCGCTGGGCTTACAGCTGCTGTTGTGTGAAACGGCCACAAGGTGGCAGCAGTTCTCCTTTACCAAATCTGGTTACTAGGGCCACAGAGCCTCAGTGGAAGTCGTATTCTAGGTTGTAATTTCGAATGGAATGTGCCAGGAAAAAGCCCCTTAAGTTTGTCTCATGACTTCTTGTTCGTTTTTTAAATTTAATTTTTATTTTTTATCACAGCAAGTTTGATTACAATGTTTGGCTTGTTGTAGGTGTGCAAGATGTGGTTCTTTTGCACATATACATATGTCTGTTCTTCCTGGGACCCTTTTCCCATGTACGTTATGACAGAATGTTGAGTAGTCTTCTCTTGGTATTCCGTAGGTGTTTGGTGATTCTATATTTCACCTGTGTTTGTATATGTCTGTTAACCACAATATCCTAATATATCCAATCCTCACACCTTTCCAGTGGTGAACCATAAGTTTGTTTAATGAATCTGTGATTGCCCTTCTCTGTGGAAATATCTTCACTGGTATCAATTTTTAGGTAACACCTATAAGTGATATCATATGATATGTGTCTTTCTCTTTCTGACTTACTACAAGTCACGTGATTACCTCTAGACTCATCTACGGTGCTGCAAATGGCATTGTGTCCTTTTTTTCCTGGGCTAATATTCTGTCTGTACATGTACCAGTTCGTCTTTGTCCAGTCATCTGTTGAGGGACTTTTTGGTTGCTTCCATGTCATGGCTACTGCAATGCTGCGGCAATGCACATTTGCCTGCCTGTGTCTTTCCAATTCTGTCTTCTTAGGGTCTAGGCCCAGGAGTGGGCCTGCTGTATCATATGGTAGCAAAATGTTTACCTTCTGGAAGACCCTCCATTCTGTTCTCATTACTGGCTCTTACCAGGTTACGTCCCACTTAAAGTTGAGGTTATGGTCTTCTGCGCGACACCTTCAGCGTTTATTGTTTGTAGTATTTTTGCTGATGTTTATTCTGACTAGTGTGAGCTGACACCACTTTGTGGTTGGATTTTCATGCGTCTCATAATCCCTTGAAATGGAGCTTTCTCACATGTCCTTATGTTCCTCAAACTGTGAGTACAGCTTACCTCTTCAAATTGTTTTCATGAAGTATGTGTGACATTTAGAAATATTTTGGCCATTACCTCCCTCAAGACATTTTGAGGTCAGGTTTCATTTACAGCCCTCCAGTACTGGTGCATATGAAGCGACCCTTAGCACAGGTTTTAAAGCTGCTGTTGCAGGTAACGGCCAGAGGGTGTCAGCATTTCTGCTTTTCCCAATCTGGTAACTAGGGAAACAGACCATCCCGGCAGTGGTGTTCTTCGGTTATATATTAGAGTGGAATGTGCCCCCAAAAGCTGATGTCTCCTTACTTATGTTTGCTTTATGTATTGAATTTATAGTTTTCTGATTGGAGTCATATTCCACTGTGTACATGGACCACTTCTTCTTTGTGCATTCCTCTGTTGATGGACATTTTCGTAGCTTCCAAGTATTGGCTATGTTAAATATTGCTTTAGTGCAGGATTACCAGCCTGTGTCTTTTCTTTTTGGCTGTACATGGGCCTCTCACTGCCGTGGACCCTCCCATTGCACAGCACAGGCTCCGGACATGCAGGCCCAGCAGCCATAGCTCACAGGACCGGCCGCTCCACAGCATGTGGCATCTTCCTGAACCGGGGCATGAACCCGTGTCCCCTGCATTGGCAGGCAGACTCTGAACCACTGCGCCACCAGTGACGCCCAGCCAGTGTCTTTTTGATTCTCATCCCCTCAGGCGATAGGCCCAGCAGCGGGTATGCTTGATTGAATGGTAGCTCAGTATTTACCTTTCCAAGGCACCTCATTTTTGTTTTCATTACTGGCTCTTACAATGTCCCACGTTGAACCAAGGGTAGGCATTTCTCCAAAACCCCTTCAGCCTTTATTGTTTGCAGAATTTTTGCTGCTGGGCATTCTGACTGGTGTGAGCTGATAGGTTTTTGTCATTTGGATTTGCATATCTTTAATTAGTCCTAATGTTCAGCCTTTTCCCATGCCTTTTTAAATTTCTTGTACAGAAAAACAGAAAAAAACAGAGAGTGCAATTAACCTCTTGAAATAGTCTTCTTGGATGGTTGCCCTCTTTTGAATTTTTTGGTCAATTTTCGACCCCAGGATTGTTTTTGAGGGCAGGTGTCATTCACAGGCCTGCAATGAGTGTGAATATTTAGTGACCATTAGCACTGGGTTTAAAGCTGCTGTTGTTGGAAATGGACACAAGGTGGCGGTATTTCTCCATTCCCACATCTAGTTACTAGGGCAGCAGAGCCTTTCTGGGACCAATGGAATACAGAAGAAGGCATCATTGAAGTCTAATACAGAAAACCATGTCCTGGTGGATGGTAGAATGGCCAGCAGGGTGTAGGAATTAGGGACTACTGGATGTATATCCTCAGTGACTTCACTGACTGTCCTGATATCCTTTACCACGTCCCCAGCAGCCCACGGGGCTGACGTGGTCAGGGCAATGCCAGGTTATGGAGCTCACCTGCGCAACTACCCAGCAGCCCATGGGGCTCTCGTGGTCAGGCCCCTCCCAGGATATGGGGCTCACCTGGGCAGGTCCCCAGCAGACCACAGGGCTCTCATGGTCAGGCTACTCCCAGGTTATGGAGCTCACCTGTGCAACTACCCAGCAGCCCATGGGGCTCTCATGATCAGGCCCCTCCAAGGATACGTAGCTCCCGTGGGCAGGTAGGACAGCAGGGCCGGGAACACAGGAATCGTGCACGTAGCCCTCATTTCAGAGCACCCCAGATGGCCTGTCTCTCAGAGCTGACACAGAGCACGTCAGAGCAGGACTTGAACTAACAAACAGCATCTCCGACAGGTCTGTGACCCTGGGCGTCACTCTGTGCGGCCTCCCTCTGCCTGGTCTTCCAGAGACTTCCACTGCAGACGGGGACCAGGCCTCTGTCTCCACCCATCACCCCTCCTCTCCCTGACTCCTGGGTTCCTCTCATTAAGAGAGTGTCTTCTTGAAGTTGTCTCCCACTCATGGGCCCGATAAAATGATTAGAAAACAAGCCAGAGCTGCAGCCCCTTGTCTATCCTGACTCTTAGGAGCCCACACCTGTTCCTTGGACCTGGCCGGTTCAGCGAGGTCCGTTTTCTGCAGTGTGAGCCCCTGAGGTTTGAGGATTGGCTGAGCTGGGCAGCCTGACCCTGCCGGCCAGCCCTGCCCAGGTGTGCCTGTGTTGAGGTCAATATAAACACCACTCCAGGCAGCAAGAGGCACTGCAGGTATGCCTGACGCCATATTCTCTGCCCCGTCAGCAGTCTCGGGGCTGTGCTGGTGGGAGGGTGGGAGGGGCCACGGCTTTGTGGGTGGTCCGGTGTGAGTGGGGCTCTGCTGGAGATTCTGCAGGAGTTGCCAGGCTGCCACCTGCTAAAGAAGAGGATGTGTCACCCTTACCTTCGGCTGGAATTTCTCCCCGGGCAGAGGTGAGGAAGGAAAAAAGCAGTGGGGGCCGGGACAGGAGGGGTATCTCAGGCAGGGAAATGGAAAGCTTCCAGAAGAGCGCCCGGGCTCAGGAGCATCCTGGCTGGCCTGCAGGCACCAAGTCGGCCTGCGTGCTGTCGCTGGTGTGGCTCCACGGCCCTTCCTCTAGGCTTTCAAGTCCTTGTACATATTCAGGTGTTTTACCTGGGAAGGGTGGGAACAGTTCAGCAGCAGTTGACCGGGGGCTCCCCTCACGTTTACGCTCAGACGCCTCGGCACGGTCCCCCAGGTTTGCAATGAGGTCGCTTCTTGCGGGGGGCCTGCTGGCTGCATGGGAGATGATTCCCCACCTCTGACCAACTTCAGAATTGTTTACCACTGGAGCAAGTGCCCTGATAGCGTTTTCCTCTGTATAACTGGTGGCTTCTGTTTTTTTTTTTTTTTTCTTTTTTGGTTCAAGGTAGATTTTATTTCTCTTTTATGTATTTATAGATATAAGCATGGAAATAATTCATTCCTATAAATACATCTGTGTGAAGGGAAGAACATTTTTCTGTTTTATTTTTCAATTTTATTTATTTTTGGAAATTTTGAAATTTTATTTATTTTTTTATACAGCAGGTTATTATTAGTTATCTATTTTATACATATACATGTATACAGGTCAATCCCAATCTCCCAACTCACCCCACCACCACCACCCCATGGATTCCCCCCGTTGGTGTCCATACGTTTGTTCTCTACCTCTGTGTCTCTATTTCTGCCCTGCAAACCGGTTCATCTGTATCATTTTTCTAGGTTCCACATATATGCATTAATAAACAATATTTGTTTTTCTCTTTCTGACTTACTTCACTCTGTAGGACAGTCTCTAGATCCATCGACGTCTCTACAAATGACCCAGTTTCATTCCTTTGTATGGCTGAGTAATATTCCATTTTATCTATGTGCCACATCTTTATCCTTTCGTCTGTCTGTGGGCATTTAGGTTGCTTCCATTACGTGGTTATTGTAAATAGTGCTGCAGTGAACATTGTGGTGAATGTGTCTTTTGGATTTATGGTTTTCTCTGGGTATATGCCCAGAAGTGGGATTGCTGGATCATATGGTAATTCTATTTTTAGATTTTTAAGGAACCTCCATACTGTTCTCCATAGTGACTGTATCAATTTACATTCCCACCAATGGTGGAAGAGGGTACCTTTTGTCCACACCCTCCCCAGCATTTGTTGTTTGTAGATCTTCTGATGATGCCCATTCTAACAGGTGTGAGGTGATACCTCATGGTAGTTTTGATTTGCATTTCTCTAATAATTAGTGATGTCGAGAAGCTTTTCATGTGCGTCTTGTCCATCTCTGCATCTTCTTTGAAGAAATGTCTATTTAGATCTTCTACCCATTTTTCTATTGGGTTGTTTGTTTCTTTAATATTAAGCTGCATGAGCTCTTTATATATATTGGAGATTAAACCTTTGTCCATTGATTTCTTTGCAAATATTTTCTCCCATTCTGAGGGTTGCCTTTTTCCATTCCCGTATTTTAGCAAAAAAAAATAAAGAAAGAAAAGGAAGCAGAACAGAGATGTGCGTAAAATATGCCTCTTGAAACTGTTGTTTTGAAATATGGACGTCTTTTAAAATTTTGGGTCGATATACGAACCCAGGATTTGTTTTCAGGGCAGGTGTCATTTACAGGCCTGCAATTATCTTGAATATCAACTGACCATTAGCGCTGGGCTTACAGCTGCTGTTGTGTGAAACGGCCACAAGGTGGCAGCAGTTCTCCTTTACCAAATCTGGTTACTAGGGCCACAGAGCCTCAGTGGAAGTCGTATTCTAGGTTGTAATTTCGAATGGAATGTGCCAGGAAAAAGCCCCTTAAGTTTGTCTCACGACTTCTTGTTCGTTTTTTAAATTTAATTTTTATTTTTTATCACAGCAAGTTTGATTACAATGTTTGGCTTGTTGTAGGTGTGCAAGATGTGGTTCTTTTGCACATATACATATGTCTGTTCTTCCTGGGACCCTTTTCCCATGTACGTTATGACAGAATGTTGAGTAGTCTTCTCTTGGTATTCCGTAGGTGTTTGGTCATTCTATATTTCACCTGTGTTTGTATATGTCTGTTAACCCCAATATCCTAATATATCCAATCCTCACACCTTTCCAGTGGTGAACCATAAGTTTGTTTAATGAATCTGTGATTGCCCTTCTCTGTGGAAATATCTTCACTGGTATCAATTTTTAGGTAACACCTATAAGTGATATCATATGATATGTGTCTTTCTCTTTCTGACTTACTACAAGTCACGTGATTACCTCTAGACTCATCTACGGTGCTGCAAATGGCATTGTGTCCTTTTTTTCCTGGGCTAATATTCTGTCTGTACATGTACCAGTTCGTCTTTGTCCAGTCATCTGTTGAGGGACTTTTTGGTTGCTTCCATGTCATGGCTACTGCAATGCTGCGGCAATGCACATTTGCCTGCCTGTGTCTTTCCAATTCTGTCTTCTTAGGGTCTAGGCCCAGGAGTGGGCCTGCTGTATCATATGGTAGCAAAATGTTTACCTTCTGGAAGACCCTCCATTCTGTTCTCATTACTGGCTCTTACCAGGTTACGTCCCACTTAAAGTTGAGGTTATGGTCTTCTGCGCGACACCTTCAGCGTTTATTGTTTGTAGTATTTTTGCTGATGTTTATTCTGACTAGTGTGAGCTGACACCACTTTGTGGTTGGATTTTCATGCGTCTCATAATCCCTTGAAATGGAGCTTTCTCACATGTCCTTATGTTCCTCAAACTGTGAGTACAGCTTACCTCTTCAAATTGTTTTCATGAAGTATGTGTGACATTTAGAAATATTTTGGCCATTACCTCCCTCAAGACATTTTGAGGTCAGGTTTCATTTACAGCCCTCCAGTACTGGTGCATATGAAGCGACCCTTAGCACAGGTTTTAAAGCTGCTGTTGCAGGTAACGGCCAGAGGGTGTCAGCATTTCTGCTTTTCCCAATCTGGTAACTAGGGAAACAGACCATCCCGGCAGTGGTGTTCTTCGGTTATATATTAGAGTGGAATGTGCCCCCAAAAGCTGATGTCTCCTTACTTATGTTTGCTTTATGTATTGAATTTATAGTTTTCTGATTGGAGTCATATTCCACTGTGTACATGGACCACTTCTTCTTTGTGCATTCCTCTGTTGATGGACATTTTCGTAGCTTCCAAGTATTGGCTATGTTAAATATTGCTTTAGTGCAGGATTACCAGCCTGTGTCTTTTCTTTTTGGCTGTACATGGGCCTCTCACTGCCGTGGACCCTCCCATTGCACAGCACAGGCTCCGGACATGCAGGCCCAGCAGCCATAGCTCACGGGACCGGCCGCTCCACAGCATGTGGCATCTTCCTGAACCGGGGCATGAACCCGTGTCCCCTGCATTGGCAGGCAGACTCTGAACCACTGCGCCACCAGTGACGCCCAGCCAGTGTCTTTTTGATTCTCATCCCCTCAGGCGATAGGCCCAGCAGCGGGTATGCTTGATTGAATGGTAGCTCAGTATTTACCTTTCCAAGGCACCTCATTTTTGTTTTCATTACTGGCTCTTACAATGTCCCACGTTGAACCAAGGGTAGGCATTTCTCCAAAACCCCTTCAGCCTTTATTGTTTGCAGAATTTTTGCTGCTGGGCATTCTGACTGGTGTGAGCTGATAGGTTTTTGTCATTTGGATTTGCATATCTTTAATTAGTCCTAATGTTCAGCCTTTTCCCATGCCTTTTTAAATTTCTTGTACAGAAAAACAGAAAAAAACAGAGAGTGCAATTAACCTCTTGAAATAGTCTTCTTGGATGGTTGCCCTCTTTTGAATTTTTTGGTCAATTTTCGACCCCAGGATTGTTTTTGAGGGCAGGTGTCATTCACAGGCCTGCAATGAGTGTGAATATTTAGTGACCATTAGCACTGGGTTTAAAGCTGCTGTTGTTGGAAATGGACACAAGGTGGCGGTATTTCTCCATTCCCACATCTAGTTACTAGGGCAGCAGAGCCTTTCTGGGACCAATGGAATACAGAAGAAGGCATCATTGAAGTCTAATACAGAAAACCATGTCCTGGTGGATGGTAGAATGGCCAGCAGGGTGTAGGAATTAGGGACTACTGGATGTATATCCTCAGTGACTTCACTGACTGTCCTGATATCCTTTACCACGTCCCCAGCAGCCCACGGGGCTGACGTGGTCAGGGCAATGCCAGGTTATGGAGCTCACCTGCGCAACTACCCAGCAGCCCATGGGGCTCTCGTGGTCAGGCCCCTCCCAGGATATGGGGCTCACCTGGGCAGGTCCCCAGCAGACCACAGGGCTCTCATGGTCAGGCTACTCCCAGGTTATGGAGCTCACCTGTGCAACTACCCAGCAGCCCATGGGGCTCTCATGATCAGGCCCCTCCCAGGATACGTAGCTCCCGTGGGCAGGTAGGACAGCAGGGCCGGGAACACAGGAATCGTGCACGTAGCCCTCATTTCAGAGCACCCCAGATGGCCTGTCTCTCAGAGCTGACACAGAGCACGTCAGAGCAGGACTTGAACTAACAAACAGCATCTCCGACAGGTCTGTGACCCTGGGCGTCACTCTGTGCGGCCTCCCTCTGCCTGGTCTTCCAGAGACTTCCACTGCAGACGGGGACCAGGCCTCTGTCTCCACCCATCACCCCTCCTCTCCCTGACTCCTGGGTTCCTCTCATTAAGAGAGTGTCTTCTTGAAGTTGTCTCCCACTCATGGGCCCTATAAAATGATTAGAAAACAAGCCAGAGCTGCAGCCCCTTGTCTATCCTGACTCTTAGGAGCCCACACCTGTTCCTTGGACCTGGCCGGTTCAGCGAGGTCCGTTTTCTGCAGTGTGAGCCCCTGAGGTTTGAGGATTGGCTGAGCTGGGCAGCCTGACCCTGCCGGCCAGCCCTGCCCAGGTGTGCCTGTGTTGAGGCCAATATAAACACCACTCCAGGCAGCAAGAGGCACTGCAGGTATGCCTGACGCCATATTCTCTGCCCCGTCAGCAGTCTCGGGGCTGTGCTGGTGGGAGGGTGGGAGGGGCCACGGCTTTGTGGGTGGTCCGGTGTGAGTGGGGCTCTGCTGGAGATTCTGCAGGAGTTGCCAGGCTGCCACCTGCTAAAGAAGAGGATGTGTCACCCTTACCTTCGGCTGGAATTTCTCCCCGGGCAGAGGTGAGGAAGGAAAAAAGCAGTGGGGGCCGGGACAGGAGGGGTATCTCAGGCAGGAAAATGGAAAGCTTCCAGAAGAGCGCCCGGGCTCAGGAGCATCCTGGCTGGCCTGCAGGCACCAAGTCGGCCTGCGTGCTGTCGCTGGTGTGGCTCCACGGCCCTTCCTCTAGGCTTTCAAGTCCTTGTACATATTCAGGTGTTTTACCTGGGAAGGGTGGGAACAGTTCAGCAGCAGCTGACCTGGGGCTCCCCTCACGTTTACGCTCAGACGCCTCGGCACGGTCCCCCAGGTTTGCAATGAGGTCGCTTCTTGCGGGGGGCCTGCTGGCTGCATGGGAGATGATTCCCCACCTCTGACCAACTTCAGAATTGTTTACCACTGGAGCAAGTGCCCTGATAGCGTTTTCCTCTGTATAACTGGTGGCTTCTGTTTTTTTTTTTTTTTCTTTTTTGGTTCAAGGTAGATTTTATTTCTCTTTTATGTATTTATAGATATAAGCATGGAAATAATTCATTCCTATAAATACATCTGTGTGAAGGGAAGAACATTTTTCTGTTTTATTTTTCAATTTTATTTATTTTTGGAAATTTTGAAATGTTATTTATTTTTTTATACAGCAGGTTATTATTAGTTATCTATTTTATACATATACATGTATACAGGTCAATCCCAATCTCCCAACTCACCCCACCACCACCACCCCATGGATTCCCCCCGTTGGTGTCCATACGTTTGTTCTCTACCTCTGTGTCTCTATTTCTGCCCTGCAAACCGGTTCATCTGTATCATTTTTCTAGGTTCCACATATATGCATTAATAAACAATATTTGTTTTTCTCTTTCTGACTTACTTCACTCTGTAGGACAGTCTCTAGATCCATCGACGTCTCTACAAATGACCCAGTTTCATTCCTTTTTATGGCTGAGTAATATTCCATTTTATCTATGTGCCACATCTTTATCCTTTCGTCTGTCTGTGGGCATTTAGGTTGCTTCCATTACGTGGTTATTGTAAATAGTGCTGCAGTGAACATTGTGGTGAATGTGTCTTTTGGATTTATGGTTTTCTCTGGGTATATGCCCAGAAGTGGGATTGCTGGATCATATGGTAATTCTATTTTTAGATTTTTAAGGAACCTCCATACTGTTCTCCATAGTGACTGTATCAATTTACATTCCCACCAATGGTGGAAGAGGGTACCTTTTGTCCACACCCTCCCCAGCATTTGTTGTTTGTAGATCTTCTGATGATGCCCATTCTAACAGGTGTGAGGTGATACCTCATGGTAGTTTTGATTTGCATTTCTCTAATAATTAGTGATGTCGAGAAGCTTTTCATGTGCGTCTTGTCCATCTCTGCATCTTCTTTGAAGAAATGTCTATTTAGATCTTCTACCCATTTTTCTATTGGGTTGTTTGTTTCTTTAATATTAAGCTGCATGAGCTCTTTATATATATTGGAGATTAAACCTTTGTCCATTGATTTCTTTGCAAATACTTTCTCCCATTCTGAGGGTTGCCTTTTTCCATTCCCGTATTTTAGCAAAAAAAAAAATAAAGAAAGAAAAGGAAGCAGAACAGAGATGTGCGTAAAATATGCCTCTTGAAACTGTTGTTTTGAAATATGGACGTCTTTTAAAATTTTGGGTCGATATGCGAACCCAGGATTTGTTTTCAGGGCAGGTGTCATTTACAGGCCTGCAATTATCTTGAATATCAACTGACCTTTAGCGCTGGGCTTACAGCTGCTGTTGTGTGAAACGGCCACAAGGTGGCAGCAGTTCTCCTTTACCAAATCTGGTTACTAGGGCCACAGAGCCTCAGTGGAAGTCGTGTTCTAGGTTGTAATTTCGAATGGAATGTGCCAGGAAAAAGCCCCTTAAGTTTGTCTCACGACTTCTTGTTCGTTTTTTAAATTTAATTTTTATTTTTTATCACAGCAAGTTTGATTACAATGTTTGGCTTGTTGTAGGTGTGCAAGATGTGGTTCTTTTGCACATATACATATGTCTGTTCTTCCTGGGACCCTTTTCCCATGTACGTTATGACAGAATGTTGAGTAGTCTTCTCTTGGTATTCCGTAGGTGTTTGGTGATTCTATATTTCACCTGTGTTTGTATATGTCTGTTAACCCCAATATCCTAATATATCCAATCCTCACACCTTTCCAGTGGTGAACCATAAGTTTGTTTAATGAATCTGTGATTGCCCTTCTCTGTGGAAATATCTTCACTGGTATCAATTTTTAGGTAACACCTATAAGTGATATCATATGATATGTGTCTTTCTCTTTCTGACTTACTACAAGTCACGTGATTACCTCTAGACTCATCTACGGTGCTGCAAATGGCATTGTGTCCTTTTTTTCCTGGGCTAATATTCTGTCTGTACATGTACCAGTTCGTCTTTGTCCAGTCATCTGTTGAGGGACTTTTTGGTTGCTTCCATGTCATGGCTACTGCAATGCTGCGGCAATGCACATTTGCCTGCCTGTGTCTTTCCAATTCTGTCTTCTTAGGGTCTAGGCCCAGGAGTGGGCCTGCTGTATCATATGGTAGCAAAATGTTTACCTTCTGGAAGACCCTCCATTCTGTTCTCATTACTGGCTCTTACCAGGTTACGTCCCACTTAAAGTTGAGGTTATGGTCTTCTGCGCGACACCTTCAGCGTTTATTGTTTGTAGTATTTTTGCTGATGTTTATTCTGACTAGTGTGAGCTGACACCACTTTGTGGTTGGATTTTCATGCGTCTCATAATCCCTTGAAATGGAGCTTTCTCACATGTCCTTATGTTCCTCAAACTGTGAGTACAGCTTACCTCTTCAAATTGTTTTCATGAAGTATGTGTGACATTTAGAAATATTTTGGCCATTACCTCCCTCAAGACATTTTGAGGTCAGGTTTCATTTACAGCCCTCCAGTACTGGTGCATATGAAGCGACCCTTAGCACAGGTTTTAAAGCTGCTGTTGCAGGTAACGGCCAGAGGGTGTCAGCATTTCTGCTTTTCCCAATCTGGTAACTAGGGAAACAGACCATCCCGGCAGTGGTGTTCTTCGGTTATATATTAGAGTGGAATGTGCCCCCAAAAGCTGATGTCTCCTTACTTATGTTTGCTTTATGTATTGAATTTATAGTTTTCTGATTGGAGTCATATTCCACTGTGTACATGGACCACTTCTTCTTTGTGCATTCCTCTGTTGATGGACATTTTCGTAGCTTCCAAGTATTGGCTATGTTAAATATTGCTTTAGTGCAGGATTACCAGCCTGTGTCTTTTCTTTTTGGCTGTACATGGGCCTCTCACTGCCGTGGACCCTCCCATTGCACAGCACAGGCTCCGGACATGCAGGCCCAGCAGCCATAGCTCACGGGACCGGCCGCTCCACAGCATGTGGCATCTTCCTGAACCGGGGCATGAACCCGTGTCCCCTGCATTGGCAGGCAGACTCTGAACCACTGCGCCACCAGTGACGCCCAGCCAGTGTCTTTTTGATTCTCATCCCCTCAGGCGATAGGCCCAGCAGCGGGTATGCTTGATTGAATGGTAGCTCAGTATTTACCTTTCCAAGGCACCTCATTTTTGTTTTCATTACTGGCTCTTACAATGTCCCACGTTGAACCAAGGGTAGGCATTTCTCCAAAACCCCTTCAGCCTTTATTGTTTGCAGAATTTTTGCTGCTGGGCATTCTGACTGGTGTGAGCTGATAGGTTTTTGTCATTTGGATTTGCATATCTTTAATTAGTCCTAATGTTCAGCCTTTTCCCATGCCTTTTTAAATTTCTTGTACAGAAAAACAGAAAAAAACAGAGAGTGCAATTAACCTCTTGAAATAGTCTTCTTGGATGGTTGCCCTCTTTTGAATTTTTTGGTCAATTTTCGACCCCAGGATTGTTTTTGAGGGCAGGTGTCATTCACAGGCCTGCAATGAGTGTGAATATTTAGTGACCATTAGCACTGGGTTTAAAGCTGCTGTTGTTGGAAATGGACACAAGGTGGCGGTATTTCTCCATTCCCACATCTAGTTACTAGGGCAGCAGAGCCTTTCTGGGACCAATGGAATACAGAAGAAGGCATCATTGAAGTCTAATACAGAAAACCATGTCCTGGTGGATGGTAGAATGGCCAGCAGGGTGTAGGAATTAGGGACTACTGGATGTATATCCTCAGTGACTTCACTGACTGTCCTGATATCCTTTACCACGTCCCCAGCAGCCCACGGGGCTGACGTGGTCAGGGCAATGCCAGGTTATGGAGCTCACCTGCGCAACTACCCAGCAGCCCATGGGGCTCTCGTGGTCAGGCCCCTCCCAGGATATGGGGCTCACCTGGGCAGGTCCCCAGCAGACCACAGGGCTCTCATGGTCAGGCTACTCCCAGGTTATGGAGCTCACCTGTGCAACTACCCAGCAGCCCATGGGGCTCTCATGATCAGGCCCCTCCCAGGATACGTAGCTCCCGTGGGCAGGTAGGACAGCAGGGCCGGGAACACAGGAATCGTGCACGTAGCCCTCATTTCAGAGCACCCCAGATGGCCTGTCTCTCAGAGCTGACACAGAGCACGTCAGAGCAGGACTTGAACTAACAAACAGCATCTCCGACAGGTCTGTGACCCTGGGCGTCACTCTGTGCGGCCTCCCTCTGCCTGGTCTTCCAGAGACTTCCACTGCAGACGGGGACCAGGCCTCTGTCTCCACCCATCACCCCTCCTCTCCCTGACTCCTGGGTTCCTCTCATTAAGAGAGTGTCTTCTTGAAGTTGTCTCCCACTCATGGGCCCGATAAAATGATTAGAAAACAAGCCAGAGCTGCAGCCCCTTGTCTATCCTGACTCTTAGGAGCCCACACCTGTTCCTTGGACCTGGCCGGTTCAGCGAGGTCCGTTTTCTGCAGTGTGAGCCCCTGAGGTTTGAGGATTGGCTGAGCTGGGCAGCCTGACCCTGCCGGCCAGCCCTGCCCAGGTGTGCCTGTGTTGAGGTCAATATAAACACCACTCCAGGCAGCAAGAGGCACTGCAGGTATGCCTGACGCCATATTCTCTGCCCCGTCAGCAGTCTCGGGGCTGTGCTGGTGGGAGGGTGGGAGGGGCCACGGCTTTGTGGGTGGTCCGGTGTGAGTGGGGCTCTGCTGGAGATTCTGCAGGAGTTGCCAGGCTGCCACCTGCTAAAGAAGAGGATGTGTCACCCTTACCTTCGGCTGGAATTTCTCCCCGGGCAGAGGTGAGGAAGGAAAAAAGCAGTGGGGGCCGGGACAGGAGGGGTATCTCAGGCAGGGAAATGGAAAGCTTCCAGAAGAGCGCCCGGGCTCAGGAGCATCCTGGCTGGCCTGCAGGCACCAAGTCGGCCTGCGTGCTGTCGCTGGTGTGGCTCCACGGCCCTTCCTCTAGGCTTTCAAGTCCTTGTACATATTCAGGTGTTTTACCTGGGAAGGGTGGGAACAGTTCAGCAGCAGTTGACCGGGGGCTCCCCTCACGTTTACGCTCAGACGCCTCGGCACGGTCCCCCAGGTTTGCAATGAGGTCGCTTCTTGCGGGGGGCCTGCTGGCTGCATGGGAGATGATTCCCCACCTCTGACCAACTTCAGAATTGTTTACCACTGGAGCAAGTGCCCTGATAGCGTTTTCCTCTGTATAACTGGTGGCTTCTGTTTTTTTTTTTTTTTTTCTTTTTTGGTTCAAGGTAGATTTTATTTCTCTTTTATGTATTTATAGATATAAGCATGGAAATAATTCATTCCTATAAATACATCTGTGTGAAGGGAAGAACATTTTTCTGTTTTATTTTTCAATTTTATTTATTTTTGGAAATTTTGAAATTTTATTTATTTTTTTATACAGCAGGTTATTATTAGTTATCTATTTTATACATATACATGTATACAGGTCAATCCCAATCTCCCAACTCACCCCACCACCACCACCCCATGGATTCCCCCCGTTGGTGTCCATACGTTTGTTCTCTACCTCTGTGTCTCTATTTCTGCCCTGCAAACCGGTTCATCTGTATCATTTTTCTAGGTTCCACATATATGCATTAATAAACAATATTTGTTTTTCTCTTTCTGACTTACTTCACTCTGTAGGACAGTCTCTAGATCCATCGACGTCTCTACAAATGACCCAGTTTCATTCCTTTGTATGGCTGAGTAATATTCCATTTTATATATGTGCCACATCTTTATCCTTTCGTCTGTCTGTGGGCATTTAGGTTGCTTCCATTACGTGGTTATTGTAAATAGTGCTGCAGTGAACATTGTGGTGAATGTGTCTTTTGGATTTATGGTTTTCTCTGGGTATATGCCCAGAAGTGGGATTGCTGGATCATATGGTAATTCTATTTTTAGATTTTTAAGGAACCTCCATACTGTTCTCCATAGTGACTGTATCAATTTACATTCCCACCAATGGTGGAAGAGGGTACCTTTTGTCCACACCCTCCCCAGCATTTGTTGTTTGTAGATCTTCTGATGATGCCCATTCTAACAGGTGTGAGGTGATACCTCATGGTAGTTTTGATTTGCATTTCTCTAATAATTAGTGATGTCGAGAAGCTTTTCATGTGCGTCTTGTCCATCTCTGCATCTTCTTTGAAGAAATGTCTATTTAGATCTTCTACCCATTTTTCTATTGGGTTGTTTGTTTCTTTAATATTAAGCTGCATGAGCTCTTTATATATATTGGAGATTAAACCTTTGTCCATTGATTTCTTTGCAAATATTTTCTCCCATTCTGAGGGTTGCCTTTTTCCATTCCCGTATTTTAGCAAAAAAAAATAAAGAAAGAAAAGGAAGCAGAACAGAGATGTGCGTAAAATATGCCTCTTGAAACTGTTGTTTTGAAATATGGACGTCTTTTAAAATTTTGGGTCGATATACGAACCCAGGATTTGTTTTCAGGGCAGGTGTCATTTACAGGCCTGCAATTATCTTGAATATCAACTGACCATTAGCGCTGGGCTTACAGCTGCTGTTGTGTGAAACGGCCACAAGGTGGCAGCAGTTCTCCTTTACCAAATCTGGTTACTAGGGCCACAGAGCCTCAGTGGAAGTCGTATTCTAGGTTGTAATTTCGAATGGAATGTGCCAGGAAAAAGCCCCTTAAGTTTGTCTCACGACTTCTTGTTCGTTTTTTAAATTTAATTTTTATTTTTTATCACAGCAAGTTTGATTACAATGTTTGGCTTGTTGTAGGTGTGCAAGATGTGGTTCTTTTGCACATATACATATGTCTGTTCTTCCTGGGACCCTTTTCCCATGTACGTTATGACAGAATGTTGAGTAGTCTTCTCTTGGTATTCCGTAGGTGTTTGGTCATTCTATATTTCACCTGTGTTTGTATATGTCTGTTAACCCCAATATCCTAATATATCCAATCCTCACACCTTTCCAGTGGTGAACCATAAGTTTGTTTAATGAATCTGTGATTGCCCTTCTCTGTGGAAATATCTTCACTGGTATCAATTTTTAGGTAACACCTATAAGTGATATCATATGATATGTGTCTTTCTCTTTCTGACTTACTACAAGTCACGTGATTACCTCTAGACTCATCTACGGTGCTGCAAATGGCATTGTGTCCTTTTTTTCCTGGGCTAATATTCTGTCTGTACATGTACCAGTTCGTCTTTGTCCAGTCATCTGTTGAGGGACTTTTTGGTTGCTTCCATGTCATGGCTACTGCAATGCTGCGGCAATGCACATTTGCCTGCCTGTGTCTTTCCAATTCTGTCTTCTTAGGGTCTAGGCCCAGGAGTGGGCCTGCTGTATCATATGGTAGCAAAATGTTTACCTTCTGGAAGACCCTCCATTCTGTTCTCATTACTGGCTCTTACCAGGTTACGTCCCACTTAAAGTTGAGGTTATGGTCTTCTGCGCGACACCTTCAGCGTTTATTGTTTGTAGTATTTTTGCTGATGTTTATTCTGACTAGTGTGAGCTGACACCACTTTGTGGTTGGATTTTCATGCGTCTCATAATCCCTTGAAATGGAGCTTTCTCACATGTCCTTATGTTCCTCAAACTGTGAGTACAGCTTACCTCTTCAAATTGTTTTCATGAAGTATGTGTGACATTTAGAAATATTTTGGCCATTACCTCCCTCAAGACATTTTGAGGTCAGGTTTCATTTACAGCCCTCCAGTACTGGTGCATATGAAGCGACCCTTAGCACAGGTTTTAAAGCTGCTGTTGCAGGTAACGGCCAGAGGGTGTCAGCATTTCTGCTTTTCCCAATCTGGTAACTAGGGAAACAGACCATCCCGGCAGTGGTGTTCTTCGGTTATATATTAGAGTGGAATGTGCCCCCAAAAGCTGATGTCTCCTTACTTATGTTTGCTTTATGTATTGAATTTATAGTTTTCTGATTGGAGTCATATTCCACTGTGTACATGGACCACTTCTTCTTTGTGCATTCCTCTGTTGATGGACATTTTCGTAGCTTCCAAGTATTGGCTATGTTAAATATTGCTTTAGTGCAGGATTACCAGCCTGTGTCTTTTCTTTTTGGCTGTACATGGGCCTCTCACTGCCGTGGACCCTCCCATTGCACAGCACAGGCTCCGGACATGCAGGCCCAGCAGCCATAGCTCACGGGACCGGCCGCTCCACAGCATGTGGCATCTTCCTGAACCGGGGCATGAACCCGTGTCCCCTGCATTGGCAGGCAGACTCTGAACCACTGCGCCACCAGTGACGCCCAGCCAGTGTCTTTTTGATTCTCATCCCCTCAGGCGATAGGCCCAGCAGCGGGTATGCTTGATTGAATGGTAGCTCAGTATTTACCTTTCCAAGGCACCTCATTTTTGTTTTCATTACTGGCTCTTACAATGTCCCACGTTGAACCAAGGGTAGGCATTTCTCCAAAACCCCTTCAGCCTTTATTGTTTGCAGAATTTTTGCTGCTGGGCATTCTGACTGGTGTGAGCTGATAGGTTTTTGTCATTTGGATTTGCATATCTTTAATTAGTCCTAATGTTCAGCCTTTTCCCATGCCTTTTTAAATTTCTTGTACAGAAAAACAGAAAAAAACAGAGAGTGCAATTAACCTCTTGAAATAGTCTTCTTGGATGGTTGCCCTCTTTTGAATTTTTTGGTCAATTTTCGACCCCAGGATTGTTTTTGAGGGCAGGTGTCATTCACAGGCCTGCAATGAGTGTGAATATTTAGTGACCATTAGCACTGGGTTTAAAGCTGCTGTTGTTGGAAATGGACACAAGGTGGCGGTATTTCTCCATTCCCACATCTAGTTACTAGGGCAGCAGAGCCTTTCTGGGACCAATGGAATACAGAAGAAGGCATCATTGAAGTCTAATACAGAAAACCATGTCCTGGTGGATGGTAGAATGGCCAGCAGGGTGTAGGAATTAGGGACTACTGGATGTATATCCTCAGTGACTTCACTGACTGTCCTGATATCCTTTACCACGTCCCCAGCAGCCCACGGGGCTGACGTGGTCAGGGCAATGCCAGGTTATGGAGCTCACCTGCGCAACTACCCAGCAGCCCATGGGGCTCTCGTGGTCAGGCCCCTCCCAGGATATGGGGCTCACCTGGGCAGGTCCCCAGCAGACCACAGGGCTCTCATGGTCAGGCTACTCCCAGGTTATGGAGCTCACCTGTGCAACTACCCAGCAGCCCATGGGGCTCTCATGATCAGGCCCCTCCCAGGATACGTAGCTCCCGTGGGCAGGTAGGACAGCAGGGCCGGGAACACAGGAATCGTGCACGTAGCCCTCATTTCAGAGCACCCCAGATGGCCTGTCTCTCAGAGCTGACACAGAGCACGTCAGAGCAGGACTTGAACTAACAAACAGCATCTCCGACAGGTCTGTGACCCTGGGCGTCACTCTGTGCGGCCTCCCTCTGCCTGGTCTTCCAGAGACTTCCACTGCAGACGGGGACCAGGCCTCTGTCTCCACCCATCACCCCTCCTCTCCCTGACTCCTGGGTTCCTCTCATTAAGAGAGTGTCTTCTTGAAGTTGTCTCCCACTCATGGGCCCGATAAAATGATTAGAAAACAAGCCAGAGCTGCAGCCCCTTGTCTATCCTGACTCTTAGGAGCCCACACCTGTTCCTTGGACCTGGCCGGTTCAGCGAGGTCCGTTTTCTGCAGTGTGAGCCCCTGAGGTTTGAGGATTGGCTGAGCTGGGCAGCCTGACCCTGCCGGCCAGCCCTGCCCAGGTGTGCCTGTGTTGAGGTCAATATAAACACCACTCCAGGCAGCAAGAGGCACTGCAGGTATGCCTGACGCCATATTCTCTGCCCCGTCAGCAGTCTCGGGGCTGTGCTGGTGGGAGGGTGGGAGGGGCCACGGCTTTGTGGGTGGTCCGGTGTGAGTGGGGCTCTGCTGGAGATTCTGCAGGAGTTGCCAGGCTGCCACCTGCTAAAGAAGAGGATGTGTCACCCTTACCTTCGGCTGGAATTTCTCCCCGGGCAGAGGTGAGGAAGGAAAAAAGCAGTGGGGGCCGGGACAGGAGGGGTATCTCAGGCAGGGAAATGGAAAGCTTCCAGAAGAGCGCCCGGGCTCAGGAGCATCCTGGCTGGCCTGCAGGCACCAAGTCGGCCTGCGTGCTGTCGCTGGTGTGGCTCCACGGCCCTTCCTCTAGGCTTTCAAGTCCTTGTACATATTCAGGTGTTTTACCTGGGAAGGGTGGGAACAGTTCAGCAGCAGTTGACCGGGGGCTCCCCTCACGTTTACGCTCAGACGCCTCGGCACGGTCCCCCAGGTTTGCAATGAGGTCGCTTCTTGCGGGGGGCCTGCTGGCTGCATGGGAGATGATTCCCCACCTCTGACCAACTTCAGAATTGTTTACCACTGGAGCAAGTGCCCTGATAGCGTTTTCCTCTGTATAACTGGTGGCTTCTGTTTTTTTTTTTTTTTTCTTTTTTGGTTCAAGGTAGATTTTATTTCTCTTTTATGTATTTATAGATATAAGCATGGAAATAATTCATTCCTATAAATACATCTGTGTGAAGGGAAGAACATTTTTCTGTTTTATTTTTCAATTTTATTTATTTTTGGAAATTTTGAAATTTTATTTATTTTTTTATACAGCAGGTTATTATTAGTTATCTATTTTATACATATACATGTATACAGGTCAATCCCAATCTCCCAACTCACCCCACCACCACCACCCCATGGATTCCCCCCGTTGGTGTCCATACGTTTGTTCTCTACCTCTGTGTCTCTATTTCTGCCCTGCAAACCGGTTCATCTGTATCATTTTTCTAGGTTCCACATATATGCATTAATAAACAATATTTGTTTTTCTCTTTCTGACTTACTTCACTCTGTAGGACAGTCTCTAGATCCATCGACGTCTCTACAAATGACCCAGTTTCATTCCTTTGTATGGCTGAGTAATATTCCATTTTATATATGTGCCACATCTTTATCCTTTCGTCTGTCTGTGGGCATTTAGGTTGCTTCCATTACGTGGTTATTGTAAATAGTGCTGCAGTGAACATTGTGGTGAATGTGTCTTTTGGATTTATGGTTTTCTCTGGGTATATGCCCAGAAGTGGGATTGCTGGATCATATGGTAATTCTATTTTTAGATTTTTAAGGAACCTCCATACTGTTCTCCATAGTGACTGTATCAATTTACATTCCCACCAATGGTGGAAGAGGGTACCTTTTGTCCACACCCTCCCCAGCATTTGTTGTTTGTAGATCTTCTGATGATGCCCATTCTAACAGGTGTGAGGTGATACCTCATGGTAGTTTTGATTTGCATTTCTCTAATAATTAGTGATGTCGAGAAGCTTTTCATGTGCGTCTTGTCCATCTCTGCATCTTCTTTGAAGAAATGTCTATTTAGATCTTCTACCCATTTTTCTATTGGGTTGTTTGTTTCTTTAATATTAAGCTGCATGAGCTCTTTATATATATTGGAGATTAAACCTTTGTCCATTGATTTCTTTGCAAATATTTTCTCCCATTCTGAGGGTTGCCTTTTTCCATTCCCGTATTTTAGCAAAAAAAAATAAAGAAAGAAAAGGAAGCAGAACAGAGATGTGCGTAAAATATGCCTCTTGAAACTGTTGTTTTGAAATATGGACGTCTTTTAAAATTTTGGGTCGATATACGAACCCAGGATTTGTTTTCAGGGCAGGTGTCATTTACAGGCCTGCAATTATCTTGAATATCAACTGACCATTAGCGCTGGGCTTACAGCTGCTGTTGTGTGAAACGGCCACAAGGTGGCAGCAGTTCTCCTTTACCAAATCTGGTTACTAGGGCCACAGAGCCTCAGTGGAAGTCGTATTCTAGGTTGTAATTTCGAATGGAATGTGCCAGGAAAAAGCCCCTTAAGTTTGTCTCACGACTTCTTGTTCGTTTTTTAAATTTAATTTTTATTTTTTATCACAGCAAGTTTGATTACAATGTTTGGCTTGTTGTAGGTGTGCAAGATGTGGTTCTTTTGCACATATACATATGTCTGTTCTTCCTGGGACCCTTTTCCCATGTACGTTATGACAGAATGTTGAGTAGTCTTCTCTTGGTATTCCGTAGGTGTTTGGTCATTCTATATTTCACCTGTGTTTGTATATGTCTGTTAACCCCAATATCCTAATATATCCAATCCTCACACCTTTCCAGTGGTGAACCATAAGTTTGTTTAATGAATCTGTGATTGCCCTTCTCTGTGGAAATATCTTCACTGGTATCAATTTTTAGGTAACACCTATAAGTGATATCATATGATATGTGTCTTTCTCTTTCTGACTTACTACAAGTCACGTGATTACCTCTAGACTCATCTACGGTGCTGCAAATGGCATTGTGTCCTTTTTTTCCTGGGCTAATATTCTGTCTGTACATGTACCAGTTCGTCTTTGTCCAGTCATCTGTTGAGGGACTTTTTGGTTGCTTCCATGTCATGGCTACTGCAATGCTGCGGCAATGCACATTTGCCTGCCTGTGTCTTTCCAATTCTGTCTTCTTAGGGTCTAGGCCCAGGAGTGGGCCTGCTGTATCATATGGTAGCAAAATGTTTACCTTCTGGAAGACCCTCCATTCTGTTCTCATTACTGGCTCTTACCAGGTTACGTCCCACTTAAAGTTGAGGTTATGGTCTTCTGCGCGACACCTTCAGCGTTTATTGTTTGTAGTATTTTTGCTGATGTTTATTCTGACTAGTGTGAGCTGACACCACTTTGTGGTTGGATTTTCATGCGTCTCATAATCCCTTGAAATGGAGCTTTCTCACATGTCCTTATGTTCCTCAAACTGTGAGTACAGCTTACCTCTTCAAATTGTTTTCATGAAGTATGTGTGACATTTAGAAATATTTTGGCCATTACCTCCCTCAAGACATTTTGAGGTCAGGTTTCATTTACAGCCCTCCAGTACTGGTGCATATGAAGCGACCCTTAGCACAGGTTTTAAAGCTGCTGTTGCAGGTAACGGCCAGAGGGTGTCAGCATTTCTGCTTTTCCCAATCTGGTAACTAGGGAAACAGACCATCCCGGCAGTGGTGTTCTTCGGTTATATATTAGAGTGGAATGTGCCCCCAAAAGCTGATGTCTCCTTACTTATGTTTGCTTTATGTATTGAATTTATAGTTTTCTGATTGGAGTCATATTCCACTGTGTACATGGACCACTTCTTCTTTGTGCATTCCTCTGTTGATGGACATTTTCGTAGCTTCCAAGTATTGGCTATGTTAAATATTGCTTTAGTGCAGGATTACCAGCCTGTGTCTTTTCTTTTTGGCTGTACATGGGCCTCTCACTGCCGTGGACCCTCCCATTGCACAGCACAGGCTCCGGACATGCAGGCCCAGCAGCCATAGCTCACGGGACCGGCCGCTCCACAGCATGTGGCATCTTCCTGAACCGGGGCATGAACCCGTGTCCCCTGCATTGGCAGGCAGACTCTGAACCACTGCGCCACCAGTGACGCCCAGCCAGTGTCTTTTTGATTCTCATCCCCTCAGGCGATAGGCCCAGCAGCGGGTATGCTTGATTGAATGGTAGCTCAGTATTTACCTTTCCAAGGCACCTCATTTTTGTTTTCATTACTGGCTCTTACAATGTCCCACGTTGAACCAAGGGTAGGCATTTCTCCAAAACCCCTTCAGCCTTTATTGTTTGCAGAATTTTTGCTGCTGGGCATTCTGACTGGTGTGAGCTGATAGGTTTTTGTCATTTGGATTTGCATATCTTTAATTAGTCCTAATGTTCAGCCTTTTCCCATGCCTTTTTAAATTTCTTGTACAGAAAAACAGAAAAAAACAGAGAGTGCAATTAACCTCTTGAAATAGTCTTCTTGGATGGTTGCCCTCTTTTGAATTTTTTGGTCAATTTTCGACCCCAGGATTGTTTTTGAGGGCAGGTGTCATTCACAGGCCTGCAATGAGTGTGAATATTTAGTGACCATTAGCACTGGGTTTAAAGCTGCTGTTGTTGGAAATGGACACAAGGTGGCGGTATTTCTCCATTCCCACATCTAGTTACTAGGGCAGCAGAGCCTTTCTGGGACCAATGGAATACAGAAGAAGGCATCATTGAAGTCTAATACAGAAAACCATGTCCTGGTGGATGGTAGAATGGCCAGCAGGGTGTAGGAATTAGGGACTACTGGATGTATATCCTCAGTGACTTCACTGACTGTCCTGATATCCTTTACCACGTCCCCAGCAGCCCACGGGGCTGACGTGGTCAGGGCAATGCCAGGTTATGGAGCTCACCTGCGCAACTACCCAGCAGCCCATGGGGCTCTCGTGGTCAGGCCCCTCCCAGGATATGGGGCTCACCTGGGCAGGTCCCCAGCAGACCACAGGGCTCTCATGGTCAGGCTACTCCCAGGTTATGGAGCTCACCTGTGCAACTACCCAGCAGCCCATGGGGCTCTCATGATCAGGCCCCTCCCAGGATACGTAGCTCCCGTGGGCAGGTAGGACAGCAGGGCCGGGAACACAGGAATCGTGCACGTAGCCCTCATTTCAGAGCACCCCAGATGGCCTGTCTCTCAGAGCTGACACAGAGCACGTCAGAGCAGGACTTGAACTAACAAACAGCATCTCCGACAGGTCTGTGACCCTGGGCGTCACTCTGTGCGGCCTCCCTCTGCCTGGTCTTCCAGAGACTTCCACTGCAGACGGGGACCAGGCCTCTGTCTCCACCCATCACCCCTCCTCTCCCTGACTCCTGGGTTCCTCTCATTAAGAGAGTGTCTTCTTGAAGTTGTCTCCCACTCATGGGCCCTATAAAATGATTAGAAAACAAGCCAGAGCTGCAGCCCCTTGTCTATCCTGACTCTTAGGAGCCCACACCTGTTCCTTGGACCTGGCCGGTTCAGCGAGGTCCGTTTTCTGCAGTGTGAGCCCCTGAGGTTTGAGGATTGGCTGAGCTGGGCAGCCTGACCCTGCCGGCCAGCCCTGCCCAGGTGTGCCTGTGTTGAGGCCAATATAAACACCACTCCAGGCAGCAAGAGGCACTGCAGGTATGCCTGACGCCATATTCTCTGCCCCGTCAGCAGTCTCGGGGCTGTGCTGGTGGGAGGGTGGGAGGGGCCACGGCTTTGTGGGTGGTCCGGTGTGAGTGGGGCTCTGCTGGAGATTCTGCAGGAGTTGCCAGGCTGCCACCTGCTAAAGAAGAGGATGTGTCACCCTTACCTTCGGCTGGAATTTCTCCCCGGGCAGAGGTGAGGAAGGAAAAAAGCAGTGGGGGCCGGGACAGGAGGGGTATCTCAGGCAGGAAAATGGAAAGCTTCCAGAAGAGCGCCCGGGCTCAGGAGCATCCTGGCTGGCCTGCAGGCACCAAGTCGGCCTGCGTGCTGTCGCTGGTGTGGCTCCACGGCCCTTCCTCTAGGCTTTCAAGTCCTTGTACATATTCAGGTGTTTTACCTGGGAAGGGTGGGAACAGTTCAGCAGCAGCTGACCTGGGGCTCCCCTCACGTTTACGCTCAGACGCCTCGGCACGGTCCCCCAGGTTTGCAATGAGGTCGCTTCTTGCGGGGGGCCTGCTGGCTGCATGGGAGATGATTCCCCACCTCTGACCAACTTCAGAATTGTTTACCACTGGAGCAAGTGCCCTGATAGCGTTTTCCTCTGTATAACTGGTGGCTTCTGTTTTTTTTTTTTTTTCTTTTTTGGTTCAAGGTAGATTTTATTTCTCTTTTATGTATTTATAGATATAAGCATGGAAATAATTCATTCCTATAAATACATCTGTGTGAAGGGAAGAACATTTTTCTGTTTTATTTTTCAATTTTATTTATTTTTGGAAATTTTGAAATGTTATTTATTTTTTTATACAGCAGGTTATTATTAGTTATCTATTTTATACATATACATGTATACAGGTCAATCCCAATCTCCCAACTCACCCCACCACCACCACCCCATGGATTCCCCCCGTTGGTGTCCATACGTTTGTTCTCTACCTCTGTGTCTCTATTTCTGCCCTGCAAACCGGTTCATCTGTATCATTTTTCTAGGTTCCACATATATGCATTAATAAACAATATTTGTTTTTCTCTTTCTGACTTACTTCACTCTGTAGGACAGTCTCTAGATCCATCGACGTCTCTACAAATGACCCAGTTTCATTCCTTTTTATGGCTGAGTAATATTCCATTTTATCTATGTGCCACATCTTTATCCTTTCGTCTGTCTGTGGGCATTTAGGTTGCTTCCATTACGTGGTTATTGTAAATAGTGCTGCAGTGAACATTGTGGTGAATGTGTCTTTTGGATTTATGGTTTTCTCTGGGTATATGCCCAGAAGTGGGATTGCTGGATCATATGGTAATTCTATTTTTAGATTTTTAAGGAACCTCCATACTGTTCTCCATAGTGACTGTATCAATTTACATTCCCACCAATGGTGGAAGAGGGTACCTTTTGTCCACACCCTCCCCAGCATTTGTTGTTTGTAGATCTTCTGATGATGCCCATTCTAACAGGTGTGAGGTGATACCTCATGGTAGTTTTGATTTGCATTTCTCTAATAATTAGTGATGTCGAGCAGCTTTTCATGTGCGTCTTGTCCATCTCTGCATCTTCTTTGAAGAAATGTCTATTTAGATCTTCTACCCATTTTTCTATTGGGTTGTTTGTTTCTTTAATATTAAGCTGCATGAGCTCTTTATATATATTGGAGATTAAACCTTTGTCCATTGATTTCTTTGCAAATACTTTCTCCCATTCTGAGGGTTGCCTTTTTCCATTCCCGTATTTTAGCAAAAAAAAAAATAAAGAAAGAAAAGGAAGCAGAACAGAGATGTGCGTAAAATATGCCTCTTGAAACTGTTGTTTTGAAATATGGACGTCTTTTAAAATTTTGGGTCGATATGCGAACCCAGGATTTGTTTTCAGGGCAGGTGTCATTTACAGGCCTGCAATTATCTTGAATATCAACTGACCTTTAGCGCTGGGCTTACAGCTGCTGTTGTGTGAAACGGCCACAAGGTGGCAGCAGTTCTCCTTTACCAAATCTGGTTACTAGGGCCACAGAGCCTCAGTGGAAGTCGTGTTCTAGGTTGTAATTTCGAATGGAATGTGCCAGGAAAAAGCCCCTTAAGTTTGTCTCACGACTTCTTGTTCGTTTTTTAAATTTAATTTTTATTTTTTATCACAGCAAGTTTGATTACAATGTTTGGCTTGTTGTAGGTGTGCAAGATGTGGTTCTTTTGCACATATACATATGTCTGTTCTTCCTGGGACCCTTTTCCCATGTACGTTATGACAGAATGTTGAGTAGTCTTCTCTTGGTATTCCGTAGGTGTTTGGTCATTCTATATTTCACCTGTGTTTGTATATGTCTGTTAACCCCAATATCCTAATATATCCAATCCTCACACCTTTCCAGTGGTGAACCATAAGTTTGTTTAATGAATCTGTGATTGCCCTTCTCTGTGGAAATATCTTCACTGGTATCAATTTTTAGGTAACACCTATAAGTGATATCATATGATATGTGTCTTTCTCTTTCTGACTTACTACAAGTCACGTGATTACCTCTAGACTCATCTACGGTGCTGCAAATGGCATTGTGTCCTTTTTTTCCTGGGCTAATATTCTGTCTGTACATGTACCAGTTCGTCTTTGTCCAGTCATCTGTTGAGGGACTTTTTGGTTGCTTCCATGTCATGGCTACTGCAATGCTGCGGCAATGCACATTTGCCTGCCTGTGTCTTTCCAATTCTGTCTTCTTAGGGTCTAGGCCCAGGAGTGGGCCTGCTGTATCATATGGTAGCAAAATGTTTACCTTCTAGAAGACCCTCCATTCTGTTCTCATTACTGGCTCTTACCAGGTTACGTCCCACTTAAAGTTGAGGTTATGGTCTTCTCCACGACACCTTCAGCGTTTATTGTTTGTAGTATTTTTGCTGATGTTTATTCTGACTAGTGTGAGCTGACACCACTTTGTGGTTGGATTTTCATGCGTCTCATAATCCCTTGAAATGGAGCTTTCTCACATGTCCTTATGTTCCTCAAACTGTGAGTACAGCTTACCTCTTCAAATTGTTTTCATGAAGTATGTGTGACATTTAGAAATATTTTGGCCATTACCTCCCTCAAGACATTTTGAGGTCAGGTTTCATTTACAGCCCTCCAGTACTGGTGCATATGAAGTGACCCTTAGCACAGGTTTTAAAGCTGCTGTTGCAGGTAACGGCCCGAGGGTGGCAGCATTTCTGCTTTTCCCAATCTGGTAACTAGGGAAACAGACCATCCCGGCAGTGGTGTTCTTCGGTTATATATTAGAGTGGAATGTGCCCCCAAAAGCTGATGTCTCCTTACTTATGTTTGCTTTATGTATTGAATTTATAGTTTTCTGATTGGAGTCATATTCCACTGTGTACATGGACCACTTCTTCTTTGTGCATTCCTCTGTTGATGGACATTTTCGTAGCTTCCAAGTATTGGCTATGTTAAATATTGCTGTAGTGCAGGATTACCAGCCTGTGTCTTTTCTTTTTGGCTGTACGTGGGCCTCTCATTGCCGTGGACCCTCCCATTGCACAGCACAGGCTCCGGACATGCAGGCCCAGCAGCCATAGCTCACGGGACCGGCCGCTCCACAGCATGTGGCATCTTCCTGAACCGGGGCATGAACCCGTGTCCCCTGCATTGGCAGGCGGACTCTGAACCACTGCGCCACCAGTGACGCCCAGCCAGTGTCTTTTTGATTCTCATCCCCTCAGGCGATAGGCCCAGCAGCGGGTATGCTTGATTGAATGGTAGCTCAGTATTTACCTTTCCAAGGCACCTCATTTTTGTTTTCATTACTGGCTCTTACAATGTCCCACGTTGAACCAAGGGTAGGCATTTCTCCAAAACCCCTTCAGCCTTTATTGTTTGCAGAATTTTTGCTGCTGGGCATTCTGACTGGTGTGAGCTGATAGGTTTTTGTCATTTGGATTTGCATATCTTTAATTATTCCTAATGTTCAGCCTTTTCCCATGCCTTTTTAAATTTCTTGTACAGAAAAACAGAAAAAAACAGAGAGTGCAATTAACCTCTTGAAATAGTCTTCTTGGATGGTTGCCCTCTTTTGAATTTTTTGGTCAATTTTCGACCCCAGGATTGTTTTAGAGGGCAGGTGTCATTCACAGGCCTGCAATGAGTGTGAATATTTAGTGACCATTAGCACTGGGTTTAAAGCTGCTGTTGTTGGAAATGGACACAAGGTGGCGGTATTTCTCCATTCCCACATCTAGTTACTAGGGCAGCAGAGCCTTTCTGGGACCAATGGAATACAGAAGAAGGCATCATTGAAGTCTAATACAGAAAACCATGTCCTGGTGAATGGTAGAATGGCCAGCAGGGTGTAGGAATTAGGGACTACTGGATGTATATCCTCAGTGACTTCACTGACTGTCCTGATATCCTTTACCACGTCCCCAGCAGCCCACGGGGCTGACGTGGTCAGGGCAATGCCAGGTTATGGAGCTCACCTGCGCAACTACCCAGCAGCCCATGGGGCTCTCGTGGTCAGGCCCCTCCCAGGATATGGGGCTCACCTGGGCAGGTCCCCAGCAGACCACAGGGCTCTCATGGTCAGGCTACTCCCAGGTTATGGAGCTCACCTGTGCAACTACCCAGCAGCCCATGGGGCTCTCATGATCAGGCCCCTCCCAGGATACGTAGCTCCCGTGGGCAGGTAGGACAGCAGGGCCGGGAACACAGGAATCGTGCACGTAGCCCTCATTTCAGAGCACCCCAGATGGCCTGTCTCTCAGAGCTGACACAGAGCACGTCAGAGCAGGACTTGAACTAACAAACAGCATCTCCGACAGGTCTGTGACCCTGGGCGTCACTCTGTGCGGCCTCCCTCTGCCTGGTCTTCCAGAGACTTCCACTGCAGACGGGGACCAGGCCTCTGTCTCCACCCATCACCCCTCCTCTCCCTGACTCCTGGGTTCCTCTCATTAAGAGAGTGTCTTCTTGAAGTTGTCTCCCACTCATGGGCCCGATAAAATGATTAGAAAACAAGCCAGAGCTGCAGTCCCTTGTCTATCCTGACTCTTAGGAGCCCACACCTGTTCCTTGGACCTGGCCAGTTCAGCGAGGTCCGTTTTCTGCAGTGTGAGCCCCTGAGGTTTGAGGATTGGCTGAGCTGGGCAGCCTGACCCTGCCGGCCAGCCCTGCCCAGGTGTGCCTGTGTTGAGGTCAATATAAACACCACTCCAGGCAGCAAGAGGCACTGCAGGTATGCCTGACGCCATATTCTCTGCCCCGTCAGCAGTCTCGGGGCTGTGCTGGTGGGAGGGTGGGAGGGGCCACGGCTTTGTGGGTGGTCCGGTGTGAGTGGGGCTCTGCTGGAGATTCTGCAGGAGTTGCCAGGCTGCCACCTGCTAAAGAAGAGGATGTGTCACCCATACCTTCGGCTGGAATTTCTCCCCGGGCAGAGGTGAGGAAGGAAAAAAGCAGTGGGGGCCGGGACAGGAGGGGTATCTCAGGCAGGAAAATGGAAAGCTTCCAGAAGAGCGCCCGGGCTCAGGAGCATCCTGGCTGGCCTGCAGGCACCAAGTCGGCCTGCGTGCTGTCGCTGGTGTGGCTCCACGGCCCTTCCTCTAGGCTTTCAAGTCCTTGTACATATTCAGGTGTTTTACCTGGGAAGGGTGGGAACAGTTCAGCAGCAGCTGACCTGGGGCTCCCCTCACGTTTAGTCTCAGACGCCTCGGCACGGTCCCCCAGGTTTGCAATGAGGTCGCTTCTTGCGGGGGGCCTGCTGGCTGCATGGGAGATGATTCCCCACCTCTGACCAACTTCAGAATTGTTTACCACTGGAGCAAGTGCCCTGATAGCGTTTTCCTCTGTATAACTGGTGGCTTCTGTTTTTTTTTTTTTCTTTTTTGGTTCAAGGTAGATTTTATTTCTCTTTTATGTATTTATAGATATAAGCATGGAAATAATTCATTCCTATAAATACATCTGTGTGAAGGGAAGAACATTTTTCTGTTTTATTTTTCAATTTTATTTATTTTTGGAAATTTTGAAATGTTATTTATTTTTTTATACAGCAGGTTATTATTAGTTATCTCTTTTATACATATACATGTATACAGGTCAATCCCAATCTCCCAACTCACCCCACCACCACCACCCCATGGATTCCCCCCCTTGGTGTCCATACGTTTGTTCTCTACCTCTGTGTCTCTATTTCTGCCCTGCAAACCGGTTCATCTGTATCATTTTTCTAGGTTCCACATATATGCATTAATAAACAATATTTGTTTTTCTCTTTCTGACTTACTTCACTCTGTAGGACAGTCTCTAGATCCATCGACGTCTCTACAAATGACCCAGTTTCATTCCTTTGTATGGCTGAGTAATATTCCATTTTATCTATGTGCCACATCTTTATCCTTTCGTCTGTCTGTGGGCATTTAGGTTGCTTCCATTACGTGGTTATTGTAAATAGTGCTGCAGTGAACATTGTGGTGAATGTGTCTTTTGGATTTATGGTTTTCTCTGGGTATATGCCCAGAAGTGGGATTGCTGGATCATATGGTAATTCTATTTTTAGATTTTTAAGGAACCTCCATACTGTTCTCCATAGTGACTGTATCAATTTACATTCCCACCAATGGTGGAAGAGGGTACCTTTTGTCCACACCCTCCCCAGCATTTGTTGTTTGTAGATCTTCTGATGATGCCCATTCTAACAGGTGTGAGGTGATACCTCATGGTAGTTTTGATTTGCATTTCTCTAATAATTAGTGATGTCGAGCAGCTTTTCATGTGCGTCTTGTCCATCTCTGCATCTTCTTTGAAGAAATGTCTATTTAGATCTTCTACCCATTTTTCTATTGGGTTGTTTGTTTCTTTAATATTAAGCTGCATGAGCTCTTTATATATATTGGAGATTAAACCTTTGTCCATTGATTTCTTTGCAAATACTTTCTCCCATTCTGAGGGTTGCCTTTTTCCATTCCCGTATTTTAGCAAAAAAAAAAATAAAGAAAGAAAAGGAAGCAGAACAGAGATGTGCGTAAAATATGCCTCTTGAAACTGTTGTTTTGAAATATGGACGTCTTTTAAAATTTTGGGTCGATATGCGAACCCAGGATTTGTTTTCAGGGCAGGTGTCATTTACAGGCCTGCAATTATCTTGAATATCAACTGACCATTAGCGCTGGGCTTACAGCTGCTGTTGTGTGAAACGGCCACAAGGTGGCAGCAGTTCTCCTTTACCAAATCTGGTTACTAGGGCCACAGAGCCTCAGTGGAAGTCGTGTTCTAGGTTGTAATTTCGAATGGAATGTGCCAGGAAAAAGCCCCTTAAGTTTGTCTCACGACTTCTTGTTCGTTTTTTAAATTTAATTTTTATTTTTTATCACAGCAAGTTTGATTACAATGTTTGGCTTGTTGTAGGTGTGCAAGATGTGGTTCTTTTGCACATATACATATGTCTGTTCTTCCTGGGACCCTTTTCCCATGTACGTTATGACAGAATGTTGAGTAGTCTTCTCTTGGTATTCCGTAGGTGTTTGGTGATTCTATATTTCACCTGTGTTTGTATATGTCTGTTAACCCCAATATCCTAATATATCCAATCCTCACACCTTTCCAGTGGTGAACCATAAGTTTGTTTAATGAATCTGTGATTGCCCTTCTCTGTGGAAATATCTTCACTGGTATCAATTTTTAGGTAACACCTATAAGTGATATCATATGATATGTGTCTTTCTCTTTCTGACTTACTACAAGTCACGTGATTACCTCTAGACTCATCTACGGTGCTGCAAATGGCATTGTGTCCTTTTTTTCCTGGGCTGATATTCTGTCTGTACATGTACCAGTTCGTCTTTGTCCAGTCATCTGTTGAGGGACTTTTTGGTTGCTTCCATGTCATGGCTACTGCAATGCTGCGGCAATACACATTTGCCTGCCTGTGTCTTTCCAATTCTGTCTTCTTAGGGTCTAGGCCCAGGAGTGGGCCTGCTGTATCATATGGTAGCAAAATGTTTACCTTCTAGAAGACCCTCCATTCTGTTCTCATTACTGGCTCTTACCAGGTTACGTCCCACTTAAAGTTGAGGTTATGGTCTTCTCCACGACACCTTCAGCGTTTATTGTTTGTAGTATTTTTGCTGATGTTTATTCTGACTAGTGTGAGCTGACACCACTTTGTGGTTGGATTTTCATGCGTCTCATAATCCCTTGAAATTGAGCTTTCTCACATGTCCTTATGTTCCTCAAACTGTGAGTACAGCTTACCTCTTCAAATTGTTTTCATGAAGTATGTGTGACATTTAGAAATATTTTGGCCATTACCTCCCTCAAGACATTTTGAGGTCAGGTTTCATTTACAGCCCTCCAGTACTGGTGCATATGAAGTGACCCTTAGCACAGGTTTTAAAGCTGCTGTTGCAGGTAACGGCCCGAGGGTGGCAGCATTTCTGCTTTTCCCAATCTGGTAACTAGGGAAACAGACCATCCCGGCAGTGGTGTTCTTCGGTTATATATTAGAGTGGAATGTGCCCCCAAAAGCTGATGTCTCCTTACTTATGTTTGCTTTATGTATTGAATTTATAGTTTTCTGATTGGAGTCATATTCCACTGTGTACATGGACCACTTCTTCTTTGTGCATTCCTCTGTTGATGGACATTTTCGTAGCTTCCAAGTATTGGCTATGTTAAATATTGCTGTAGTGCAGGATTACCAGCCTGTGTCTTTTCTTTTTGGCTGTACGTGGGCCTCTCATTGCCGTGGACCCTCCCATTGCACAGCACAGGCTCCGGACATGCAGGCCCAGCAGCCATAGCTCACGGGACCGGCCGCTCCACAGCATGTGGCATCTTCCTGAACCGGGGCATGAACCCGTGTCCCCTGCATTGGCAGGCGGACTCTGAACCACTGCGCCACCAGTGACGCCCAGCCAGTGTCTTTTTGATTCTCATCCCCTCAGGCGATAGGCCCAGCAGCGGGTATGCTTGATTGAATGGTAGCTCAGTATTTACCTTTCCAAGGCACCTCATTTTTGTTTTCATTACTGGCTCTTACAATGTCCCACGTTGAACCAAGGGTAGGCATTTCTCCAAAACCCCTTCAGCCTTTATTGTTTGCAGAATTTTTGCTGCTGGGCATTCTGACTGGTGTGAGCTGATAGGTTTTTGTCATTTGGATTTGCATATCTTTAATTATTCCTAATGTTCAGCCTTTTCCCATGCCTTTTTAAATTTCTTGTACAGAAAAACAGAAAAAAACAGAGAGTGCAATTAACCTCTTGAAATAGTCTTCTTGGATGGTTGCCCTCTTTTGAATTTTTTGGTCAATTTTCGACCCCAGGATTGTTTTTGAGGGCAGGTGTCATTCACAGGCCTGCAATGAGTGTGAATATTTAGTGACCATTAGCACTGGGTTTAAAGCTGCTGTTGTTGGAAATGGCCACAAGGTGGCGGTATTTCTCCATTCCCACATCTAGTTACTAGGGCAGCAGAGCCTTTCTGGGACCAATGGAATACAGAAGAAGGCATCATTGAAGTCTAATACAGAAAACCATGTCCTGGTGAATGGTAGAATGGCCAGCAGGGTGTAGGAATTAGGGACTACTGGATGTATATCCTCAGTGACTTCACTGACTGTCCTGATATCCTTTACCACGTCCCCAGCAGCCCACGGGGCTGACGTGGTCAGGGCAATGCCAGGTTATGGAGCTCACCTGCGCAACTACCCAGCAGCCCATGGGGCTCTCGTGGTCAGGCCCCTCCCAGGATATGGGGCTCACCTGGGCAGGTCCCCAGCAGACCACAGGGCTCTCATGGTCAGGCTACTCCCAGGTTATGGAGCTCACCTGTGCAACTACCCAGCAGCCCATGGGGCTCTCATGATCAGGCCCCTCCCAGGATACGTAGCTCCCGTGGGCAGGTAGGACAGCAGGGCCGGGAACACAGGAATCGTGCACGTAGCCCTCATTTCAGAGCACCCCAGATGGCCTGTCTCTCAGAGCTGACACAGAGCACGTCAGAGCAGGACTTGAACTAACAAACAGCATCTCCGACAGGTCTGTGACCCTGGGCGTCACTCTGTGCGGCCTCCCTCTGCCTGGTCTTCCAGAGACTTCCACTGCAGACGGGGACCAGGCCTCTGTCTCCACCCATCACCCCTCCTCTCCCTGACTCCTGGGTTCCTCTCATTAAGAGAGTGTCTTCTTGAAGTTGTCTCCCACTCATGGGCCCGATAAAATGATTAGAAAACAAGCCAGAGCTGCAGCCCCTTGTCTATCCTGACTCTTAGGAGCCCACACCTGTTCCTTGGACCTGGCCAGTTCAGCGAGGTCCGTTTTCTGCAGTGTGAGCCCCTGAGGTTTGAGGATTGGCTGAGCTGGGCAGCCTGACCCTGCCGGCCAGCCCTGCCCAGGTGTGCCTGTGTTGAGGTCAATATAAACACCACTCCAGGCAGCAAGAGGCACTGCAGGTATGCCTGACGCCATATTCTCTGCCCCGTCAGCAGTCTCGGGGCTGTGCTGGTGGGAGGGTGGGAGGGGCCACGGCTTTGTGGGTGGTCCGGTGTGAGTGGGGCTCTGCTGGAGATTCTGCAGGAGTTGCCAGGCTGCCACCTGCTAAAGAAGAGGATGTGTCACCCATACCTTCGGCTGGAATTTCTCCCCGGGCAGAGGTGAGGAAGGAAAAAAGCAGTGGGGGCCGGGACAGGAGGGGTATCTCAGGCAGGAAAATGGAAAGCTTCCAGAAGAGCGCCCGGGCTCAGGAGCATCCTGGCTGGCCTGCAGGCACCAAGTCGGCCTGCGTGCTGTCGCTGGTGTGGCTCCACGGCCCTTCCTCTAGGCTTTCAAGTCCTTGTACATATTCAGGTGTTTTACCTGGGAAGGGTGGGAACAGTTCAGCAGCAGCTGACCTGGGGCTCCCCTCACGTTTAGTCTCAGACGCCTCGGCACGGTCCCCCAGGTTTGCAATGAGGTCGCTTCTTGCGGGGGGCCTGCTGGCTGCATGGGAGATGATTCCCCACCTCTGACCAACTTCAGAATTGTTTACCACTGGAGCAAGTGCCCTGATAGCGTTTTCCTCTGTATAACTGGTGGCTTCTGTTTATTTTTTTTTTCTTTTTTGGTTCAAGGTAGATTTTATTTCTCTTTTATGTATTTATAGATATAAGCATGGAAATAATTCATTCCTATAAATACATCTGTGTGAAGGGAAGAACATTTTTCTGTTTTATTTTTCAATTTTATTTATTTTTGGAAATTTTGAAATGTTATTTATTTTTTTATACAGCAGGTTATTATTAGTTATCTATTTTATACATATACATGTATACAGGTCAATCCCAATCTCCCAACTCACCCCACCACCACCACCCCATGGATTCCCCCCGTTGGTGTCCATACGTTTGTTCTCTACCTCTGTGTCTCTATTTCTGCCCTGCAAACCGGTTCATCTGTATCATTTTTCTAGGTTCCACATATATGCATTAATAAACAATATTTGTTTTTCTCTTTCTGACTTACTTCACTCTGTAGGACAGTCTCTAGATCCATCGACGTCTCTACAAATGACCCAGTTTCATTCCTTTGTATGGCTGAGTAATATTCCATTTTATCTATGTGCCACATCTTTATCCTTTCGTCTGTCTGTGGGCATTTAGGTTGCTTCCATTACGTGGTTATTGTAAATAGTGCTGCAGTGAACATTGTGGTGAATGTGTCTTTTGGATTTATGGTTTTCTCTGGGTATATGCCCAGAAGTGGGATTGCTGGATCATATGGTAATTCTATTTTTAGATTTTTAAGGAACCTCCATACTGTTCTCCATAGTGACTGTATCAATTTACATTCCCACCAATGGTGGAAGAGGGTACCTTTTGTCCACACCCTCCCCAGCATTTGTTGTTTGTAGATCTTCTGATGATGCCCATTCTAACAGGTGTGAGGTGATACCTCATGGTAGTTTTGATTTGCATTTCTCTAATAATTAGTGATGTCGAGAAGCTTTTCATGTGCGTCTTGTCCATCTCTGCATCTTCTTTGAAGAAATGTCTATTTAGATCTTCTACCCATTTTTCTATTGGGTTGTTTGTTTCTTTAATATTAAGCTGCATGAGCTCTTTATATATATTGGAGATTAAACCTTTGTCCATTGATTTCTTTGCAAATATTTTCTCCCATTCTGAGGGTTGCCTTTTTCCATTCCCGTATTTTAGCAAAAAAAATAAAGAAAGAAAAGGAAGCAGAACAGAGATGTGCGTAAAATATGCCTCTTGAAACTGTTGTTTTGAAATATGGACGTCTTTTAAAATTTTGGGTCGATATGCGAACCCAGGATTTGTTTTCAGGGCAGGTGTCATTTACAGGCCTGCAATTATCTTGAATATCAACTGACCATTAGCGCTGGGCTTACAGCTGCTGTTGTGTGAAACGGCCACAAGGTGGCAGCAGTTCTCCTTTACCAAATCTGGTTACTAGGGCCACAGAGCCTCAGTGGAAGTCGTGTTCTAGGTTGTAATTTCGAATGGAATGTGCCAGGAAAAAGCCCCTTAAGTTTGTCTCACGACTTCTTGTTCGTTTTTTAAATTTAATTTTTATTTTTTATCACAGCAAGTTTGATTACAATGTTTGGCTTGTTGTAGGTGTGCAAGATGTGGTTCTTTTGCACATATACATATGTCTGTTCTTCCTGGGACCCTTTTCCCATGTACGTTATGACAGAATGTTGAGTAGTCTTCTCTTGGTATTCCGTAGGTGTTTGGTGATTCTATATTTCACCTGTGTTTGTATATGTCTGTTAACCCCAATATCCTAATATATCCAATCCTCACACCTTTCCAGTGGTGAACCATAAGTTTGTTTAATGAATCTGTGATTGCCCTTCTCTGTGGAAATATCTTCACTGGTATCAATTTTTAGGTAACACCTATAAGTGATATCATATGATATGTGTCTTTCTCTTTCTGACTTACTACAAGTCACGTGATTACCTCTAGACTCATCTACGGTGCTGCAAATGGCATTGTGTCCTTTTTTTCCTGGGCTAATATTCTGTCTGTACATGTACCAGTTCGTCTTTGTCCAGTCATCTGTTGAGGGACTTTTTGGTTGCTTCCATGTCATGGCTACTTCAATGCTGCGGCAATGCACATTTGCCTGCCTGTGTCTTTCCAATTCTGTCTTCTTAGGGTCTAGGCCCAGGAGTGGGCCTGCTGTATCATATGGTAGCAAAATGTTTACCTTCTAGAAGACCCTCCATTCTGTTCTCATTACTGGCTCTTACCAGGTTACGTCCCACTTAAAGTTGAGGTTATGGTCTTCTCCACGACACCTTCAGCGTTTATTGTTTGTAGTATTTTTGCTGATGTTTATTCTGACTAGTGTGAGCTGACACCACTTTGTGGTTGGATTTTCATGCGTCTCATAATCCCTTGAAATTGAGCTTTCTCACATGTCCTTATGTTCCTCAAACTGTGAGTACAGCTTACCTCTTCAAATTGTTTTCATGAAGTATGTGTGACATTTAGAAATATTTTGGCCATTACCTCCCTCAAGACCTTTTGAGGTCAGGTTTCATTTACAGCCCTCCAGTACTGGTGCATATGAAGTGACCCTTAGCACAGGTTTTAAAGCTGCTGTTGCAGGTAACGGCCCGAGGGTGGCAGCATTTCTGCTTTTCCCAATCTGGTAACTAGGGAAACAGACCATCCCGGCAGTGGTGTTCTTCGGTTATATATTAGAGTGGAATGTGCCCCCAAAAGCTGATGTCTCCTTACTTATGTTTGCTTTATGTATTGAATTTATAGTTTTCTGATTGGAGTCATATTCCACTGTGTACATGGACCACTTCTTCTTTGTGCATTCCTCTGTTGATGGACATTTTCGTAGCTTCCAAGTATTGGCTATGTTAAATATTGCTGTAGTGCAGGATTACCAGCCTGTGTCTTTTCTTTTTGGCTGTACGTGGGCCTCTCATTGCCGTGGACCCTCCCATTGCACAGCACAGGCTCCGGACATGCAGGCCCAGCAGCCATAGCTCACGGGACCGGCCGCTCCACAGCATGTGGCATCTTCCTGAACCGGGGCATGAACCCGTGTCCCCTGCATTGGCAGGCGGACTCTGAACCACTGCGCCACCAGTGACGCCCAGCCAGTGTCTTTTTGATTCTCATCCCCTCAGGCGATAGGCCCAGCAGCGGGTATGCTTGATTGAATGGTAGCTCAGTATTTACCTTTCCAAGGCACCTCATTTTTGTTTTCATTACTGGCTCTTACAATGTCCCACGTTGAACCAAGAGTAGGCATTTCTCCAAAACCCCTTCAGCCTTTATTGTTTGCAGAATTTTTGCTGCTGGGCATTCTGACTGGTGTGAGCTGATAGGTTTTTGTCATTTGGATTTGCATATCTTTAATTATTCCTAATGTTCAGCCTTTTCCCATGCCTTTTTAAATTTCTTGTACAGAAAAACAGAAAAAAACAGAGAGTGCAATTAACCTCTTGAAATAGTCTTCTTGGATGGTTGCCCTCTTTTGAATTTTTTGGTCAATTTTCGACCCCAGGATTGTTTTTGAGGGCAGGTGTCATTCACAGGCCTGCAATGAGTGTGAATATTTAGTGACCATTAGCACTGGGTTTAAAGCTGCTGTTGTTGGAAATGGCCACAAGGAGGCGGTATTTCTCCATTCCCACATCTAGTTACTAGGGCAGCAGAGCCTTTCTGGGACCAATGGAATACAGAAGAAGGCATCATTGAAGTCTAATACAGAAAACCATGTCCTGGTGAATGGTAGAATGGCCAGCAGGGTGTAGGAATTAGGGACTACTGGATGTATATCCTCAGTGACTTCACTGACTGTCCTGATATCCTTTACCACGTCCCCAGCAGCCCACGGGGCTGACGTGGTCAGGGCAATGCCAGGTTATGGAGCTCACCTGCGCAACTACCCAGCAGCCCATGGGGCTCTCGTGGTCAGGCCCCTCCCAGGATATGGGGCTCACCTGGGCAGGTCCCCAGCAGACCACAGGGCTCTCATGGTCAGGCTACTCCCAGGTTATGGAGCTCACCTGTGCAACTACCCAGCAGCCCATGGGGCTCTCATGATCAGGCCCCTCCCAGGATACGTAGCTCCCGTGGGCAGGTAGGACAGCAGGGCCGGGAACACAGGAATCGTGCACGTAGCCCTCATTTCAGAGCACCCCAGATGGCCTGTCTCTCAGAGCTGACACAGAGCACGTCAGAGCAGGACTTGAACTAACAAACAGCATCTCCGACAGGTCTGTGACCCTGGGCGTCACTCTGTGCGGCCTCCCTCTGCCTGGTCTTCCAGAGACTTCCACTGCAGACGGGGACCAGGCCTCTGTCTCCACCCATCACCCCTCCTCTCCCTGACTCCTGGGTTCCTCTCATTAACAGAGTGTCTTCTTGAAGTTGTCTCCCACTCATGGGCCCTATAAAATGATAAGAAAACAAGCCAGAGCTGCAGCCCCTTGTCTATCCTGACTCTTAGGAGCCCACACCTGTTCCTTGGACCTGGCCAGTTCAGCGAGGTCCGTTTTCTGCAGTGTGAGCCCCTGAGGTTTGAGGATTGGCTGAGCTGGGCAGCCTGACCCTGCCGGCCAGCCCTGCCCAGGTGTGCCTGTGTTGAGGTCAATATAAACACCACTCCAGGCAGCAAGAGGCACTGCAGGTATGCCTGACGCCATATTCTCTGCCCCGTCAGCAGTCTCGGGGCTGTGCTGGTGGGAGGGTGGGAGGGGCCACGGCTTTGTGGGTGGTCCGGTGTGAGTGGGGCTCTGCTGGAGATTCTGCAGGAGTTGCCAGGCTGCCACCTGCTAAAGAAGAGGATGTGTCACCCATACCTTCGGCTGGAATTTCTCCCCGGGCAGAGGTGAGGAAGGAAAAAAGCAGTGGGGGCCGGGACAGGAGGGGTATCTCAGGCAGGAAAATGGAAAGCTTCCAGAAGAGCGCCCGGGCTCAGGAGCATCCTGGCTGGCCTGCAGGCACCAAGTCGGCCTGCGTGCTGTCGCTGGTGTGGCTCCACGGCCCTTCCTCTAGGCTTTCAAGTCCTTGTACATATTCAGGTGTTTTACCTGGGAAGGGTGGGAACAGTTCAGCAGCAGCTGACCTGGGGCTCCCCTCACGTTTACGCTCAGACGCCTCGGCACGGTCCCCCAGGTTTGCAATGAGGTCGCTTCTTGCGGGGGGCCTGCTGGCTGCATGGGAGATGATTCCCCACCTCTGACCAACTTCAGAATTGTTTACCACTGGAGCAAGTGCCCTGATAGCGTTTTCCTCTGTATAACTGGTGGCTTCTGTTTATTTTTTTTTTCTTTTTTGGTTCAAGGTAGATTTTATTTCTCTTTTATGTATTTATAGATATAAGCATGGAAATAATTCATTCCTATAAATACATCTGTGTGAAGGGAAGAACATTTTTCTGTTTTATTTTTCAATTTTATTTATTTTTGGAAATTTTGAAATGTTATTTATTTTTTTATACAGCAGGTTATTATTAGTTATCTATTTTATACATATACATGTATACAGGTCAATCCCAATCTCCCAACTCACCCCACCACCACCACCCCATGGATTCCCCCCGTTGGTGTCCATACGTTTGTTCTCTACCTCTGTGTCTCTATTTCTGCCCTGCAAACCGGTTCATCTGTATCATTTTTCTAGGTTCCACATATATGCATTAATAAACAATATTTGTTTTTCTCTTTCTGACTTACTTCACTCTGTAGGACAGTCTCTAGATCCATCGACGTCTCTACAAATGACCCAGTTTCATTCCTTTGTATGGCTGAGTAATATTCCATTTTATCTATGTGCCACATCTTTATCCTTTCGTCTGTCTGTGGGCATTTAGGTTGCTTCCATTACGTGGTTATTGTAAATAGTGCTGCAGTGAACATTGTGGTGAATGTGTCTTTTGGATTTATGGTTTTCTCTGGGTATATGCCCAGAAGTGGGATTGCTGGATCATATGGTAATTCTATTTTTAGATTTTTAAGGAACCTCCATACTGTTCTCCATAGTGACTGTATCAATTTACATTCCCACCAATGGTGGAAGAGGGTACCTTTTGTCCACACCCTCCCCAGCATTTGTTGTTTGTAGATCTTCTGATGATGCCCATTCTAACAGGTGTGAGGTGATACCTCATGGTAGTTTTGATTTGCATTTCTCTAATAATTAGTGATGTCGAGCAGCTTTTCATGTGCGTCTTGTCCATCTCTGCATCTTCTTTGAAGAAATGTCTATTTAGATCTTCTACCCATTTTTCTATTGGGTTGTTTGTTTCTTTAATATTAAGCTGCATGAGCTCTTTATATATATTGGAGATTAAACCTTTGTCCATTGATTTCTTTGCAAATATTTTCTCCCATTCTGAGGGTTGCCTTTTTCCATTCCCGTATTTTAGCAAAAAAAAAATAAAGAAAGAAAAGGAAGCAGAACAGAGATGTGCGTAAAATATGCCTCTTGAAACTGTTGTTTTGAAATATGGACGTCTTTTAAAATTTTGGGTCGATATGCGAACCCAGGATTTGTTTTCAGGGCAGGTGTCATTTACAGGCCTGCAATTATCTTGAATATCAACTGACCATTAGCGCTGGGCTTACAGCTGCTGTTGTGTGAAACGGCCACAAGGTGGCAGCAGTTCTCCTTTACCAAATCTGGTTACTAGGGCCACAGAGCCTCAGTGGAAGTCGTGTTCTAGGTTGTAATTTCGAATGGAATGTGCCAGGAAAAAGCCCCTTAAGTTTGTCTCACGACTTCTTGTTCGTTTTTTAAATTTAATTTTTATTTTTTATCACAGCAAGTTTGATTACAATGTTTGGCTTGTTGTAGGTGTGCAAGATGTGGTTCTTTTGCACATATACATATGTCTGTTCTTCCTGGGACCCTTTTCCCATGTACGTTATGACAGAATGTTGAGTAGTCTTCTCTTGGTATTCCGTAGGTGTTTGGTGATTCTATATTTCACCTGTGTTTGTATATGTCTGTTAACCCCAATATCCTAATATATCCAATCCTCACACCTTTCCAGTGGTGAACCATAAGTTTGTTTAATGAATCTGTGATTGCCCTTCTCTGTGGAAATATCTTCACTGGTATCAATTTTTAGGTAACACCTATAAGTGATATCATATGATATGTGTCTTTCTCTTTCTGACTTACTACAAGTCACGTGATTACCTCTAGACTCATCTACGGTGCTGCAAATGGCATTGTGTCCTTTTTTTCCTGGGCTGATATTCTGTCTGTACATGTACCAGTTCGTCTTTGTCCAGTCATCTGTTGAGGGACTTTTTGGTTGCTTCCATGTCATGGCTACTGCAATGCTGCGGCAATGCACATTTGCCTGCCTGTGTCTTTCCAATTCTGTCTTCTTAGGGTCTAGGCCCAGGAGTGGGCCTGCTGTATCATATGGTAGCAAAATGTTTACCTTCTAGAAGACCCTCCATTCTGTTCTCATTACTGGCTCTTACCAGGTTACGTCCCACTTAAAGTTGAGGTTATGGTCTTCTCCACGACACCTTCAGCGTTTATTGTTTGTAGTATTTTTGCTGATGTTTATTCTGACTAGTGTGAGCTGACACCACTTTGTGGTTGGATTTTCATGCGTCTCATAATCCCTTGAAATTGAGCTTTCTCACATGTCCTTATGTTCCTCAAACTGTGAGTACAGCTTACCTCTTCAAATTGTTTTCATGAAGTATGTGTGACATTTAGAAATATTTTGGCCATTACCTCCCTCAAGACCTTTTGAGGTCAGGTTTCATTTACAGCCCTCCAGTACTGGTGCATATGAAGTGACCCTTAGCACAGGTTTTAAAGCTGCTGTTGCAGGTAACGGCCCGAGGGTGGCAGCATTTCTGCTTTTCCCAATCTGGTAACTAGGGAAACAGACCATCCCGGCAGTGGTGTTCTTCGGTTATATATTAGAGTGGAATGTGCCCCCAAAAGCTGATGTCTCCTTACTTATGTTTGCTTTATGTATTGAATTTATAGTTTTCTGATTGGAGTCATATTCCACTGTGTACATGGACCACTTCTTCTTTGTGCATTCCTCTGTTGATGGACATTTTCGTAGCTTCCAAGTATTGGCTATGTTAAATATTGCTGTAGTGCAGGATTACCAGCCTGTGTCTTTTCTTTTTGGCTGTACGTGGGCCTCTCATTGCCGTGGACCCTCCCATTGCACAGCACAGGCTCCGGACATGCAGGCCCAGCAGCCATAGCTCACGGGACCGGCCGCTCCACAGCATGTGGCATCTTCCTGAACCGGGGCATGAACCCGTGTCCCCTGCATTGGCAGGCGGACTCTGAACCACTGCGCCACCAGTGACGCCCAGCCAGTGTCTTTTTGATTCTCATCCCCTCAGGCGATAGGCCCAGCAGCGGGTATGCTTGATTGAATGGTAGCTCAGTATTTACCTTTCCAAGGCACCTCATTTTTGTTTTCATTACTGGCTCTTACAATGTCCCACGTTGAACCAAGGGTAGGCATTTCTCCAAAACCCCATCAGCCTTTATTGTTTGCAGAATTTTTGCTGCTGGGCATTCTGACTGGTGTGAGCTGATAGGTTTTTGTCATTTGGATTTGCATATCTTTAATTATTCCTAATGTTCAGCCTTTTCCCATGCCTTTTTAAATTTCTTGTACAGAAAAACAGAAAAAAACAGAGAGTGCAATTAACCTCTTGAAATAGTCTTCTTGGATGGTTGCCCTCTTTTGAATTTTTTGGTCAATTTTCGACCCCAGGATTGTTTTTGAGGGCAGGTGTCATTCACAGGCCTGCAATGAGTGTGAATATTTAGTGACCATTAGCACTGGGTTTAAAGCTGCTGTTGTTGGAAATGGACACAAGGTGGCGGTATTTCTCCATTCCCACATCTAGTTACTAGGGCAGCAGAGCCTTTCTGGGACCAATGGAATACAGAAGAAGGCATCATTGAAGTCTAATACAGAAAACCATGTCCTGGTGGATGGTAGAATGGCCAGCAGGGTGTAGGAATTAGGGACTACTGGATGTATATCCTCAGTGACTTCACTGACTGTCCTGATATCCTTTACCACGTCCCCAGCAGCCCACGGGGCTGACGTGGTCAGGGCAATGCCAGGTTATGGAGCTCACCTGCGCAACTACCCAGCAGCCCATGGGGCTCTCGTGGTCAGGCCCCTCCCAGGATATGGGGCTCACCTGGGCAGGTCCCCAGCAGACCACAGGGCTCTCATGGTCAGGCTACTCCCAGGTTATGGAGCTCACCTGTGCAACTACCCAGCAGCCCATGGGGCTCTCATGATCAGGCCCCTCCCAGGATACGTAGCTCCCGTGGGCAGGTAGGACAGCAGGGCCGGGAACACAGGAATCGTGCACGTAGCCCTCATTTCAGAGCACCCCAGATGGCCTGTCTCTCAGAGCTGACACAGAGCACGTCAGAGCAGGACTTGAACTAACAAACAGCATCTCCGACAGGTCTGTGACCCTGGGCGTCACTCTGTGCGGCCTCCCTCTGCCTGGTCTTCCAGAGACTTCCACTGCAGACGGGGACCAGGCCTCTGTCTCCACCCATCACCCCTCCTCTCCCTGACTCCTGGGTTCCTCTCATTAAGAGAGTGTCTTCTTGAAGTTGTCTCCCACTCATGGGCCCTATAAAATGATTAGAAAACAAGCCAGAGCTGCAGCCCCTTGTCTATCCTGACTCTTAGGAGCCCACACCTGTTCCTTGGACCTGGCCGGTTCAGCGAGGTCCGTTTTCTGCAGTGTGAGCCCCTGAGGTTTGAGGATTGGCTGAGCTGGGCAGCCTGACCCTGCCGGCCAGCCCTGCCCAGGTGTGCCTGTGTTGAGGTCAATATAAACACCACTCCAGGCAGCAAGAGGCACTGCAGGTATGCCTGACGCCATATTCTCTGCCCCGTCAGCAGTCTCGGGGCTGTGCTGGTGGGAGGGTGGGAGGGGCCACGGCTTTGTGGGTGGTCCGGTGTGAGTGGGGCTCTGCTGGAGATTCTGCAGGAGTTGCCAGGCTGCCACCTGCTAAAGAAGAGGATGTGTCACCCTTACCTTCGGCTGGAATTTCTCCCCGGGCAGAGGTGAGGAAGGAAAAAAGCAGTGGGGGCCGGGACAGGAGGGGTATCTCAGGCAGGAAAATGGAAAGCTTCCAGAAGAGCGCCCGGGCTCAGGAGCATCCTGGCTGGCCTGCAGGCACCAAGTCGGCCTGCGTGCTGTCGCTGGTGTGGCTCCACGGCCCTTCCTCTAGGCTTTCAAGTCCTTGTACATATTCAGGTGTTTTACCTGGGAAGGGTGGGAACAGTTCAGCAGCAGCTGACCTGGGGCTCCCCTCACGTTTACGCTCAGACGCCTCGGCACGGTCCCCCAGGTTTGCAATGAGGTCGCTTCTTGCGGGGGGCCTGCTGGCTGCATGGGAGATGATTCCCCACCTCTGACCAACTTCAGAATTGTTTACCACTGGAGCAAGTGCCCTGATAGCGTTTTCCTCTGTATAACTGGTGGCTTCTGTTTTTTTTTTTTTTTCTTTTTTGGTTCAAGGTAGATTTTATTTCTCTTTTATGTATTTATAGATATAAGCATGGAAATAATTCATTCCTATAAATACATCTGTGTGAAGGGAAGAACATTTTTCTGTTTTATTTTTCAATTTTATTTATTTTTGGAAATTTTGAAATGTTATTTATTTTTTTATACAGCAGGTTATTATTAGTTATCTATTTTATACATATACATGTATACAGGTCAATCCCAATCTCCCAACTCACCCCACCACCACCACCCCATGGATTCCCCCCGTTGGTGTCCATACGTTTGTTCTCTACCTCTGTGTCTCTATTTCTGCCCTGCAAACCGGTTCATCTGTATCAATTTTCTAGGTTCCACATATATGCATTAATAAACAATATTTGTTTTTCTCTTTCTGACTTACTTCACTCTGTAGGACAGTCTCTAGATCCATCGACGTCTCTACAAATGAACCAGTTTCATTCCTTTTTATGGCTGAGTAATATTCCATTTTATCTATGTGCCACATCTTTATCCTTTCGTCTGTCTGTGGGCATTTAGGTTGCTTCCATTACGTGGTTATTGTAAATAGTGCTGCAGTGAACATTGTGGTGAATGTGTCTTTTGGATTTATGGTTTTCTCTGGGTATATGCCCAGAAGTGGGATTGCTGGATCATATGGTAATTCTATTTTTAGATTTTTAAGGAACCTCCATACTGTTCTCCATAGTGACTGTATCAATTTACATTCCCACCAATGGTGGAAGAGGGTACCTTTTGTCCACACCCTCCCCAGCATTTGTTGTTTGTAGATCTTCTGATGATGCCCATTCTAACAGGTGTGAGGTGATACCTCATGGTAGTTTTGATTTGCATTTCTCTAATAATTAGTGATGTCGAGCAGCTTTTCATGTGCGTCTTGTCCATCTCTGCATCTTCTTTGAAGAAATGTCTATTTAGATCTTCTACCCATTTTTCTATTGGGTTGTTTGTTTCTTTAATATTAAGCTGCATGAGCTCTTTATATATATTGGAGATTAAACCTTTGTCCATTGATTTCTTTGCAAATACTTTCTCCCATTCTGAGGGTTGCCTTTTTCCATTCCCGTATTTTAGCAAAAAAAAAAATAAAGAAAGAAAAGGAAGCAGAACAGAGATGTGCGTAAAATATGCCTCTTGAAACTGTTGTTTTGAAATATGGACGTCTTTTAAAATTTTGGGTCGATATGCGAACCCAGGATTTGTTTTCAGGGCAGGTGTCATTTACAGGCCTGCAATTATCTTGAATATCAACTGACCATTAGCGCTGGGCTTACAGCTGCTGTTGTGTGAAACGGCCACAAGGTGGCAGCAGTTCTCCTTTACCAAATCTGGTTACTAGGGCCACAGAGCCTCAGTGGAAGTCGTGTTCTAGGTTGTAATTTCGAATGGAATGTGCCAGGAAAAAGCCCCTTAAGTTTGTCTCACGACTTCTTGTTCGTTTTTTAAATTTAATTTTTATTTTTTATCACAGCAAGTTTGATTACAATGTTTGGCTTGTTGTAGGTGTGCAAGATGTGGTTCTTTTGCACATATACATATGTCTGTTCTTCCTGGGACCCTTTTCCCATGTACGTTATGACAGAATGTTGAGTAGTCTTCTCTTGGTATTCCGTAGGTGTTTGGTGATTCTATATTTCACCTGTGTTTGTATATGTCTGTTAACCCCAATATCCTAATATATCCAATCCTCACACCTTTCCAGTGGTGAACCATAAGTTTGTTTAATGAATCTGTGATTGCCCTTCTCTGTGGAAATATCTTCACTGGTATCAATTTTTAGGTAACACCTATAAGTGATATCATATGATATGTGTCTTTCTCTTTCTGACTTACTACAAGTCACGTGATTACCTCTAGACTCATCTACGGTGCTGCAAATGGCATTGTGTCCTTTTTTTCCTGGGCTGATATTCTGTCTGTACATGTACCAGTTCGTCTTTGTCCAGTCATCTGTTGAGGGACTTTTTGGTTGCTTCCATGTCATGGCTACTGCAATGCTGCGGCAATGCACATTTGCCTGCCTGTGTCTTTCCAATTCTGTCTTCTTAGGGTCTAGGCCCAGGAGTGGGCCTGCTGTATCATATGGTAGCAAAATGTTTACCTTCTAGAAGACCCTCCATTCTGTTCTCATTACTGGCTCTTACCAGGTTACGTCCCACTTAAAGTTGAGGTTATGGTCTTCTCCACGACACCTTCAGCGTTTATTGTTTGTAGTATTTTTGCTGATGTTTATTCTGACTAGTGTGAGCTGACACCACTTTGTGGTTGGATTTTCATGCGTCTCATAATCCCTTGAAATTGAGCTTTCTCACATGTCCTTATGTTCCTCAAACTGTGAGTACAGCTTACCTCTTCAAATTGTTTTCATGAAGTATGTGTGACATTTAGAAATATTTTGGCCATTACCTCCCTCAAGACCTTTTGAGGTCAGGTTTCATTTACAGCCCTCCAGTACTGGTGCATATGAAGTGACCCTTAGCACAGGTTTTAAAGCTGCTGTTGCAGGTAACGGCCCGAGGGTGGCAGCATTTCTGCTTTTCCCAATCTGGTAACTAGGGAAACAGACCATCCCGGCAGTGGTGTTCTTCGGTTATATATTAGAGTGGAATGTGCCCCCAAAAGCTGATGTCTCCTTACTTATGTTTGCTTTATGTATTGAATTTATAGTTTTCTGATTGGAGTCATATTCCACTGTGTACATGGACCACTTCTTCTTTGTGCATTCCTCTGTTGATGGACATTTTCGTAGCTTCCAAGTATTGGCTATGTTAAATATTGCTGTAGTGCAGGATTACCGGCCTGTGTCTTTTCTTTTTGGCTGTACGTGGGCCTCTCATTGCCGTGGACCCTCCCATTGCACAGCACAGGCTCCGGACATGCAGGCCCAGCAGCCATAGCTCACGGGACCGGCCGCTCCACAGCATGTGGCATCTTCCTGAACCGGGGCATGAACCCGTGTCCCCTGCATTGGCAGGCGGACTCTGAACCACTGCGCCACCAGTGACGCCCAGCCAGTGTCTTTTTGATTCTCATCCCCTCAGGCGATAGGCCCAGCAGCGGGTATGCTTGATTGAATGGTAGCTCAGTATTTACCTTTCCAAGGCACCTCATTTTTGTTTTCATTACTGGCTCTTACAATGTCCCACGTTGAACCAAGGGTAGGCATTTCTCCAAAACCCCTTCAGCCTTTATTGTTTGCAGAATTTTTGCTGCTGGGCATTCTGACTGGTGTGAGCTGATAGGTTTTTGTCATTTGGATTTGCATATCTTTAATTATTCCTAATGTTCAGCCTTTTCCCATGCCTTTTTAAATTTCTTGTACAGAAAAACAGAAAAAAACAGAGAGTGCAATTAACCTCTTGAAATAGTCTTCTTGGATGGTTGCCCTCTTTTGAATTTTTTGGTCAATTTTCGACCCCAGGATTGTTTTAGAGGGCAGGTGTCATTCACAGGCCTGCAATGAGTGTGAATATTTAGTGACCATTAGCACTGGGTTTAAAGCTGCTGTTGTTGGAAATGGCCACAAGGTGGCGGTATTTCTCCATTCCCACATCTAGTTACTAGGGCAGCAGAGCCTTTCTGGGACCAATGGAATACAGAAGAAGGCATCATTGAAGTCTAATACAGAAAACCATGTCCTGGTGAATGGTAGAATGGCCAGCAGGGTGTAGGAATTAGGGACTACTGGATGTATATCCTCGGTGACTTCACTGACTGTCCTGATATCCTTTACCACGTCCCCAGCAGCCCACGGGGCTGACGTGGTCAGGGCAATGCCAGGTTATGGAGCTCACCTGCGCAACTACCCAGCAGCCCATGGGGCTCTCGTGGTCAGGCCCCTCCCAGGATATGGGGCTCACCTGGGCAGGTCCCCAGCAGACCACAGGGCTCTCATGGTCAGGCTACTCCCAGGTTATGGAGCTCACCTGTGCAACTACCCAGCAGCCCATGGGGCTCTCATGATCAGGCCCCTCCCAGGATACGTAGCTCCCGTGGGCAGGTAGGACAGCAGGGCCGGGAACACAGGAATCGTGCACGTAGCCCTCATTTCAGAGCACCCCAGATGGCCTGTCTCTCAGAGCTGACACAGAGCACGTCAGAGCAGGACTTGAACTAACAAACAGCATCTCCGACAGGTCTGTGACCCTGGGCGTCACTCTGTGCGGCCTCCCTCTGCCTGGTCTTCCAGAGACTTCCACTGCAGACGGGGACCAGGCCTCTGTCTCCACCCATCACCCCTCCTCTCCCTGACTCCTGGGTTCCTCTCATTAAGAGAGTGTCTTCTTGAAGTTGTCTCCCACTCATGGGCCCGATAAAATGATTAGAAAACAAGCCAGAGCTGCAGCCCCTTGTCTATCCTGACTCTTAGGAGCCCACACCTGTTCCTTGGACCTGGCCAGTTCAGCGAGGTCCGTTTTCTGCAGTGTGAGCCCCTGAGGTTTGAGGATTGGCTGAGCTGGGCAGCCTGACCCTGCCGGCCAGCCCTGCCCAGGTGTGCCTGTGTTGAGGTCAATATAAACACCACTCCAGGCAGCAAGAGGCACTGCAGGTATGCCTGACGCCATATTCTCTGCCCCGTCAGCAGTCTCGGGGCTGTGCTGGTGGGAGGGTGGGAGGGGCCACGGCTTTGTGGGTGGTCCGGTGTGAGTGGGGCTCTGCTGGAGATTCTGCAGGAGTTGCCAGGCTGCCACCTGCTAAAGAAGAGGATGTGTCACCCATACCTTCGGCTGGAATTTCTCCCCGGGCAGAGGTGAGGAAGGAAAAAAGCAGTGGGGGCCGGGACAGGAGGGGTATCTCAGGCAGGAAAATGGAAAGCTTCCAGAAGAGCGCCCGGGCTCAGGAGCATCCTGGCTGGCCTGCAGGCACCAAGTCGGCCTGCGTGCTGTCGCTGGTGTGGCTCCACGGCCCTTCCTCTAGGCTTTCAAGTCCTTGTACATATTCAGGTGTTTTACCTGGGAAGGGTGGGAACAGTTCAGCAGCAGCTGACCTGGGGCTCCCCTCACGTTTAGTCTCAGACGCCTCGGCACGGTCCCCCAGGTTTGCAATGAGGTCGCTTCTTGCGGGGGGCCTGCTGGCTGCATGGGAGATGATTCCCCACCTCTGACCAACTTCAGAATTGTTTACCACTGGAGCAAGTGCCCTGATAGCGTTTTCCTCTGTATAACTGGTGGCTTCTGTTTTTTTTTTTTTCTTTTTTGGTTCAAGGTAGATTTTATTTCTCTTTTATGTATTTATAGATATAAGCATGGAAATAATTCATTCCTATAAATACATCTGTGTGAAGGGAAGAACATTTTTCTGTTTTATTTTTCAATTTTATTTATTTTTGGAAATTTTGAAATGTTATTTATTTTTTTATACAGCAGGTTATTATTAGTTATCTATTTTATACATATACATGTATACAGGTCAATCCCAATCTCCCAACTCACCCCACCACCACCACCCCATGGATTCCCCCCCTTGGTGTCCATACGTTTGTTCTCTACCTCTGTGTCTCTATTTCTGCCCTGCAAACCGGTTCATCTGTATCATTTTTCTAGGTTCCACATATATGCATTAATAAACAATATTTGTTTTTCTCTTTCTGACTTACTTCACTCTGTAGGACAGTCTCTAGATCCATCGACGTCTCTACAAATGACCCAGTTTCATTCCTTTGTATGGCTGAGTAATATTCCATTTTATCTATGTGCCACATCTTTATCCTTTCGTCTGTCTGTGGGCATTTAGGTTGCTTCCATTACGTGGTTATTGTAAATAGTGCTGCAGTGAACATTGTGGTGAATGTGTCTTTTGGATTTATGGTTTTCTCTGGGTATATGCCCAGAAGTGGGATTGCTGGATCATATGGTAATTCTATTTTTAGATTTTTAAGGAACCTCCATACTGTTCTCCATAGTGACTGTATCAATTTACATTCCCACCAATGGTGGAAGAGGGTACCTTTTGTCCACACCCTCCCCAGCATTTGTTGTTTGTAGATCTTCTGATGATGCCCATTCTAACAGGTGTGAGGTGATACCTCATGGTAGTTTTGATTTGCATTTCTCTAATAATTAGTGATGTCGAGAAGCTTTTCATGTGCGTCTTGTCCATCTCTGCATCTTCTTTGAAGAAATGTCTATTTAGATCTTCTACCCATTTTTCTATTGGGTTGTTTGTTTCTTTAATATTAAGCTGCATGAGCTCTTTATATATATTGGAGATTAAACCTTTGTCCATTGATTTCTTTGCAAATACTTTCTCCCATTCTGAGGGTTGCCTTTTTCCATTCCCGTATTTTAGCAAAAAAAAAAATAAAGAAAGAAAAGGAAGCAGAACAGAGATGTGCGTAAAATATGCCTCTTGAAACTGTTGTTTTGAAATATGGACGTCTTTTAAAATTTTGGGTCGATATGCGAACCCAGGATTTGTTTTCAGGGCAGGTGTCATTTACAGGCCTGCAATTATCTTGAATATCAACTGACCATTAGCGCTGGGCTTACAGCTGCTGTTGTGTGAAACGGCCACAAGGTGGCAGCAGTTCTCCTTTACCAAATCTGGTTACTAGGGCCACAGAGCCTCAGTGGAAGTCGTGTTCTAGGTTGTAATTTCGAATGGAATGTGCCAGGAAAAAGCCCCTTAAGTTTGTCTCACGACTTCTTGTTCGTTTTTTAAATTTAATTTTTATTTTTTATCACAGCAAGTTTGATTACAATGTTTGGCTTGTTGTAGGTGTGCAAGATGTGGTTCTTTTGCACATATACATATGTCTGTTCTTCCTGGGACCCTTTTCCCATGTACGTTATGACAGAATGTTGAGTAGTCTTCTCTTGGTATTCCGTAGGTGTTTGGTGATTCTATATTTCACCTGTGTTTGTATATGTCTGTTAACCCCAATATCCTAATATATCCAATCCTCACACCTTTCCAGTGGTGAACCATAAGTTTGTTTAATGAATCTGTGATTGCCCTTCTCTGTGGAAATATCTTCACTGGTATCAATTTTTAGGTAACACCTATAAGTGATATCATATGATATGTGTCTTTCTCTTTCTGACTTACTACAAGTCACGTGATTACCTCTAGACTCATCTACGGTGCTGCAAATGGCATTGTGTCCTTTTTTTCCTGGGCTGATATTCTGTCTGTACATGTACCAGTTCGTCTTTGTCCAGTCATCTGTTGAGGGACTTTTTGGTTGCTTCCATGTCATGGCTACTGCAATGCTGCGGCAATACACATTTGCCTGCCTGTGTCTTTCCAATTCTGTCTTCTTAGGGTCTAGGCCCAGGAGTGGGCCTGCTGTATCATATGGTAGCAAAATGTTTACCTTCTAGAAGACCCTCCATTCTGTTCTCATTACTGGCTCTTACCAGGTTACGTCCCACTTAAAGTTGAGGTTATGGTCTTCTCCACGACACCTTCAGCGTTTATTGTTTGTAGTATTTTTGCTGATGTTTATTCTGACTAGTGTGAGCTGACACCACTTTGTGGTTGGATTTTCATGCGTCTCATAATCCCTTGAAATTGAGCTTTCTCACATGTCCTTATGTTCCTCAAACTGTGAGTACAGCTTACCTCTTCAAATTGTTTTCATGAAGTATGTGTGACATTTAGAAATATTTTGGCCATTACCTCCCTCAAGACATTTTGAGGTCAGGTTTCATTTACAGCCCTCCAGTACTGGTGCATATGAAGTGACCCTTAGCACAGGTTTTAAAGCTGCTGTTGCAGGTAACGGCCCGAGGGTGGCAGCATTTCTGCTTTTCCCAATCTGGTAACTAGGGAAACAGACCATCCCGGCAGTGGTGTTCTTCGGTTATATATTAGAGTGGAATGTGCCCCCAAAAGCTGATGTCTCCTTACTTATGTTTGCTTTATGTATTGAATTTATAGTTTTCTGATTGGAGTCATATTCCACTGTGTACATGGACCACTTCTTCTTTGTGCATTCCTCTGTTGATGGACATTTTCGTAGCTTCCAAGTATTGGCTATGTTAAATATTGCTGTAGTGCAGGATTACCAGCCTGTGTCTTTTCTTTTTGGCTGTACGTGGGCCTCTCATTGCCGTGGACCCTCCCATTGCACAGCACAGGCTCCGGACATGCAGGCCCAGCAGCCATAGCTCACGGGACCGGCCGCTCCACAGCATGTGGCATCTTCCTGAACCGGGGCATGAACCCGTGTCCCCTGCATTGGCAGGCGGACTCTGAACCACTGCGCCACCAGTGACGCCCAGCCAGTGTCTTTTTGATTCTCATCCCCTCAGGCGATAGGCCCAGCAGCGGGTATGCTTGATTGAATGGTAGCTCAGTATTTACCTTTCCAAGGCACCTCATTTTTGTTTTCATTACTGGCTCTTACAATGTCCCACGTTGAACCAAGGGTAGGCATTTCTCCAAAACCCCTTCAGCCTTTATTGTTTGCAGAATTTTTGCTGCTGGGCATTCTGACTGGTGTGAGCTGATAGGTTTTTGTCATTTGGATTTGCATATCTTTAATTATTCCTAATGTTCAGCCTTTTTCCATGCCTTTTTAAATTTCTTGTACAGAAAAACAGAAAAAAACAGAGAGTGCAATTAACCTCTTGAAATAGTCTTCTTGGATGGTTGCCCTCTTTTGAATTTTTTGGTCAATTTTCGACCCCAGGATTGTTTTAGAGGGCAGGTGTCATTCACAGGCCTGCAATGAGTGTGAATATTTAGTGACCATTAGCACTGGGTTTAAAGCTGCTGTTGTTGGAAATGGCCACAAGGTGGCGGTATTTCTCCATTCCCACATCTAGTTACTAGGGCAGCAGAGCCTTTCTGGGACCAATGGAATACAGAAGAAGGCATCATTGAAGTCTAATACAGAAAACCATGTCCTGGTGAATGGTAGAATGGCCAGCAGGGTGTAGGAATTAGGGACTACTGGATGTATATCCTCAGTGACTTCACTGACTGTCCTGATATCCTTTACCACGTCCCCAGCAGCCCACGGGGCTGACGTGGTCAGGGCAATGCCAGGTTATGGAGCTCACCTGCGCAACTACCCAGCAGCCCATGGGGCTCTCGTGGTCAGGCCCCTCCCAGGATATGGGGCTCACCTGGGCAGGTCCCCAGCAGACCACAGGGCTCTCATGGTCAGGCTACTCCCAGGTTATGGAGCTCACCTGTGCAACTACCCAGCAGCCCATGGGGCTCTCATGATCAGGCCCCTCCCAGGATACGTAGCTCCCGTGGGCAGGTAGGACAGCAGGGCCGGGAACACAGGAATCGTGCACGTAGCCCTCATTTCAGAGCACCCCAGATGGCCTGTCTCTCAGAGCTGACACAGAGCACGTCAGAGCAGGACTTGAACTAACAAACAGCATCTCCGACAGGTCTGTGACCCTGGGCGTCACTCTGTGCGGCCTCCCTCTGCCTGGTCTTCCAGAGACTTCCACTGCAGACGGGGACCAGGCCTCTGTCTCCACCCATCACCCCTCCTCTCCCTGACTCCTGGGTTCCTCTCATTAAGAGAGTGTCTTCTTGAAGTTGTCTCCCACTCATGGGCCCGATAAAATGATTAGAAAACAAGCCAGAGCTGCAGCCCCTTGTCTATCCTGACTCTTAGGAGCCCACACCTGTTCCTTGGACCTGGCCAGTTCAGCGAGGTCCGTTTTCTGCAGTGTGAGCCCCTGAGGTTTGAGGATTGGCTGAGCTGGGCAGCCTGACCCTGCCGGCCAGCCCTGCCCAGGTGTGCCTGTGTTGAGGTCAATATAAACACCACTCCAGGCAGCAAGAGGCACTGCAGGTATGCCTGACGCCATATTCTCTGCCCCGTCAGCAGTCTCGGGGCTGTGCTGGTGGGAGGGTGGGAGGGGCCACGGCTTTGTGGGTGGTCCGGTGTGAGTGGGGCTCTGCTGGAGATTCTGCAGGAGTTGCCAGGCTGCCACCTGCTAAAGAAGAGGATGTGTCACCCATACCTTCGGCTGGAATTTCTCCCCGGGCAGAGGTGAGGAAGGAAAAAAGCAGTGGGGGCCGGGACAGGAGGGGTATCTCAGGCAGGAAAATGGAAAGCTTCCAGAAGAGCGCCCGGGCTCAGGAGCATCCTGGCTGGCCTGCAGGCACCAAGTCGGCCTGCGTGCTGTCGCTGGTGTGGCTCCACGGCCCTTCCTCTAGGCTTTCAAGTCCTTGTACATATTCAGGTGTTTTACCTGGGAAGGGTGGGAACAGTTCAGCAGCAGCTGACCTGGGGCTCCCCTCACGTTTAGTCTCAGACGCCTCGGCACGGTCCCCCAGGTTTGCAATGAGGTCGCTTCTTGCGGGGGGCCTGCTGGCTGCATGGGAGATGATTCCCCACCTCTGACCAACTTCAGAATTGTTTACCACTGGAGCAAGTGCCCTGATAGCGTTTTCCTCTGTATAACTGGTGGCTTCTGTTTTTTTTTTTTTTTCTTTTTTGGTTCAAGGTAGATTTTATTTCTCTTTTATGTATTTATAGATATAAGCATGGAAATAATTCATTCCTATAAATACATCTGTGTGAAGGGAAGAACATTTTTCTGTTTTATTTTTCAATTTTATTTATTTTTGGAAATTTTGAAATGTTATTTATTTTTTTATACAGCAGGTTATTATTAGTTATCTATTTTATACATATACATGTATACAGGTCAATCCCAATCTCCCAACTCACCCCACCACCACCACCCCATGGATTCCCCCCCTTGGTGTCCATACGTTTGTTCTCTACCTCTGTGTCTCTATTTCTGCCCTGCAAACCGGTTCATCTGTATCATTTTTCTAGGTTCCACATATATGCATTAATAAACAATATTTGTTTTTCTCTTTCTGACTTACTTCACTCTGTAGGACAGTCTCTAGATCCATCGACGTCTCTACAAATGACCCAGTTTCATTCCTTTGTATGGCTGAGTAATATTCCATTTTATCTATGTGCCACATCTTTATCCTTTCGTCTGTCTGTGGGCATTTAGGTTGCTTCCATTACGTGGTTATTGTAAATAGTGCTGCAGTGAACATTGTGGTGAATGTGTCTTTTGGATTTATGGTTTTCTCTGGGTATATGCCCAGAAGTGGGATTGCTGGATCATATGGTAATTCTATTTTTAGATTTTTAAGGAACCTCCATACTGTTCTCCATAGTGACTGTATCAATTTACATTCCCACCAATGGTGGAAGAGGGTACCTTTTGTCCACACCCTCCCCAGCATTTGTTGTTTGTAGATCTTCTGATGATGCCCATTCTAACAGGTGTGAGGTGATACCTCATGGTAGTTTTGATTTGCATTTCTCTAATAATTAGTGATGTCGAGAAGCTTTTCATGTGCGTCTTGTCCATCTCTGCATCTTCTTTGAAGAAATGTCTATTTAGATCTTCTACCCATTTTTCTATTGGGTTGTTTGTTTCTTTAATATTAAGCTGCATGAGCTCTTTATATATATTGGAGATTAAACCTTTGTCTATTGATTTCTTTGCAAATATTTTCTCCCATTCTGAGGGTTGCCTTTTTCCATTCCCGTATTTTAGCAAAAAAAATAAAGAAAGAAAAGGAAGCAGAACAGAGATGTGCGTAAAATATGCCTCTTGAAACTGTTGTTTTGAAATATGGACGTCTTTTAAAATTTTGGGTCGATATGCGAACCCAGGATTTGTTTTCAGGGCAGGTGTCATTTACAGGCCTGCAATTATCTTGAATATCAACTGACCATTAGCGCTGGGCTTACAGCTGCTGTTGTGTGAAACGGCCACAAGGTGGCAGCAGTTCTCCTTTACCAAATCTGGTTACTAGGGCCACAGAGCCTCAGTGGAAGTCGTGTTCTAGGTTGTAATTTCGAATGGAATGTGCCAGGAAAAAGCCCCTTAAGTTTGTCTCACGACTTCTTGTTCGTTTTTTAAATTTAATTTTTATTTTTTATCACAGCAAGTTTGATTACAATGTTTGGCTTGTTGTAGGTGTGCAAGATGTGGTTCTTTTGCACATATACATATGTCTGTTCTTCCTGGGACCCTTTTCCCATGTACGTTATGACAGAATTTTGAGTAGTCTTCTCTTGGTATTCCGTAGGTGTTTGGTGATTCTATATTTCACCTGTGTTTGTATATGTCTGTTAACCCCAATATCCTAATATATCCAATCCTCACACCTTTCCAGTGGTGAACCATAAGTTTGTTTAATGAATCTGTGATTGCCCTTCTCTGTGGAAATATCTTCACTGGTATCAATTTTTAGGTAACACCTATAAGTGATATCATATGATATGTGTCTTTCTCTTTCTGACTTACTACAAGTCACGTGATTACCTCTAGACTCATCTACGGTGCTGCAAATGGCATTGTGTCCTTTTTTTCCTGGGCTAATATTCTGTCTGTACATGTACCAGTTCGTCTTTGTCCAGTCATCTGTTGAGGGACTTTTTGGTTGCTTCCATGTCATGGCTACTGCAATGCTGCGGCAATGCACATTTGCCTGCCTGTGTCTTTCCAATTCTGTCTTCTTAGGGTCTAGGCCCAGGAGTGGGCCTGCTGTATCATATGGTAGCAAAATGTTTACCTTCTAGAAGACCCTCCATTCTGTTCTCATTACTGGCTCTTACCAGGTTACGTCCCACTTAAAGTTGAGGTTATGGTCTTCTCCACGACACCTTCAGCGTTTATTGTTTGTAGTATTTTTGCTGATGTTTATTCTGACTAGTGTGAGCTGACACCACTTTGTGGTTGGATTTTCATGCGTCTCATAATCCCTTGAAATTGAGCTTTCTCACATGTCCTTATGTTCCTCAAACTGTGAGTACAGCTTACCTCTTCAAATTGTTTTCATGAAGTATGTGTGACATTTAGAAATATTTTGGCCATTACCTCCCTCAAGACCTTTTGAGGTCAGGTTTCATTTACAGCCCTCCAGTACTGGTGCATATGAAGTGACCCTTAGCACAGGTTTTAAAGCTGCTGTTGCAGGTAACGGCCCGAGGGTGGCAGCATTTCTGCTTTTCCCAATCTGGTAACTAGGGAAACAGACCATCCCGGCAGTGGTGTTCTTCGGTTATATATTAGAGTGGAATGTGCCCCCAAAAGCTGATGTCTCCTTACTTATGTTTGCTTTATGTATTGAATTTATAGTTTTCTGATTGGAGTCATATTCCACTGTGTACATGGACCACTTCTTCTTTGTGCATTCCTCTGTTGATGGACATTTTCGTAGCTTCCAAGTATTGGCTATGTTAAATATTGCTGTAGTGCAGGATTACCAGCCTGTGTCTTTTCTTTTTGGCTGTACGTGGGCCTCTCATTGCCGTGGACCCTCCCATTGCACAGCACAGGCTCCGGACATGCAGGCCCAGCAGCCATAGCTCACGGGACCGGCCGCTCCACAGCATGTGGCATCTTCCTGAACCGGGGCATGAACCCGTGTCCCCTGCATTGGCAGGCGGACTCTGAACCACTGCGCCACCAGTGACGCCCAGCCAGTGTCTTTTTGATTCTCATCCCCTCAGGCGATAGGCCCAGCAGCGGGTATGCTTGATTGAATGGTAGCTCAGTATTTACCTTTCCAAGGCACCTCATTTTTGTTTTCATTACTGGCTCTTACAATGTCCCACGTTGAACCAAGAGTAGGCATTTCTCCAAAACCCCTTCAGCCTTTATTGTTTGCAGAATTTTTGCTGCTGGGCATTCTGACTGGTGTGAGCTGATAGGTTTTTGTCATTTGGATTTGCATATCTTTAATTATTCCTAATGTTCAGCCTTTTCCCATGCCTTTTTAAATTTCTTGTACAGAAAAACAGAAAAAAACAGAGAGTGCAATTAACCTCTTGAAATAGTCTTCTTGGATGGTTGCCCTCTTTTGAATTTTTTGGTCAATTTTCGACCCCAGGATTGTTTTTGAGGGCAGGTGTCATTCACAGGCCTGCAATGAGTGTGAATATTTAGTGACCATTAGCACTGGGTTTAAAGCTGCTGTTGTTGGAAATGGCCACAAGGAGGCGGTATTTCTCCATTCCCACATCTAGTTACTAGGGCAGCAGAGCCTTTCTGGGACCAATGGAATACAGAAGAAGGCATCATTGAAGTCTAATACAGAAAACCATGTCCTGGTGAATGGTAGAATGGCCAGCAGGGTGTAGGAATTAGGGACTACTGGATGTATATCCTCAGTGACTTCACTGACTGTCCTGATATCCTTTACCACGTCCCCAGCAGCCCACGGGGCTGACGTGGTCAGGGCAATGCCAGGTTATGGAGCTCACCTGCGCAACTACCCAGCAGCCCATGGGGCTCTCGTGGTCAGGCCCCTCCCAGGATATGGGGCTCACCTGGGCAGGTCCCCAGCAGACCACAGGGCTCTCATGGTCAGGCTACTCCCAGGTTATGGAGCTCACCTGTGCAACTACCCAGCAGCCCATGGGGCTCTCATGATCAGGCCCCTCCCAGGATACGTAGCTCCCGTGGGCAGGTAGGACAGCAGGGCCGGGAACACAGGAATCGTGCACGTAGCCCTCATTTCAGAGCACCCCAGATGGCCTGTCTCTCAGAGCTGACACAGAGCACGTCAGAGCAGGACTTGAACTAACAAACAGCATCTCCGACAGGTCTGTGACCCTGGGCGTCACTCTGTGCGGCCTCCCTCTGCCTGGTCTTCCAGAGACTTCCACTGCAGACGGGGACCAGGCCTCTGTCTCCACCCATCACCCCTCCTCTCCCTGACTCCTGGGTTCCTCTCATTAACAGAGTGTCTTCTTGAAGTTGTCTCCCACTCATGGGCCCTATAAAATGATAAGAAAACAAGCCAGAGCTGCAGCCCCTTGTCTATCCTGACTCTTAGGAGCCCACACCTGTTCCTTGGACCTGGCCAGTTCAGCGAGGTCCGTTTTCTGCAGTGTGAGCCCCTGAGGTTTGAGGATTGGCTGAGCTGGGCAGCCTGACCCTGCCGGCCAGCCCTGCCCAGGTGTGCCTGTGTTGAGGTCAATATAAACACCACTCCAGGCAGCAAGAGGCACTGCAGGTATGCCTGACGCCATATTCTCTGCCCCGTCAGCAGTCTCGGGGCTGTGCTGGTGGGAGGGTGGGAGGGGCCACGGCTTTGTGGGTGGTCCGGTGTGAGTGGGGCTCTGCTGGAGATTCTGCAGGAGTTGCCAGGCTGCCACCTGCTAAAGAAGAGGATGTGTCACCCATACCTTCGGCTGGAATTTCTCCCCGGGCAGAGGTGAGGAAGGAAAAAAGCAGTGGGGGCCGGGACAGGAGGGGTATCTCAGGCAGGAAAATAGAAAGCTTCCAGAAGAGCGCCCGGGCTCAGGAGCATCCTGGCTGGCCTGCAGGCACCAAGTCGGCCTGCGTGCTGTCGCTGGTGTGGCTCCACGGCCCTTCCTCTAGGCTTTCAAGTCCTTGTACATATTCAGGTGTTTTACCTGGGAAGGGTGGGAACAGTTCAGCAGCAGCTGACCTGGGGCTCCCCTCACGTTTACGCTCAGACGCCTCGGCACGGTCCCCCAGGTTTGCAATGAGGTCGCTTCTTGCGGGGGGCCTGCTGGCTGCATGGGAGATGATTCCCCACCTCTGACCAACTTCAGAATTGTTTACCACTGGAGCAAGTGCCCTGATAGCGTTTTCCTCTGTATAACTGGTGGCTTCTGTTTATTTTTTTTTTCTTTTTTGGTTCAAGGTAGATTTTATTTCTCTTTTATGTATTTATAGATATAAGCATGGAAATAATTCATTCCTATAAATACATCTGTGTGAAGGGAAGAACATTTTTCTGTTTTATTTTTCAATTTTATTTATTTTTGGAAATTTTGAAATGTTATTTATTTTTTTATACAGCAGGTTATTATTAGTTATCTATTTTATACATATACATGTATACAGGTCAATCCCAATCTCCCAACTCACCCCACCACCACCACCCCATGGATTCCCCCCGTTGGTGTCCATACGTTTGTTCTCTACCTCTGTGTCTCTATTTCTGCCCTGCAAACCGGTTCATCTGTATCATTTTTCTAGGTTCCACATATATGCATTAATAAACAATATTTGTTTTTCTCTTTCTGACTTACTTCACTCTGTAGGACAGTCTCTAGATCCATCGACGTCTCTACAAATGACCCAGTTTCATTCCTTTGTATGGCTGAGTAATATTCCATTTTATCTATGTGCCACATCTTTATCCTTTCGTCTGTCTGTGGGCATTTAGGTTGCTTCCATTACGTGGTTATTGTAAATAGTGCTGCAGTGAACATTGTGGTGAATGTGTCTTTTGGATTTATGGTTTTCTCTGGGTATATGCCCAGAAGTGGGATTGCTGGATCATATGGTAATTCTATTTTTAGATTTTTAAGGAACCTCCATACTGTTCTCCATAGTGACTGTATCAATTTACATTCCCACCAATGGTGGAAGAGGGTACCTTTTGTCCACACCCTCCCCAGCATTTGTTGTTTGTAGATCTTCTGATGATGCCCATTCTAACAGGTGTGAGGTGATACCTCATGGTAGTTTTGATTTGCATTTCTCTAATAATTAGTGATGTCGAGCAGCTTTTCATGTGCGTCTTGTCCATCTCTGCATCTTCTTTGAAGAAATGTCTATTTAGATCTTCTACCCATTTTTCTATTGGGTTGTTTGTTTCTTTAATATTAAGCTGCATGAGCTCTTTATATATATTGGAGATTAAACCTTTGTCCATTGATTTCTTTGCAAATATTTTCTCCCATTCTGAGGGTTGCCTTTTTCCATTCCCGTATTTTAGCAAAAAAAAAATAAAGAAAGAAAAGGAAGCAGAACAGAGATGTGCGTAAAATATGCCTCTTGAAACTGTTGTTTTGAAATATGGACGTCTTTTAAAATTTTGGGTCGATATGCGAACCCAGGATTTGTTTTCAGGGCAGGTGTCATTTACAGGCCTGCAATTATCTTGAATATCAACTGACCATTAGCGCTGGGCTTACAGCTGCTGTTGTGTGAAACGGCCACAAGGTGGCAGCAGTTCTCCTTTACCAAATCTGGTTACTAGGGCCACAGAGCCTCAGTGGAAGTCGTGTTCTAGGTTGTAATTTCGAATGGAATGTGCCAGGAAAAAGCCCCTTAAGTTTGTCTCACGACTTCTTGTTCGTTTTTTCAATTTAATTTTTATTTTTTATCACAGCAAGTTTGATTACAATGTTTGGCTTGTTGTAGGTGTGCAAGATGTGGTTCTTTTGCACATATACATATGTCTGTTCTTCCTGGGACCCTTTTCCCATGTACGTTATGACAGAATGTTGAGTAGTCTTCTCTTGGTATTCCGTAGGTGTTTGGTGATTCTATATTTCACCTGTGTTTGTATATGTCTGTTAACCCCAATATCCTAATATATCCAATCCTCACACCTTTCCAGTGGTGAACCATAAGTTTGTTTAATGAATCTGTGATTGCCCTTCTCTGTGGAAATATCTTCACTGGTATCAATTTTTAGGTAACACCTATAAGTGATATCATATGATATGTGTCTTTCTCTTTCTGACTTACTACAAGTCACGTGATTACCTCTAGACTCATCTACGGTGCTGCAAATGGCATTGTGTCCTTTTTTTCCTGGGCTAATATTCTGTCTGTACATGTACCAGTTCGTCTTTGTCCAGTCATCTGTTGAGGGACTTTTTGGTTGCTTCCATGTCATGGCTACTGCAATGCTGCGGCAATGCACATTTGCCTGCCTGTGTCTTTCCAATTCTGTCTTCTTAGGGTCTAGGCCCAGGAGTGGGCCTGCTGTATCATATGGTAGCAAAATGTTTACCTTCTAGAAGACCCTCCATTCTGTTCTCATTACTGGCTCTTACCAGGTTACGTCCCACTTAAAGTTGAGGTTATGGTCTTCTCCACGACACCTTCAGCGTTTATTGTTTGTAGTATTTTTGCTGATGTTTATTCTGACTAGTGTGAGCTGACACCACTTTGTGGTTGGATTTTCATGCGTCTCATAATCCCTTGAAATTGAGCTTTCTCACATGTCCTTATGTTCCTCAAACTGTGAGTACAGCTTACCTCTTCAAATTGTTTTCATGAAGTATGTGTGACATTTAGAAATATTTTGGCCATTACCTCCCTCAAGACATTTTGAGGTCAGGTTTCATTTACAGCCCTCCAGTACTGGTGCATATGAAGTGACCCTTAGCACAGGTTTTAAAGCTGCTGTTGCAGGTAACGGCCCGAGGGTGGCAGCATTTCTGCTTTTCCCAATCTGGTAACTAGGGAAACAGACCATCCCGGCAGTGGTGTTCTTCGGTTATATATTAGAGTGGAATGTGCCCCCAAAAGCTGATGTCTCCTTACTTATGTTTGCTTTATGTATTGAATTTATAGTTTTCTGATTGGAGTCATATTCCACTGTGTACATGGACCACTTCTTCTTTGTGCATTCCTCTGTTGATGGACATTTTCGTAGCTTCCAAGTATTGGCTATGTTAAATATTGCTGTAGTGCAGGATTACCAGACTGTGTCTTTTCTTTTTGGCTGTACGTGGGCCTCTCATTGCCGTGGACCCTCCCATTGCACAGCACAGGCTCCGGACATGCAGGCCCAGCAGCCATAGCTCACGGGACCGGCCGCTCCACAGCATGTGGCATCTTCCTGAACCGGGGCATGAACCCGTGTCCCCTGCATTGGCAGGCGGACTCTGAACCACTGCGCCACCAGTGACGCCCAGCCAGTGTCTTTTTGATTCTCATCCCCTCAGGCGATAGGCCCAGCAGCGGGTATGCTTGATTGAATGGTAGCTCAGTATTTACCTTTCCAAGGCACCTCATTTTTGTTTTCATTACTGGCTCTTACAATGTCCCACGTTGAACCAAGGGTAGGCATTTCTCCAAAACCCCTTCAGCCTTTATTGTTTGCAGAATTTTTGCTGCTGGGCATTCTGACTGGTGTGAGCTGATAGGTTTTTGTCATTTGGATTTGCATATCTTTAATTATTCCTAATGTTCAGCCTTTTCCCATGCCTTTTTAAATTTCTTGTACAGAAAAACAGAAAAAAACAGAGAGTGCAATTAACCTCTTGAAATAGTCTTCTTGGATGGTTGCCCTCTTTTGAATTTTTTGGTCAATTTTCGACCCCAGGATTGTTTTTGAGGGCAGGTGTCATTCACAGGCCTGCAATGAGTGTGAATATTTAGTGACCATTAGCACTGGGTTTAAAGCTGCTGTTGTTGGAAATGGCCACAAGGAGGCGGTATTTCTCCATTCCCACATCTAGTTACTAGGGCAGCAGAGCCTTTCTGGGACCAATGGAATACAGAAGAAGGCATCATTGAAGTCTAATACAGAAAACCATGTCCTGGTGAATGGTAGAATGGCCAGCAGGGTGTAGGAATTAGGGACTACTGGATGTATATCCTCAGTGACTTCACTGACTGTCCTGATATCCTTTACCACGTCCCCAGCAGCCCACGGGGCTGACGTGGTCAGGGCAATGCCAGGTTATGGAGCTCACCTGCGCAACTACCCAGCAGCCCATGGGGCTCTCGTGGTCAGGCCCCTCCCAGGATATGGGGCTCACCTGGGCAGGTCCCCAGCAGACCACAGGGCTCTCATGGTCAGGCTACTCCCAGGTTATGGAGCTCACCTGTGCAACTACCCAGCAGCCCATGGGGCTCTCATGATCAGGCCCCTCCCAGGATACGTAGCTCCCGTGGGCAGGTAGGACAGCAGGGCCGGGAACACAGGAATCGTGCACGTAGCCCTCATTTCAGAGCACCCCAGATGGCCTGTCTCTCAGAGCTGACACAGAGCACGTCAGAGCAGGACTTGAACTAACAAACAGCATCTCCGACAGGTCTGTGACCCTGGGCGTCACTCTGTGCGGCCTCCCTCTGCCTGGTCTTCCAGAGACTTCCACTGCAGACGGGGACCAGGCCTCTGTCTCCACCCATCACCCCTCCTCTCCCTGACTCCTGGGTTCCTCTCATTAAGAGAGTGTCTTCTTGAAGTTGTCTCCCACTCATGGGCCCGATAAAATGATTAGAAAACAAGCCAGAGCTGCAGCCCCTTGTCTATCCTGACTCTTAGGAGCCCACACCTGTTCCTTGGACCTGGCCAGTTCAGCGAGGTCCGTTTTCTGCAGTGTGAGCCCCTGAGGTTTGAGGATTGGCTGAGCTGGGCAGCCTGACCCTGCCGGCCAGCCCTGCCCAGGTGTGCCTGTGTTGAGGTCAATATAAACACCACTCCAGGCAGCAAGAGGCACTGCAGGTATGCCTGACGCCATATTCTCTGCCCCGTCAGCAGTCTCGGGGCTGTGCTGGTGGGAGGGTGGGAGGGGCCACGGCTTTGTGGGTGGTCCGGTGTGAGTGGGGCTCTGCTGGAGATTCTGCAGGAGTTGCCAGGCTGCCACCTGCTAAAGAAGAGGATGTGTCACCCATACCTTCGGCTGGAATTTCTCCCCGGGCAGAGGTGAGGAAGGAAAAAAGCAGTGGGGGCCGGGACAGGAGGGGTATCTCAGGCAGGAAAATGGAAAGCTTCCAGAAGAGCGCCCGGGCTCAGGAGCATCCTGGCTGGCCTGCAGGCACCAAGTCGGCCTGCGTGCTGTCGCTGGTGTGGCTCCACGGCCCTTCCTCTAGGCTTTCAAGTCCTTGTACATATTCAGGTGTTTTACCTGGGAAGGGTGGGAACAGTTCAGCAGCAGCTGACCTGGGGCTCCCCTCACGTTTACGCTCAGACGCCTCGGCACGGTCCCCCAGGTTTGCAATGAGGTCGCTTCTTGCGGGGGGCCTGCTGGCTGCATGGGAGATGATTCCCCACCTCTGACCAACTTCAGAATTGTTTACTACTGGAACAAGTGCCCTGATAGCGTTTTCCTCTGTATAACTGGTGGCTTCTGTTTTTTTTTTTTCTTTTTTGGTTCAAGGTAGATTTTATTTCTCTTTTATGTATTTATAGATATAAGCATGGAAATAATTCATTCCTATAAATACATCTGTGTGAAGGGAAGAACATTTTTCTGTTTTATTTTTCAATTTTATTTATTTTTGGAAATTTGGAAATTTTATTTATTTTTTTATACAGCAGGTTATTATTAGTTATCTATTTTATACATATACATGTATACAGGTCAATCCCAATCTCCCAACTCACCCCACCACCACCACCCCATGGATTCCCCCCCTTGGTGTCCATACGTTTGTTCTCTACCTCTGTGTCTCTATTTCTGCCCTGCAAACCGGTTCATCTGTATCATTTTTCTAGGTTCCACATATATGCATTAATAAACAATATTTGTTTTTCTCTTTCTGACTTACTTCACTCTGTAGGACAGTCTCTAGATCCATCGACGTCTCTACAAATGACCCAGTTTCATTCCTTTGTATGGCTGAGTAATATTCCATTTTATCTATGTGCCACATCTTTATCCTTTCGTCTGTCTGTGGGCATTTAGGTTGCTTCCATTACGTGGTTATTGTAAATAGTGCTGCAGTGAACATTGTGGTGAATGTGTCTTTTGGATTTATGGTTTTCTCTGGGTATATGCCCAGAAGTGGGATTGCTGGATCATATGGTAATTCTATTTTTAGATTTTTAAGGAACCTCCATACTGTTCTCCATAGTGACTGTATCAATTTACATTCCCACCAATGGTGGAAGAGGGTACCTTTTGTCCACACCCTCCCCAGCATTTGTTGTTTGTAGATCTTCTGATGATGCCCATTCTAACAGGTGTGAGGTGATACCTCATGGTAGTTTTGATTTGCATTTCTCTAATAATTAGTGATGTCGAGAAGCTTTTCATGTGCGTCTTGTCCATCTCTGCATCTTCTTTGAAGAAATGTCTATTTAGATCTTCTACCCATTTTTCTATTGGGTTGTTTGTTTCTTTAATATTAAGCTGCATGAGCTCTTTATATATATTGGAGATTAAACCTTTGTCTATTGATTTCTTTGCAAATATTTTCTCCCATTCTGAGGGTTGCCTTTTTCCATTCCCGTATTTTAGCAAAAAAAAATAAAGAAAGAAAAGGAAGCAGAACAGAGATGTGCGTAAAATATGCCTCTTGAAACTGTTGTTTTGAAATATGGACGTCTTTTAAAATTTTGGGTCGATATGCGAACCCAGGATTTGTTTTCAGGGCAGGTGTCATTTACAGGCCTGCAATTATCTTGAATATCAACTGACCATTAGCGCTGGGCTTACAGCTGCTGTTGTGTGAAACGGCCACAAGGTGGCAGCAGTTCTCCTTTACCAAATCTGGTTACTAGGGCCACAGAGCCTCAGTGGAAGTCGTGTTCTAGGTTGTAATTTCGAATGGAATGTGCCAGGAAAAAGCCCCTTAAGTTTGTCTCACGACTTCTTGTTCGTTTTTTAAATTTAATTTTTATTTTTTATCACAGCAAGTTTGATTACAATGTTTGGCTTGTTGTAGGTGTGCAAGATGTGGTTCTTTTGCACATATACATATGTCTGTTCTTCCTGGGACCCTTTTCCCATGTACGTTATGACAGAATGTTGAGTAGTCTTCTCTTGGTATTCCGTAGGTGTTTGGTGATTCTATATTTCACCTGTGTTTGTATATGTCTGTTAACCCCAATATCCTAATATATCCAATCCTCACACCTTTCCAGTGGTGAACCATAAGTTTGTTTAATGAATCTGTGATTGCCCTTCTCTGTGGAAATATCTTCACTGGTATCAATTTTTAGGTAACACCTATAAGTGATATCATATGATATGTGTCTTTCTCTTTCTGACTTACTACAAGTCACGTGATTACCTCTAGACTCATCTACGGTGCTGCAAATGGCATTGTGTCCTTTTTTTCCTGGGCTGATATTCTGTCTGTACATGTACCAGTTCGTCTTTGTCCAGTCATCTGTTGAGGGACTTTTTGGTTGCTTCCATGTCATGGCTACTGCAATGCTGCGGCAATGCACATTTGCCTGCCTGTGTCTTTCCAATTCTGTCTTCTTAGGGTCTAGGCCCAGGAGTGGGCCTGCTGTATCATATGGTAGCAAAATGTTTACCTTCTAGAAGACCCTCCATTCTGTTCTCATTACTGGCTCTTACCAGGTTACGTCCCACTTAAAGTTGAGGTTATGGTCTTCTCCACGACACCTTCAGCGTTTATTGTTTGTAGTATTTTTGCTGATGTTTATTCTGACTAGTGTGAGCTGACACCACTTTGTGGTTGGATTTTCATGCGTCTCATAATCCCTTGAAATTGAGCTTTCTCACATGTCCTTATGTTCCTCAAACTGTGAGTACAGCTTACCTCTTCAAATTGTTTTCATGAAGTATGTGTGACATTTAGAAATATTTTGGCCATTACCTCCCTCAAGACATTTTGAGGTCAGGTTTCATTTACAGCCCTCCAGTACTGGTGCATATGAAGTGACCCTTAGCACAGGTTTTAAAGCTGCTGTTGCAGGTAACGGCCCGAGGGTGGCAGCATTTCTGCTTTTCCCAATCTGGTAACTAGGGAAACAGACCATCCCGGCAGTGGTGTTCTTCGGTTATATATTAGAGTGGAATGTGCCCCCAAAAGCTGATGTCTCCTTACTTATGTTTGCTTTATGTATTGAATTTATAGTTTTCTGATTGGAGTCATATTCCACTGTGTACATGGACCACTTCTTCTTTGTGCATTCCTCTGTTGATGGACATTTTCGTAGCTTCCAAGTATTGGCTATGTTAAATATTGCTGTAGTGCAGGATTACCAGACTGTGTCTTTTCTTTTTGGCTGTACGTGGGCCTCTCATTGCCGTGGACCCTCCCATTGCACAGCACAGGCTCCGGACATGCAGGCCCAGCAGCCATAGCTCACGGGACCGGCCGCTCCACAGCATGTGGCATCTTCCTGAACCGGGGCATGAACCCGTGTCCCCTGCATTGGCAGGCGGACTCTGAACCACTGCGCCACCAGTGACGCCCAGCCAGTGTCTTTTTGATTCTCATCCCCTCAGGCGATAGGCCCAGCAGCGGGTATGCTTGATTGAATGGTAGCTCAGTATTTACCTTTCCAAGGCACCTCATTTTTGTTTTCATTACTGGCTCTTACAATGTCCCACGTTGAACCAAGAGTAGGCATTTCTCCAAAACCCCTTCAGCCTTTATTGTTTGCAGAATTTTTGCTGCTGGGCATTCTGACTGGTGTGAGCTGATAGGTTTTTGTCATTTGGATTTGCATATCTTTAATTATTCCTAATGTTCAGCCTTTTCCCATGCCTTTTTAAATTTCTTGTACAGAAAAACAGAAAAAAACAGAGAGTGCAATTAACCTCTTGAAATAGTCTTCTTGGATGGTTGCCCTCTTTTGAATTTTTTGGTCAATTTTCGACCCCAGGATTGTTTTTGAGGGCAGGTGTCATTCACAGGCCTGCAATGAGTGTGAATATTTAGTGACCATTAGCACTGGGTTTAAAGCTGCTGTTGTTGGAAATGGCCACAAGGAGGCGGTATTTCTCCATTCCCACATCTAGTTACTAGGGCAGCAGAGCCTTTCTGGGACCAATGGAATACAGAAGAAGGCATCATTGAAGTCTAATACAGAAAACCATGTCCTGGTGAATGGTAGAATGGCCAGCAGGGTGTAGGAATTAGGGACTACTGGATGTATATCCTCAGTGACTTCACTGACTGTCCTGATATCCTTTACCACGTCCCCAGCAGCCCACGGGGCTGACGTGGTCAGGGCAATGCCAGGTTATGGAGCTCACCTGCGCAACTACCCAGCAGCCCATGGGGCTCTCGTGGTCAGGCCCCTCCCAGGATATGGGGCTCACCTGGGCAGGTCCCCAGCAGACCACAGGGCTCTCATGGTCAGGCTACTCCCAGGTTATGGAGCTCACCTGTGCAACTACCCAGCAGCCCATGGGGCTCTCATGATCAGGCCCCTCCCAGGATACGTAGCTCCCGTGGGCAGGTAGGACAGCAGGGCCGGGAACACAGGAATCGTGCACGTAGCCCTCATTTCAGAGCACCCCAGATGGCCTGTCTCTCAGAGCTGACACAGAGCACGTCAGAGCAGGACTTGAACTAACAAACAGCATCTCCGACAGGTCTGTGACCCTGGGCGTCACTCTGTGCGGCCTCCCTCTGCCTGGTCTTCCAGAGACTTCCACTGCAGATGGGGACCAGGCCTCTGTCTCCACCCATCACCCCTCCTCTCCCTGACTCCTGGGTTCCTCTCATTAAGAGAGTGTCTTCTTGAAGTTGTCTCCCACTCATGGGCCCGATAAAATGATTAGAAAACAAGCCAGAGCTGCAGCCCCTTGTCTATCCTGACTCTTAGGAGCCCACACCTGTTCCTTGGACCTGGCCAGTTCAGCGAGGTCCGTTTTCTGCAGTGTGAGCCCCTGAGGTTTGAGGATTGGCTGAGCTGGGCAGCCTGACCCTGCCGGCCAGCCCTGCCCAGGTGTGCCTGTGTTGAGGTCAATATAAACACCACTCCAGGCAGCAAGAGGCACTGCAGGTATGCCTGACGCCATATTCTCTGCCCCGTCAGCAGTCTCGGGGCTGTGCTGGTGGGAGGGTGGGAGGGGCCACGGCTTTGTGGGTGGTCCGGTGTGAGTGGGGCTCTGCTGGAGATTCTGCAGGAGTTGCCAGGCTGCCACCTGCTAAAGAAGAGGATGTGTCACCCATACCTTTGGCTGGAATTTCTCCCCGGGCAGAGGTGAGGAAGGAAAAAAGCAGTGGGGGCCGGGACAGGAGGGGTATCTCAGGCAGGAAAATGGAAAGCTTCCAGAAGAGCGCCCGGGCTCAGGAGCATCCTGGCTGGCCTGCAGGCACCAAGTCGGCCTGCGTGCTGTCGCTGGTGTGGCTCCACGGCCCTTCCTCTAGGCTTTCAAGTCCTTGTACATATTCAGGTGTTTTACCTGGGAAGGGTGGGAACAGTTCAGCAGCAGCTGACCTGGGGCTCCCCTCACGTTTACGCTCAGACGCCTCGGCACGGTCCCCCAGGTTTGCAATGAGGTCGCTTCTTGCGGGGGGCCTGCTGGCTGCATGGGAGATGATTCCCCACCTCTGACCAACTTCAGAATTGTTTACTACTGGAACAAGTGCCCTGATAGCGTTTTCCTCTGTATAACTGGTGGCTTCTGTTTTTTTTTTTTTCTTTTTTGGTTCAAGGTAGATTTTATTTCTCTTTTATGTATTTATAGATATAAGCATGGAAATAATTCATTCCTATAAATACATCTGTGTGAAGGGAAGAACATTTTTCTGTTTTATTTTTCAATTTTATTTATTTTTGGAAATTTTGAAATGTTATTTATTTTTTTATACAGCAGGTTATTATTAGTTATCTATTTTATACATATACATGTATACAGGTCAATCCCAATCTCCCAACTCACCCCACCACCACCACCCCATGGATTCCCCCCCTTGGTGTCCATACGTTTGTTCTCTACCTCTGTGTCTCTATTTCTGCCCTGCAAACCGGTTCATCTGTATCATTTTTCTAGGTTCCACATATATGCATTAATAAACAATATTTGTTTTTCTCTTTCTGACTTACTTCACTCTGTAGGACAGTCTCTAGATCCATCGACGTCTCTACAAATGACCCAGTTTCATTCCTTTGTATGGCTGAGTAATATTCCATTTTATCTATGTGCCACATCTTTATCCTTTCGTCTGTCTGTGGGCATTTAGGTTGCTTCCATTACGTGGTTATTGTAAATAGTGCTGCAGTGAACATTGTGGTGAATGTGTCTTTTGGATTTATGTTTTTCTCTGGGTATATGCCCAGAAGTGGGATTGCTGGATCATATGGTAATTCTATTTTTAGATTTTTAAGGAACCTCCATACTGTTCTCCATAGTGACTGTATCAATTTACATTCCCACCAATGGTGGAAGAGGGTACCTTTTGTCCACACCCTCCCCAGCATTTGTTGTTTGTAGATCTTCTGATGATGCCCATTCTAACAGGTGTGAGGTGATACCTCATGGTAGTTTTGATTTGCATTTCTCTAATAATTAGTGATGTCGAGCAGCTTTTCATGTGCGTCTTGTCCATCTCTGCATCTTCTTTGAAGAAATGTCTATTTAGATCTTCTACCCATTTTTCTATTGGGTTGTTTGTTTCTTTAATATTAAGCTGCATGAGCTCTTTATATATATTGGAGATTAAACCTTTGTCCATTGATTTCTTTGCAAATATTTTCTCCCATTCTGAGGGTTGCCTTTTTCCATTCCCGTATTTTAGCAAAAAAAAAATAAAGAAAGAAAAGGAAGCAGAACAGAGATGTGCGTAAAATATGCCTCTTGAAACTGTTGTTTTGAAATATGGACGTCTTTTAAAATTTTGGGTCGATATGCGAACCCAGGATTTGTTTTCAGGGCAGGTGTCATTTACAGGCCTGCAATTATCTTGAATATCAACTGACCATTAGCGCTGGGCTTACAGCTGCTGTTGTGTGAAACGGCCACAAGGTGGCAGCAGTTCTCCTTTACCAAATCTGGTTACTAGGGCCACAGAGCCTCAGTGGAAGTCGTGTTCTAGGTTGTAATTTCGAATGGAATGTGCCAGGAAAAAGCCCCTTAAGTTTGTCTCACGACTTCTTGTTCGTTTTTTAAATTTAATTTTTATTTTTTATCACAGCAAGTTTGATTACAATGTTTGGCTTGTTGTAGGTGTGCAAGATGTGGTTCTTTTGCACATATACATATGTCTGTTCTTCCTGGGACCCTTTTCCCATGTACGTTATGACAGAATGTTGAGTAGTCTTCTCTTGGTATTCCGTAGGTGTTTGGTGATTCTATATTTCACCTGTGTTTGTATATGTCTGTTAACCCCAATATCCTAATATATCCAATCCTCACACCTTTCCAGTGGTGAACCATAAGTTTGTTTAATGAATCTGTGATTGCCCTTCTCTGTGGAAATATCTTCACTGGTATCAATTTTTAGGTAACACCTATAAGTGATATCATATGATATGTGTCTTTCTCTTTCTGACTTACTACAAGTCACGTGATTACCTCTAGACTCATCTACGGTGCTGCAAATGGCATTGTGTCCTTTTTTTCCTGGGCTGATATTCTGTCTGTACATGTACCAGTTCGTCTTTGTCCAGTCATCTGTTGAGGGACTTTTTGGTTGCTTCCATGTCATGGCTACTGCAATGCTGCGGCAATGCACATTTGCCTGCCTGTGTCTTTCCAATTCTGTCTTCTTAGGGTCTAGGCCCAGGAGTGGGCCTGCTGTATCATATGGTAGCAAAATGTTTACCTTCTGGAAGACCCTCCATTCTGTTCTCATTACTGGCTCTTACCAGGTTACGTCCCACTTAAAGTTGAGGTTATGGTCTTCTGCGCGACACCTTCAGCGTTTATTGTTTGTAGTATTTTTGCTGATGTTTATTCTGACTAGTGTGAGCTGACACCACTTTGTGGTTGGATTTTCATGCGTCTCATAATCCCTTGAAATGGAGCTTTCTCACATGTCCTTATGTTCCTCAAACTGTGAGTACAGCTTACCTCTTCAAATTGTTTTCATGAAGTATGTGTGACATTTAGAAATATTTTGGCCATTACCTCCCTCAAGACCTTTTGAGGTCAGGTTTCATTTACAGCCCTCCAGTACTGGTGCATATGAAGTGACCCTTAGCACAGGTTTTAAAGCTGCTGTTGCAGGTAACGGCCCGAGGGTGGCAGCATTTCTGCTTTTCCCAATCTGGTAACTAGGGAAACAGACCATCCCGGCAGTGGTGTTCTTCGGTTATATATTAGAGTGGAATGTGCCCCCAAAAGCTGATGTCTCCTTACTTATGTTTGCTTTATGTATTGAATTTATAGTTTTCTGATTGGAGTCATATTCCACTGTGTACATGGACCACTTCTTCTTTGTGCATTCCTCTGTTGATGGACATTTTCGTAGCTTCCAAGTATTGGCTATGTTAAATATTGCTGTAGTGCAGGATTACCAGACTGTGTCTTTTCTTTTTGGCTGTACGTGGGCCTCTCATTGCCGTGGACCCTCCCATTGCACAGCACAGGCTCCGGACATGCAGGCCCAGCAGCCATAGCTCACGGGACCGGCCGCTCCACAGCATGTGGCATCTTCCTGAACCGGGGCATGAACCCGTGTCCCCTGCATTGGCAGGCGGACTCTGAACCACTGCGCCACCAGTGACGCCCAGCCAGTGTCTTTTTGATTCTCATCCCCTCAGGCGATAGGCCCAGCAGCGGGTATGCTTGATTGAATGGTAGCTCAGTATTTACCTTTCCAAGGCACCTCATTTTTGTTTTCATTACTGGCTCTTACAATGTCCCACGTTGAACCGAGGGTAGGCATTTCTCCAAAACCCCATCAGCCTTTATTGTTTTCAGAATTTTTGCTGCTGGGCATTCTGACTGGTGTGAGCTGATAGGTTTTTGTCATTTGGATTTGCATATCTTTAATTATTCCTAATGTTCAGCCTTTTCCCATGCCTTTTTAAATTTCTTGTACAGAAAAACAGAAAAAAACAGAGAGTGCAATTAACCTCTTGAAATAGTCTTCTTGGATGGTTGCCCTCTTTTGAATTTTTTGGTCAATTTTCGACCCCAGGATTGTTTTTGAGGGCAGGTGTCATTCACAGGCCTGCAATGAGTGTGAATATTTAGTGACCATTAGCACTGGGTTTAAAGCTGCTGTTGTTGGAAATGGCCACAAGGAGGCGGTATTTCTCCATTCCCACATCTAGTTACTAGGGCAGCAGAGCCTTTCTGGGACCAATGGAATACAGAAGAAGGCATCATTGAAGTCTAATACAGAAAACCATGTCCTGGTGAATGGTAGAATGGCCAGCAGGGTGTAGGAATTAGGGACTACTGGATGTATATCCTCAGTGACTTCACTGACTGTCCTGATATCCTTTACCACGTCCCCAGCAGCCCACGGGGCTGACGTGGTCAGGGCAATGCCAGGTTATGGAGCTCACCTGCGCAACTACCCAGCAGCCCATGGGGCTCTCGTGGTCAGGCCCCTCCCAGGATATGGGGCTCACCTGGGCAGGTCCCCAGCAGACCACAGGGCTCTCATGGTCAGGCTACTCCCAGGTTATGGAGCTCACCTGTGCCACTACCCAGCAGCCCATGGGGCTCTCGTGATCAGGCCCCTCCCAGGATACGTAGCTCCCGTGGGCAGGTAGGACAGCAGGGCCGGGAACACAGGAATCGTGCACGTAGCCCTCATTTCAGAGCACCCCAGATGGCCTGTCTCTCAGAGCAGACACAGAGCACGTCAGAGCAGGACTTGAACTAACAAACAGCATCTCCGACAGGTCTGTGACCCTGGGCGTCACTCTGTGCGGTCTCCGTCTGCCTGGTCTTCCAGAGACTTCCACTGCAGACGGGGACCAGGCCTCTGTCTCCACCCATCACCCCTCCTCTCCCTGACTCCTGGGTTCCTCTCATTAAGAGAGTGTCTTCTTGAAGTTGTCTCCCACTCATGGGCCCGATAAAATGATTAGAAAACAAGCCAGAGCTGCAGCCCCTTGTCTATCCTGACTCTTAGGAGCCCACACCTGTTCCTTGGACCTGGCCGGTTCAGCGAGGTCCGTTTTCTGCAGTGTGAGCCCCTGAGGTTTGAGGATTGGCTGAGCTCGGCAGCCTGACCCTGCCGGCCAGCCCTGCCCAGGTGTGCCTGTGTTGAGGTCAATATAAACACCACTCCAGGCAGCAAGAGGCACTGCAGGTATGCCTGACGCCATATTCTCTGCCCCGTCAGCAGTCTCGGGGCTGTGCTGGTGGGAGGGTGGGAGGGGCCACGGCTTTGTGGGTGGTCCGGTGTGAGTGGGGCTCTGCTGGAGATTCTGCAGGAGTTGCCAGGCTGCCACCTGCTAAAGAAGAGGATGTGTCACCCATACCTTCGGCTGGAATTTCTCCCCGGGCAGAGGTGAGGAAGGAAAAAAGCAGTGGGGGCCGGGACAGGAGGGGTATCTCAGGCAGGAAAATGGAAAGCTTCCAGAAGAGCGCCCGGGCTCAGGAGCATCCTGGCTGGCCTGCAGGCACCAAGTCGGCCTGCGTGCTGTCGCTGGTGTGGCTCCACGGCCCTTCCTCTAGGCTTTCAAGTCCTTGTACATATTCAGGTGTTTTACCTGGGAAGGGTGGGAACAGTTCAGCAGCAGCTGACCTGGGGCTCCCCTCACGTTTACGCTCAGACGCCTCGGCACGGTCCCCCAGGTTTGCAATGAGGTCGCTTCTTGCGGGGGGCCTGCTGGCTGCATGGGAGATGATTCCCCACCTCTGACCAACTTCAGAATTGTTTACTACTGGAACAAGTGCCCTGATAGCGTTTTCCTCTGTATAACTGGTGGCTTCTGTTTTTTTTTTTTTTCTTTTTTGGTTCAAGGTAGATTTTATTTCTCTTTTATGTATTTATAGATATAAGCATGGAAATAATTCATTCCTATAAATACATCTGTGTGAAGGGAAGAACATTTTTCTGTTTTATTTTTCAATTTTATTTATTTTTGGAAATTTTGAAATGTTATTTATTTTTTTATACAGCAGGTTATTATTAGTTATCTATTTTATACATATACATGTATACAGGTCAATCCCAATCTCCCAACTCACCCCACCACCACCACCCCATGGATTCCCCCCCTTGGTGTCCATACGTTTGTTCTCTACCTCTGTGTCTCTATTTCTGCCCTGCAAACCGGTTCATCTGTATCATTTTTCTAGGTTCCACATATATGCATTAATAAACAATATTTGTTTTTCTCTTTCTGACTTACTTCACTCTGTAGGACAGTCTCTAGATCCATCGACGTCTCTACAAATGACCCAGTTTCATTCCTTTGTATGGCTGAGTAATATTCCATTTTATCTATGTGCCACATCTTTATCCTTTCGTCTGTCTGTGGGCATTTAGGTTGCTTCCATTACGTGGTTATTGTAAATAGTGCTGCAGTGAACATTGTGGTGAATGTGTCTTTTGGATTTATGGTTTTCTCTGGGTATATGCCCAGAAGTGGGATTGCTGGATCATATGGTAATTCTATTTTTAGATTTTTAAGGAACCTCCATACTGTTCTCCATAGTGACTGTATCAATTTACATTCCCACCAATGGTGGAAGAGGGTACCTTTTGTCCACACCCTCCCCAGCATTTGTTGTTTGTAGATCTTCTGATGATGCCCATTCTAACAGGTGTGAGGTGATACCTCATGGTAGTTTTGATTTGCATTTCTCTAATAATTAGTGATGTCGAGAAGCTTTTCATGTGCGTCTTGTCCATCTCTGCATCTTCTTTGAAGAAATGTCTATTTAGATCTTCTACCCATTTTTCTATTGGGTTGTTTGTTTCTTTAATATTAAGCTGCATGAGCTCTTTATATATATTGGAGATTAAACCTTTGTCCATTGATTTCTTTGCAAATATTTTCTCCCATTCTGAGGGTTGCCTTTTTCCATTCCCGTATTTTAGCAAAAAAAATAAAGAAAGAAAAGGAAGCAGAACAGAGATGTGCGTAAAATATGCCTCTTGAAACTGTTGTTTTGAAATATGGACGTCTTTTAAAATTTTGGGTCGATATGCGAACCCAGGATTTGTTTTCAGGGCAGGTGTCATTTACAGGCCTGCAATTATCTTGAATATCAACTGACCATTAGCGCTGGGCTTACAGCTGCTGTTGTGTGAAACGGCCACAAGGTGGCAGCAGTTCTCCTTTACCAAATCTGGTTACTAGGGCCACAGAGCCTCAGTGGAAGTCGTGTTCTAGGTTGTAATTTCGAATGGAATGTGCCAGGAAAAAGCCCCTTAAGTTTGTCTCACGACTTCTTGTTCGTTTTTTAAATTTAATTTTTATTTTTTATCACAGCAAGTTTGATTACAATGTTTGGCTTGTTGTAGGTGTGCAAGATGTGGTTCTTTTGCACATATACATATGTCTGTTCTTCCTGGGACCCTTTTCCCATGTACGTTATGACAGAATGTTGAGTAGTCTTCTCTTGGTATTCCGTAGGTGTTTGGTGATTCTATATTTCACCTGTGTTTGTATATGTCTGTTAACCCCAATATCCTAATATATCCAATCCTCACACCTTTCCAGTGGTGAACCATAAGTTTGTTTAATGAATCTGTGATTGCCCTTCTCTGTGGAAATATCTTCACTGGTATCAATTTTTAGGTAACACCTATAAGTGATATCATATGATATGTGTCTTTCTCTTTCTGACTTACTACAAGTCACGTGATTACCTCTAGACTCATCTACGGTGCTGCAAATGGCATTGTGTTCTTTTTTTCCTGGGCTGATATTCTGTCTGTACATGTACCAGTTCGTCTTTGTCCAGTCATCTGTTGAGGGACTTTTTGGTTGCTTCCATGTCATGGCTACTGCAATGCTGCGGCAATGCACATTTGCCTGCCTGTGTCTTTCCAATTCTGTCTTCTTAGGGTCTAGGCCCAGGAGTGGGCCTGCTGTATCATATGGTAGCAAAATGTTTACCTTCTAGAAGACCCTCCATTCTGTTCTCATTACTGGCTCTTACCAGGTTACGTCCCACTTAAAGTTGAGGTTATGGTCTTCTCCACGACACCTTCAGCGTTTATTGTTTGTAGTATTTTTGCTGATGTTTATTCTGACTAGTGTGAGCTGACACCACTTTGTGGTTGGATTTTCATGCGTCTCATAATCCCTTGAAATTGAGCTTTCTCACATGTCCTTATGTTCCTCAAACTGTGAGTACAGCTTACCTCTTCAAATTGTTTTCATGAAGTATGTGTGACATTTAGAAATATTTTGGCCATTACCTCCCTCAAGACCTTTTGAGGTCAGGTTTCATTTACAGCCCTCCAGTACTGGTGCATATGAAGTGACCCTTAGCACAGGTTTTAAAGCTGCTGTTGCAGGTAACGGCCCGAGGGTGGCAGCATTTCTGCTTTTCCCAATCTGGTAACTAGGGAAACAGACCATCCCGGCAGTGGTGTTCTTCGGTTATATATTAGAGTGGAATGTGCCCCCAAAAGCTGATGTCTCCTTACTTATGTTTGCTTTATGTATTGAATTTATAGTTTTCTGATTGGAGTCATATTCCACTGTGTACATGGACCACTTCTTCTTTGTGCATTCCTCTGTTGATGGACATTTTCGTAGCTTCCAAGTATTGGCTATGTTAAATATTGCTGTAGTGCAGGATTACCAGACTGTGTCTTTTCTTTTTGGCTGTACGTGGGCCTCTCATTGCCGTGGACCCTCCCATTGCACAGCACAGGCTCCGGACATGCAGGCCCAGCAGCCATAGCTCACGGGACCGGCCGCTCCACAGCATGTGGCATCTTCCTGAACCGGGGCATGAACCCGTGTCCCCTGCATTGGCAGGCGGACTCTGAACCACTGCGCCACCAGTGACGCCCAGCCAGTGTCTTTTTGATTCTCATCCCCTCAGGCGATAGGCCCAGCAGCGGGTATGCTTGATTGAATGGTAGCTCAGTATTTACCTTTCCAAGGCACCTCATTTTTGTTTTCATTACTGGCTCTTACAATGTCCCACGTTGAACCAAGGGTAGGCATTTCTCCAAAACCCCATCAGCCTTTATTGTTTTCAGAATTTTTGCTGCTGGGCATTCTGACTGGTGTGAGCTGATAGGTTTTTGTCATTTGGATTTGCATATCTTTAATTATTCCTAATGTTCAGCCTTTTCCCATGCCTTTTTAAATTTCTTGTACAGAAAAACAGAAAAAAACAGAGAGTGCAATTAACCTCTTGAAATAGTCTTCTTGGATGGTTGCCCTCTTTTGAATTTTTTGGTCAATTTTCGACCCCAGGATTGTTTTTGAGGGCAGGTGTCATTCACAGGCCTGCAATGAGTGTGAATATTTAGTGACCATTAGCACTGGGTTTAAAGCTGCTGTTGTTGGAAATGGCCACAAGGAGGCGGTATTTCTCCATTCCCACATCTAGTTACTAGGGCAGCAGAGCCTTTCTGGGACCAATGGAATACAGAAGAAGGCATCATTGAAGTCTAATACAGAAAACCATGTCCTGGTGAATGGTAGAATGGCCAGCAGGGTGTAGGAATTAGGGACTACTGGATGTATATCCTCAGTGACTTCACTGACTGTCCTGATATCCTTTACCACGTCCCCAGCAGCCCACGGGGCTGACGTGGTCAGGGCAATGCCAGGTTATGGAGCTCACCTGCGCAACTACCCAGCAGCCCATGGGGCTCTCGTGGTCAGGCCCCTCCCAGGATATGGGGCTCACCTGGGCAGGTCCCCAGCAGACCACAGGGCTCTCATGGTCAGGCTACTCCCAGGTTATGGAGCTCACCTGTGCAACTACCCAGCAGCCCATGGGGCTCTCATGATCAGGCCCCTCCCAGGATACGTAGCTCCCGTGGGCAGGTAGGACAGCAGGGCCGGGAACACAGGAATCGTGCACGTAGCCCTCATTTCAGAGCACCCCAGATGGCCTGTCTCTCAGAGCTGACACAGAGCACGTCAGAGCAGGACTTGAACTAACAAACAGCATCTCCGACAGGTCTGTGACCCTGGGCGTCACTCTGTGCGGCCTCCCTCTGCCTGGTCTTCCAGAGACTTCCACTGCAGACGGGGACCAGGCCTCTGTCTCCACCCATCACCCCTCCTCTCCCTGACTCCTGGGTTCCTCTCATTAAGAGAGTGTCTTCTTGAAGTTGTCTCCCACTCATGGGCCCGATAAAATGATTAGAAAACAAGCCAGAGCTGCAGCCCCTTGTCTATCCTGACTCTTAGGAGCCCACACCTGTTCCTTGGACCTGGCCAGTTCAGCGAGGTCCGTTTTCTGCAGTGTGAGCCCCTGAGGTTTGAGGATTGGCTGAGCTGGGCAGCCTGACCCTGCCGGCCAGCCCTGCCCAGGTGTGCCTGTGTTGAGGTCAATATAAACACCACTCCAGGCAGCAAGAGGCACTGCAGGTATGCCTGACGCCATATTCTCTGCCCCGTCAGCAGTCTCGGGGCTGTGCTGGTGGGAGGGTGGGAGGGGCCACGGCTTTGTGGGTGGTCCGGTGTGAGTGGGGCTCTGCTGGAGATTCTGCAGGAGTTGCCAGGCTGCCACCTGCTAAAGAAGAGGATGTGTCACCCATACCTTCGGCTGGAATTTCTCCCCGGGCAGAGGTGAGGAAGGAAAAAAGCAGTGGGGGCCGGGACAGGAGGGGTATCTCAGGCAGGAAAATGGAAAGCTTCCAGAAGAGCGCCCGGGCTCAGGAGCATCCTGGCTGGCCTGCAGGCACCAAGTCGGCCTGCGTGCTGTCGCTGGTGTGGCTCCACGGCCCTTCCTCTAGGCTTTCAAGTCCTTGTACATATTCAGGTGTTTTACCTGGGAAGGGTGGGAACAGTTCAGCAGCAGCTGACCTGGGGCTCCCCTCACGTTTACGCTCAGACGCCTCGGCACGGTCCCCCAGGTTTGCAATGAGGTCGCTTCTTGCGGGGGGCCTGCTGGCTGCATGGGAGATGATTCCCCACCTCTGACCAACTTCAGAATTGTTTACTACTGGAACAAGTGCCCTGATAGCGTTTTCCTCTGTATAACTGGTGGCTTCTGTTTTTTTTTTTTTCTTTTTTGGTTCAAGGTAGATTTTATTTCTCTTTTATGTATTTATAGATATAAGCATGGAAATAATTCATTCCTATAAATACATCTGTGTGAAGGGAAGAACATTTTTCTGTTTTATTTTTCAATTTTATTTATTTTTGGAAATTTTGAAATGTTATTTATTTTTTTATACAGCAGGTTATTATTAGTTATCTATTTTATACATATACATGTATACAGGTCAATCCCAATCTCCCAACTCACCCCACCACCACCACCCCATGGATTCCCCCCCTTGGTGTCCATACGTTTGTTCTCTACCTCTGTGTCTCTATTTCTGCCCTGCAAACCGGTTCATCTGTATCATTTTTCTAGGTTCCACATATATGCATTAATAAACAATATTTGTTTTTCTCTTTCTGACTTACTTCACTCTGTAGGACAGTCTCTAGATCCATCGACGTCTCTACAAATGACCCAGTTTCATTCCTTTGTATGGCTGAGTAATATTCCATTTTATCTATGTGCCACATCTTTATCCTTTCGTCTGTCTGTGGGCATTTAGGTTGCTTCCATTACGTGGTTATTGTAAATAGTGCTGCAGTGAACATTGTGGTGAATGTGTCTTTTGGATTTATGGTTTTCTCTGGGTATATGCCCAGAAGTGGGATTGCTGGATCATATGGTAATTCTATTTTTAGATTTTTAAGGAACCTCCATACTGTTCTCCATAGTGACTGTATCAATTTACATTCCCACCAATGGTGGAAGAGGGTACCTTTTGTCCACACCCTCCCCAGCATTTGTTGTTTGTAGATCTTCTGATGATGCCCATTCTAACAGGTGTGAGGTGATACCTCATGGTAGTTTTGATTTGCATTTCTCTAATAATTAGTGATGTCGAGAAGCTTTTCATGTGCGTCTTGTCCATCTCTGCATCTTCTTTGAAGAAATGTCTATTTAGATCTTCTACCCATTTTTCTATTGGGTTGTTTGTTTCTTTAATATTAAGCTGCATGAGCTCTTTATATATATTGGAGATTAAACCTTTGTCCATTGATTTCTTTGCAAATATTTTCTCCCATTCTGAGGGTTGCCTTTTTCCATTCCCGTATTTTAGCAAAAAAAATAAAGAAAGAAAAGGAAGCAGAACAGAGATGTGCGTAAAATATGCCTCTTGAAACTGTTGTTTTGAAATATGGACGTCTTTTAAAATTTTGGGTCGATATGCGAACCCAGGATTTGTTTTCAGGGCAGGTGTCATTTACAGGCCTGCAATTATCTTGAATATCAACTGACCATTAGCGCTGGGCTTACAGCTGCTGTTGTGTGAAACGGCCACAAGGTGGCAGCAGTTCTCCTTTACCAAATCTGGTTACTAGGGCCACAGAGCCTCAGTGGAAGTCGTGTTCTAGGTTGTAATTTCGAATGGAATGTGCCAGGAAAAAGCCCCTTAAGTTTGTCTCACGACTTCTTGTTCGTTTTTTCAATTTAATTTTTATTTTTTATCACAGCAAGTTTGATTACAATGTTTGGCTTGTTGTAGGTGTGCAAGATGTGGTTCTTTTGCACATATACATATGTCTGTTCTTCCTGGGACCCTTTTCCCATGTACGTTATGACAGAATGTTGAGTAGTCTTCTCTTGGTATTCCGTAGGTGTTTGGTGATTCTAAATTTCACCTGTGTTTGTATATGTCTGTTAACCCCAATATCCTAATATATCCAATCCTCACACCTTTCCAGTGGTGAACCATAAGTTTGTTTAATGAATCTGTGATTGCCCTTCTCTGTGGAAATATCTTCACTGGTATCAATTTTTAGGTAACACCTATAAGTGATATCATATGATATGTGTCTTTCTCTTTCTGACTTACTACAAGTCACGTGATTACCTCTAGACTCATCTACGGTGCTGCAAATGGCATTGTGTCCTTTTTTTCCTGGGCTGATATTCTGTCTGTACATGTACCAGTTCGTCTTTGTCCAGTCATCTGTTGAGGGACTTTTTGGTTGCTTCCATGTCATGGCTACTGCAATGCTGCGGCAATGCACATTTGCCTGCCTGTGTCTTTCCAATTCTGTCTTCTTCGGGTCTAGGCCCAGGAGTGGGCCTGCTGTATCATATGGTAGCAAAATGTTTACCTTCTAGAAGACCCTCCATTCTGTTCTCATTACTGGCTCTTACCAGGTTACGTCCCACTTAAAGTTGAGGTTATGGTCTTCTCCACGACACCTTCAGCGTTTATTGTTTGTAGTATTTTTGCTGATGTTTATTCTGACTAGTGTGAGCTGACACCACTTTGTGGTTGGATTTTCATGCGTCTCATAATCCCTTGAAATTGAGCTTTCTCACATGTCCTTATGTTCCTCAAACTGTGAGTACAGCTTACCTCTTCAAATTGTTTTCATGAAGTATGTGTGACATTTAGAAATATTTTGGCCATTACCTCCCTCAAGACATTTTGAGGTCAGGTTTCATTTACAGCCCTCCAGTACTGGTGCATATGAAGTGACCCTTAGCACAGGTTTTAAAGCTGCTGTTGCAGGTAACGGCCCGAGGGTGGCAGCATTTCTGCTTTTCCCAATCTGGTAACTAGGGAAACAGACCATCCCGGCAGTGGTGTTCTTCGGTTATATATTAGAGTGGAATGTGCCCCCAAAAGCTGATGTCTCCTTACTTATGTTTGCTTTATGTATTGAATTTATAGTTTTCTGATTGGAGTCATATTCCACTGTGTACATGGACCACTTCTTCTTTGTGCATTCCTCTGTTGATGGACATTTTCGTAGCTTCCAAGTATTGGCTATGTTAAATATTGCTGTAGTGCAGGATTACCAGACTGTGTCTTTTCTTTTTGGCTGTACGTGGGCCTCTCATTGCCGTGGACCCTCCCATTGCACAGCACAGGCTCCGGACATGCAGGCCCAGCAGCCATAGCTCACGGGACCGGCCGCTCCACAGCATGTGGCATCTTCCTGAACCGGGGCATGAACCCGTGTCCCCTGCATTGGCAGGCGGACTCTGAACCACTGCGCCACCAGTGACGCCCAGCCAGTGTCTTTTTGATTCTCATCCCCTCAGGCGATAGGCCCAGCAGCGGGTATGCTTGATTGAATGGTAGCTCAGTATTTACCTTTCCAAGGCACCTCATTTTTGTTTTCATTACTGGCTCTTACAATGTCCCACGTTGAACCAAGAGTAGGCATTTCTACAAAACCCCTTCAGCCTTTATTGTTTGCAGAATTTTTGCTGCTGGGCATTCTGACTGGTGTGAGCTGATAGGTTTTTGTCATTTGGATTTGCATATCTTTAATTATTCCTAATGTTCAGCCTTTTCCCATGCCTTTTTAAATTTCTTGTACAGAAAAACAGAAAAAAACAGAGAGTGCAATTAACCTCTTGAAATAGTCTTCTTGGATGGTTGCCCTCTTTTGAATTTTTTGGTCAATTTTCGACCCCAGGATTGTTTTTGAGGGCAGGTGTCATTCACAGGCCTGCAATGAGTGTGAATATTTAGTGACCATTAGCACTGGGTTTAAAGCTGCTGTTGTTGGAAATGGCCACAAGGAGGCGGTATTTCTCCATTCCCACATCTAGTTACTAGGGCAGCAGAGCCTTTCTGGGACCAATGGAATACAGAAGAAGGCATCATTGAAGTCTAATACAGAAAACCATGTCCTGGTGAATGGTAGAATGGCCAGCAGGGTGTAGGAATTAGGGACTACTGGATGTATATCCTCAGTGACTTCACTGACTGTCCTGATATCCTTTACCACGTCCCCAGCAGCCCACGGGGCTGACATGGTCAGGGCAATGCCAGGTTATGGAGCTCACCTGCGCAACTACCCAGCAGCCCATGGGGCTCTCGTGGTCAGGCCCCTCCCAGGATATGGGGCTCACCTGGGCAGGTCCCCAGCAGACCACAGGGCTCTCATGGTCAGGCTACTCCCAGGTTATGGAGCTCACCTGTGCAACTACCCAGCAGCCCATGGGGCTCTCATGATCAGGCCCCTCCCAGGATACGTAGCTCCCGTGGGCAGGTAGGACAGCAGGGCCGGGAACACAGGAATCGTGCACGTAGCCCTCATTTCAGAGCACCCCAGATGGCCTGTCTCTCAGAGCTGACACAGAGCACGTCAGAGCAGGACTTGAACTAACAAACAGCATCTCCGACAGGTCTGTGACCCTGGGCGTCACTCTGTGCGGCCTCCCTCTGCCTGGTCTTCCAGAGACTTCCACTGCAGACGGGGACCAGGCCTCTGTCTCCACCCATCACCCCTCCTCTCCCTGACTCCTGGGTTCCTCTCATTAAGAGAGTGTCTTCTTGAAGTTGTCTCCCACTCATGGGCCCGATAAAATGATTAGAAAACAAGCCAGAGCTGCAGCCCCTTGTCTATCCTGACTCTTAGGAGCCCACACCTGTTCCTTGGACCTGGCCAGTTCAGCGAGGTCCGTTTTCTGCAGTGTGAGCCCCTGAGGTTTGAGGATTGGCTGAGCTGGGCAGCCTGACCCTGCCGGCCAGCCCTGCCCAGGTGTGCCTGTGTTGAGGTCAATATAAACACCACTCCAGGCAGCAAGAGGCACTGCAGGTATGCCTGACGCCATATTCTCTGCCCCGTCAGCAGTCTCGGGGCTGTGCTGGTGGGAGGGTGGGAGGGGCCACGGCTTTGTGGGTGGTCCGGTGTGAGTGGGGCTCTGCTGGAGATTCTGCAGGAGTTGCCAGGCTGCCACCTGCTAAAGAAGAGGATGTGTCACCCATACCTTCGGCTGGAATTTCTCCCCGGGCAGAGGTGAGGAAGGAAAAAAGCAGTGGGGGCCGGGACAGGAGGGGTATCTCAGGCAGGAAAATGGAAAGCTTCCAGAAGAGCGCCCGGGCTCAGGAGCATCCTGGCTGGCCTGCAGGCACCAAGTCGGCCTGCGTGCTGTCGCTGGTGTGGCTCCACGGCCCTTCCTCTAGGCTTTCAAGTCCTTGTACATATTCAGGTGTTTTACCTGGGAAGGGTGGGAACAGTTCAGCAGCAGCTGACCTGGGGCTCCCCTCACGTTTAGTCTCAGACGCCTCGGCACGGTCCCCCAGGTTTGCAATGAGGTCGCTTCTTGCGGGGGGCCTGCTGGCTGCATGGGAGATGATTCCCCACCTCTGACCAACTTCAGAATTGTTTACCACTGGAGCAAGTGCCCTGATAGCGTTTTCCTCTGTATAACTGGTGGCTTCTGTTTTTTTTTTTTTTTCTTTTTTGGTTCAAGGTAGATTTTATTTCTCTTTTATGTATTTATAGATATAAGCATGGAAATAATTCATTCCTATAAATACATCTGTGTGAAGGGAAGAACATTTTTCTGTTTTATTTTTCAATTTTATTTATTTTTGGAAATTTGGAAATTTTATTTATTTTTTTATACAGCAGGTTATTATTAGTTATCTATTTTATACATATACATGTATACAGGTCAATCCCAATCTCCCAACTCACCCCACCACCACCACCCCATGGATTCCCCCCCTTGGTGTCCATACGTTTGTTCTCTACCTCTGTGTCTCTATTTCTGCCCTGCAAACCGGTTCATCTGTATCATTTTTCTAGGTTCCACATATATGCATTAATAAACAATATTTGTTTTTCTCTTTCTGACTTACTTCACTCTGTAGGACAGTCTCTAGATCCATCGACGTCTCTACAAATGACCCAGTTTCATTCCTTTGTATGGCTGAGTAATATTCCATTTTATCTATGTGCCACATCTTTATCCTTTCGTCTGTCTGTGGGCATTTAGGTTGCTTCCATTACGTGGTTATTGTAAATAGTGCTGCAGTGAACATTGTGGTGAATGTGTCTTTTGGATTTATGGTTTTCTCTGGGTATATGCCCAGAAGTGGGATTGCTGGATCATATGGTAATTCTATTTTTAGATTTTTAAGGAACCTCCATACTGTTCTCCATAGTGACTGTATCAATTTACATTCCCACCAATGGTGGAAGAGGGTACCTTTTGTCCACACCCTCCCCAGCATTTGTTGTTTGTAGATCTTCTGATGATGCCCATTCTAACAGGTGTGAGGTGATACCTCATGGTAGTTTTGATTTGCATTTCTCTAATAATTAGTGATGTCGAGAAGCTTTTCATGTGCGTCTTGTCCATCTCTGCATCTTCTTTGAAGAAATGTCTATTTAGATCTTCTACCCATTTTTCTATTGGGTTGTTTGTTTCTTTAATATTAAGCTGCATGAGCTCTTTATATATATTGGAGATTAAACCTTTGTCCATTGATTTCTTTGCAAATATTTTCTCCCATTCTGAGGGTTGCCTTTTTCCATTCCCGTATTTTAGCAAAAAAAATAAAGAAAGAAAAGGAAGCAGAACAGAGATGTGCGTAAAATATGCCTCTTGAAACTGTTGTTTTGAAATATGGACGTCTTTTAAAATTTTGGGTCGATATGCGAACCCAGGATTTGTTTTCAGGGCAGGTGTCATTTACAGGCCTGCAATTATCTTGAATATCAACTGACCATTAGCGCTGGGCTTACAGCTGCTGTTGTGTGAAACGGCCACAAGGTGGCAGCAGTTCTCCTTTACCAAATCTGGTTACTAGGGCCACAGAGCCTCAGTGGAAGTCGTGTTCTAGGTTGTAATTTCGAATGGAATGTGCCAGGAAAAAGCCCCTTAAGTTTGTCTCACGACTTCTTGTTCGTTTTTTCAATTTAATTTTTATTTTTTATCACAGCAAGTTTGATTACAATGTTTGGCTTGTTGTAGGTGTGCAAGATGTGGTTCTTTTGCACATATACATATGTCTGTTCTTCCTGGGACCCTTTTCCCATGTACGTTATGACAGAATGTTGAGTAGTCTTCTCTTGGTATTCCGTAGGTGTTTGGTGAATCTATATTTCACCTGTGTTTGTATATGTCTGTTAACCCCAATATCCTAATATATCCAATCCTCACACCTTTCCAGTGGTGAACCATAAGTTTGTTTAATGAATCTGTGATTGCCCTTCTCTGTGGAAATATCTTCACTGGTATCAATTTTTAGGTAACACCTATAAGTGATATCATATGATATGTGTCTTTCTCTTTCTGACTTACTACAAGTCACGTGATTACCTCTAGACTCATCTACGGTGCTGCAAATGGCATTGTGTCCTTTTTTTCCTGGGCTGATATTCTGTCTGTACATGTACCAGTTCGTCTTTGTCCAGTCATCTGTTGAGGGACTTTTTGGTTGCTTCCATGTCATGGCTACTGCAATGCTGCGGCAATGCACATTTGCCTGCCTGTGTCTTTCCAATTCTGTCTTCTTCGGGTCTAGGCCCAGGAGTGGGCCTGCTGTATCATATGGTAGCAAAATGTTTACCTTCTAGAAGACCCTCCATTCTGTTCTCATTACTGGCTCTTACCAGGTTACGTCCCACTTAAAGTTGAGGTTATGGTCTTCTCCACGACACCTTCAGCGTTTATTGTTTGTAGTATTTTTGCTGATGTTTATTCTGACTAGTGTGAGCTGACACCACTTTGTGGTTGGATTTTCATGCGTCTCATAATCCCTTGAAATTGAGCTTTCTCACATGTCCTTATGTTCCTCAAACTGTGAGTACAGCTTACCTCTTCAAATTGTTTTCATGAAGTATGTGTGACATTTAGAAATATTTTGGCCATTACCTCCCTCAAGACATTTTGAGGTCAGGTTTCATTTACAGCCCTCCAGTACTGGTGCATATGAAGTGACCCTTAGCACAGGTTTTAAAGCTGCTGTTGCAGGTAACGGCCCGAGGGTGGCAGCATTTCTGCTTTTCCCAATCTGGTAACTAGGGAAACAGACCATCCCGGCAGTGGTGTTCTTCGGTTATATATTAGAGTGGAATGTGCCCCCAAAAGCTGATGTCTCCTTACTTATGTTTGCTTTATGTATTGAATTTATAGTTTTCTGATTGGAGTCATATTCCACTGTGTACATGGACCACTTCTTCTTTGTGCATTCCTCTGTTGATGGACATTTTCGTAGCTTCCAAGTATTGGCTATGTTAAATATTGCTGTAGTGCAGGATTACCAGACTGTGTCTTTTCTTTTTGGCTGTACGTGGGCCTCTCATTGCCGTGGACCCTCCCATTGCACAGCACAGGCTCCGGACATGCAGGCCCAGCAGCCATAGCTCACGGGACCGGCCGCTCCACAGCATGTGGCATCTTCCTGAACCGGGGCATGAACCCGTGTCCCCTGCATTGGCAGGCGGACTCTGAACCACTGCGCCACCAGTGACGCCCAGCCAGTGTCTTTTTGATTCTCATCCCCTCAGGCGATAGGCCCAGCAGCGGGTATGCTTGATTGAATGGTAGCTCAGTATTTACCTTTCCAAGGCACCTCATTTTTGTTTTCATTACTGGCTCTTACAATGTCCCACGTTGAACCAAGAGTAGGCATTTCTCCAAAACCCCTTCAGCCTTTATTGTTTGCAGAATTTTTGCTGCTGGGCATTCTGACTGGTGTGAGCTGATAGGTTTTTGTCATTTGGATTTGCATATCTTTAATTATTCCTAATGTTCAGCCTTTTCCCATGCCTTTTTAAATTTCTTGTACAGAAAAACAGAAAAAAACAGAGAGTGCAATTAACCTCTTGAAATAGTCTTCTTGGATGGTTGCCCTCTTTTGAATTTTTTGGTCAATTTTCGACCCCAGGATTGTTTTTGAGGGCAGGTGTCATTCACAGGCCTGCAATGAGTGTGAATATTTAGTGACCATTAGCACTGGGTTTAAAGCTGCTGTTGTTGGAAATGGCCACAAGGAGGCGGTATTTCTCCATTCCCACATCTAGTTACTAGGGCAGCAGAGCCTTTCTGGGACCAATGGAATACAGAAGAAGGCATCATTGAAGTCTAATACAGAAAACCATGTCCTGGTGAATGGTAGAATGGCCAGCAGGGTGTAGGAATTAGGGACTACTGGATGTATATCCTCAGTGACTTCACTGACTGTCCTGATATCCTTTACCACGTCCCCAGCAGCCCACGGGGCTGACGTGGTCAGGGCAATGCCAGGTTATGGAGCTCACCTGCGCAACTACCCAGCAGCCCATGGGGCTCTCGTGGTCAGGCCCCTCCCAGGATATGGGGCTCACCTGGGCAGGTCCCCAGCAGACCACAGGGCTCTCATGGTCAGGCTACTCCCAGGTTATGGAGCTCACCTGTGCAACTACCCAGCAGCCCATGGGGCTCTCATGATCAGGCCCCTCCCAGGATACGTAGCTCCCGTGGGCAGGTAGGACAGCAGGGCCGGGAACACAGGAATCGTGCACGTAGCCCTCATTTCAGAGCACCCCAGATGGCCTGTCTCTCAGAGCTGACACAGAGCACGTCAGAGCAGGACTTGAACTAACAAACAGCATCTCCGACAGGTCTGTGACCCTGGGCGTCACTCTGTGCGGCCTCCCTCTGCCTGGTCTTCCAGAGACTTCCACTGCAGACGGGGACCAGGCCTCTGTCTCCACCCATCACCCCTCCTCTCCCTGACTCCTGGGTTCCTCTCATTAAGAGAGTGTCTTCTTGAAGTTGTCTCCCACTCATGGGCCCGATAAAATGATTAGAAAACAAGCCAGAGCTGCAGCCCCTTGTCTATCCTGACTCTTAGGAGCCCACACCTGTTCCTTGGACCTGGCCAGTTCAGCGAGGTCCGTTTTCTGCAGTGTGAGCCCCTGAGGTTTGAGGATTGGCTGAGCTGGGCAGCCTGACCCTGCCGGCCAGCCCTGCCCAGGTGTGCCTGTGTTGAGGTCAATATAAACACCACTCCAGGCAGCAAGAGGCACTGCAGGTATGCCTGACGCCATATTCTCTGCCCCGTCAGCAGTCTCGGGGCTGTGCTGGTGGGAGGGTGGGAGGGGCCACGGCTTTGTGGGTGGTCCGGTGTGAGTGGGGCTCTGCTGGAGATTCTGCAGGAGTTGCCAGGCTGCCACCTGCTAAAGAAGAGGATGTGTCACCCATACCTTCGGCTGGAATTTCTCCCCGGGCAGAGGTGAGGAAGGAAAAAAGCAGTGGGGGCCGGGACAGGAGGGGTATCTCAGGCAGGAAAATGGAAAGCTTCCAGAAGAGCGCCCGGGCTCAGGAGCATCCTGGCTGGCCTGCAGGCACCAAGTCGGCCTGCGTGCTGTCGCTGGTGTGGCTCCACGGCCCTTCCTCTAGGCTTTCAAGTCCTTGTACATATTCAGGTGTTTTACCTGGGAAGGGTGGGAACAGTTCAGCAGCAGCTGACCTGGGGCTCCCCTCACGTTTACGCTCAGACGCCTCGGCACGGTCCCCCAGGTTTGCAATGAGGTCGCTTCTTGCGGGGGGCCTGCTGGCTGCATGGGAGATGATTCCCCACCTCTGACCAACTTCAGAATTGTTTACTACTGGAACAAGTGCCCTGATAGCGTTTTCCTCTGTATAACTGGTGGCTTCTGTTTTTTTTTTTTTCTTTTTTGGTTCAAGGTAGATTTTATTTCTCTTTTATGTATTTATAGATATAAGCATGGAAATAATTCATTCCTATAAATACATCTGTGTGAAGGGAAGAACATTTTTCTGTTTTATTTTTCAATTTTATTTATTTTTGGAAATTTGGAAATTTTATTTATTTTTTTATACAGCAGGTTATTATTAGTTATCTATTTTATACATATACATGTATACAGGTCAATCCCAATCTCCCAACTCACCCCACCACCACCACCCCATGGATTCCCCCCCTTGGTGTCCATACGTTTGTTCTCTACCTCTGTGTCTCTATTTCTGCCCTGCAAACCGGTTCATCTGTATCATTTTTCTAGGTTCCACATATATGCATTAATAAACAATATTTGTTTTTCTCTTTCTGACTTACTTCACTCTGTAGGACAGTCTCTAGATCCATCGACGTCTCTACAAATGACCCAGTTTCATTCCTTTGTATGGCTGAGTAATATTCCATTTTATCTATGTGCCACATCTTTATCCTTTCGTCTGTCTGTGGGCATTTAGGTTGCTTCCATTACGTGGTTATTGTAAATAGTGCTGCAGTGAACATTGTGGTGAATGTGTCTTTTGGATTTATGGTTTTCTCTGGGTATATGCCCAGAAGTGGGATTGCTGGATCATATGGTAATTCTATTTTTAGATTTTTAAGGAACCTCCATACTGTTCTCCATAGTGACTGTATCAATTTACATTCCCACCAATGGTGGAAGAGGGTACCTTTTGTCCACACCCTCCCCAGCATTTGTTGTTTGTAGATCTTCTGATGATGCCCATTCTAACAGGTGTGAGGTGATACCTCATGGTAGTTTTGATTTGCATTTCTCTAATAATTAGTGATGTCGAGAAGCTTTTCATGTGCGTCTTGTCCATCTCTGCATCTTCTTTGAAGAAATGTCTATTTAGATCTTCTACCCATTTTTCTATTGGGTTGTTTGTTTCTTTAATATTAAGCTGCATGAGCTCTTTATATATATTGGAGATTAAACCTTTGTCCATTGATTTCTTTGCAAATATTTTCTCCCATTCTGAGGGTTGCCTTTTTCCATTCCCGTATTTTAGCAAAAAAAAATAAAGAAAGAAAAGGAAGCAGAACAGAGATGTGCGTAAAATATGCCTCTTGAAACTGTTGTTTTGAAATATGGACGTCTTTTAAAATTTTGGGTCGATATGCGAACCCAGGATTTGTTTTCAGGGCAGGTGTCATTTACAGGCCTGCAATTATCTTGAATATCAACTGACCATTAGCGCTGGGCTTACAGCTGCTGTTGTGTGAAACGGCCACAAGGTGGCAGCAGTTCTCCTTTACCAAATCTGGTTACTAGGGCCACAGAGCCTCAGTGGAAGTCGTGTTCTAGGTTGTAATTTCGAATGGAATGTGCCAGGAAAAAGCCCCTTAAGTTTGTCTCACGACTTCTTGTTCGTTTTTTAAATTTAATTTTTATTTTTTATCACAGCAAGTTTGATTACAATGTTTGGCTTGTTGTAGGTGTGCAAGATGTGGTTCTTTTGCACATATACATATGTCTGTTCTTCCTGGGACCCTTTTCCCATGTACGTTATGACAGAATGTTGAGTAGTCTTCTCTTGGTATTCCGTAGGTGTTTGGTGATTCTATATTTCACCTGTGTTTGTATATGTCTGTTAACCCCAATATCCTAATATATCCAATCCTCACACCTTTCCAGTGGTGAACCATAAGTTTGTTTAATGAATCTGTGATTGCCCTTCTCTGTGGAAATATCTTCACTGGTATCAATTTTTAGGTAACACCTATAAGTGATATCATATGATATGTGTCTTTCTCTTTCTGACTTACTACAAGTCACGTGATTACCTCTAGACTCATCTACGGTGCTGCAAATGGCATTGTGTCCTTTTTTTCCTGGGCTAATATTCTGTCTGTACATGTACCAGTTCGTCTTTGTCCAGTCATCTGTTGAGGGACTTTTTGGTTGCTTCCATGTCATGGCTACTGCAATGCTGCGGCAATGCACATTTGCCTGCCTGTGTCTTTCCAATTCTGTCTTCTTAGGGTCTAGGCCCAGGAGTGGGCCTGCTGTATCATATGGTAGCAAAATGTTTACCTTCTAGAAGACCCTCCATTCTGTTCTCATTACTGGCTCTTACCAGGTTACGTCCCACTTAAAGTTGAGGTTATGGTCTTCTCCACGACACCTTCAGCGTTTATTGTTTGTAGTATTTTTGCTGATGTTTATTCTGACTAGTGTGAGCTGACACCACTTTGTGGTTGGATTTTCATGCGTCTCATAATCCCTTGAAATTGAGCTTTCTCACATGTCCTTATGTTCCTCAAACTGTGAGTACAGCTTACCTCTTCAAATTGTTTTCATGAAGTATGTGTGACATTTAGAAATATTTTGGCCATTACCTCCCTCAAGACATTTTGAGGTCAGGTTTCATTTACAGCCCTCCAGTACTGGTGCATATGAAGTGACCCTTAGCACAGGTTTTAAAGCTGCTGTTGCAGGTAACGGCCCGAGGGTGGCAGCATTTCTGCTTTTCCCAATCTGGTAACTAGGGAAACAGACCATCCCGGCAGTGGTGTTCTTCGGTTATATATTAGAGTGGAATGTGCCCCCAAAAGCTGATGTCTCCTTACTTATGTTTGCTTTATGTATTGAATTTATAGTTTTCTGATTGGAGTCATATTCCACTGTGTACATGGACCACTTCTTCTTTGTGCATTCCTCTGTTGATGGACATTTTCGTAGCTTCCAAGTATTGGCTATGTTAAATATTGCTGTAGTGCAGGATTACCAGCCTGTGTCTTTTCTTTTTGGCTGTACGTGGGCCTCTCATTGCCGTGGACCCTCCCATTGCACAGCACAGGCTCCGGACATGCAGGCCCAGCAGCCATAGCTCACGGGACCGGCCGCTCCACAGCATGTGGCATCTTCCTGAACCGGGGCATGAACCCGTGTCCCCTGCATTGGCAGGCGGACTCTGAACCACTGCGCCACCAGTGACGCCCAGCCAGTGTCTTTTTGATTCTCATCCCCTCAGGCGATAGGCCCAGCAGCGGGTATGCTTGATTGAATGGTAGCTCAGTATTTACCTTTCCAAGGCACCTCATTTTTGTTTTCATTACTGGCTCTTACAATGTCCCACGTTGAACCAAGAGTAGGCATTTCTCCAAAACCCCTTCAGCCTTTATTGTTTGCAGAATTTTTGCTGCTGGGCATTCTGACTGGTGTGAGCTGATAGGTTTTTGTCATTTGGATTTGCATATCTTTAATTATTCCTAATGTTCAGCCTTTTCCCATGCCTTTTTAAATTTCTTGTACAGAAAAACAGAAAAAAACAGAGAGTGCAATTAACCTCTTGAAATAGTCTTCTTGGATGGTTGCCCTCTTTTGAATTTTTTGGTCAATTTTCGACCCCAGGATTGTTTTTGAGGGCAGGTGTCATTCACAGGCCTGCAATGAGTGTGAATATTTAGTGACCATTAGCACTGGGTTTAAAGCTGATGTTGTTGGAAATGGCCACAAGGAGGCGGTATTTCTCCATTCCCACATCTAGTTACTAGGGCAGCAGAGCCTTTCTGGGACCAATGGAATACAGAAGAAGGCATCATTGAAGTCTAATACAGAAAACCATGTCCTGGTGAATGGTAGAATGGCCAGCAGGGTGTAGGAATTAGGGACTACTGGATGTATATCCTCAGTGACTTCACTGACTGTCCTGATATCCTTTACCACGTCCCCAGCAGCCCACGGGGCTGACGTGGTCAGGGCAATGCCAGGTTATGGAGCTCACCTGCGCAACTACCCAGCAGCCCATGGGGCTCTCGTGGTCAGGCCCCTCCCAGGATATGGGGCTCACCTGGGCAGGTCCCCAGCAGACCACAGGGCTCTCATGGTCAGGCTACTCCCAGGTTATGGAGCTCACCTGTGCAACTACCCAGCAGCCCATGGGGCTCTCATGATCAGGCCCCTCCCAGGATACGTAGCTCCCGTGGGCAGGTAGGACAGCAGGGCCGGGAACACAGGAATCGTGCACGTAGCCCTCATTTCAGAGCACCCCAGATGGCCTGTCTCTCAGAGCTGACACAGAGCACGTCAGAGCAGGACTTGAACTAACAAACAGCATCTCCGACAGGTCTGTGACCCTGGGCGTCACTCTGTGCGGCCTCCCTCTGCCTGGTCTTCCAGAGACTTCCACTGCAGACGGGGACCAGGCCTCTGTCTCCACCCATCACCCCTCCTCTCCCTGACTCCTGGGTTCCTCTCATTAAGAGAGTGTCTTCTTGAAGTTGTCTCCCACTCATGGGCCCGATAAAATGATTAGAAAACAAGCCAGAGCTGCAGCCCCTTGTCTATCCTGACTCTTAGGAGCCCACACCTGTTCCTTGGACCTGGCCAGTTCAGCGAGGTCCGTTTTCTGCAGTGTGAGCCCCTGAGGTTTGAGGATTGGCTGAGCTGGGCAGCCTGACCCTGCCGGCCAGCCCTGCCCAGGTGTGCCTGTGTTGAGGTCAATATAAACACCACTCCAGGCAGCAAGAGGCACTGCAGGTATGCCTGACGCCATATTCTCTGCCCCGTCAGCAGTCTCGGGGCTGTGCTGGTGGGAGGGTGGGAGGGGCCACGGCTTTGTGGGTGGTCCGGTGTGAGTGGGGCTCTGCTGGAGATTCTGCAGGAGTTGCCAGGCTGCCACCTGCTAAAGAAGAGGATGTGTCACCCATACCTTCGGCTGGAATTTCTCCCCGGGCAGAGGTGAGGAAGGAAAAAAGCAGTGGGGGCCGGGACAGGAGGGGTATCTCAGGCAGGAAAATGGAAAGCTTCCAGAAGAGCGCCCGGGCTCAGGAGCATCCTGGCTGGCCTGCAGGCACCAAGTCGGCCTGCGTGCTGTCGCTGGTGTGGCTCCACGGCCCTTCCTCTAGGCTTTCAAGTCCTTGTACATATTCAGGTGTTTTACCTGGGAAGGGTGGGAACAGTTCAGCAGCAGCTGACCTGGGGCTCCCCTCACGTTTACGCTCAGACGCCTCGGCACGGTCCCCCAGGTTTGCAATGAGGTCGCTTCTTGCGGGGGGCCTGCTGGCTGCATGGGAGATGATTCCCCACCTCTGACCAACTTCAGAATTGTTTACTACTGGAACAAGTGCCCTGATAGCGTTTTCCTCTGTATAACTGGTGGCTTCTGTTTTTTTTTTTTTTCTTTTTTGGTTCAAGGTAGATTTTATTTCTCTTTTATGTATTTATAGATATAAGCATGGAAATAATTCATTCCTATAAATACATCTGTGTGAAGGGAAGAACATTTTTCTGTTTTATTTTTCAATTTTATTTATTTTTGGAAATTTGGAAATTTTATTTATTTTTTTATACAGCAGGTTATTATTAGTTATCTATTTTATACATATACATGTATACAGGTCAATCCCAATCTCCCAACTCACCCCACCACCACCACCCCATGGATTCCCCCCCTTGGTGTCCATACGTTTGTTCTCTACCTCTGTGTCTCTATTTCTGCCCTGCAAACCGGTTCATCTGTATCATTTTTCTAGGTTCCACATATATGCATTAATAAACAATATTTGTTTTTCTCTTTCTGACTTACTTCACTCTGTAGGACAGTCTCTAGATCCATCGACGTCTCTACAAATGACCCAGTTTCATTCCTTTGTATGGCTGAGTAATATTCCATTTTATCTATGTGCCACATCTTTATCCTTTCGTCTGTCTGTGGGCATTTAGGTTGCTTCCATTACGTGGTTATTGTAAATAGTGCTGCAGTGAACATTGTGGTGAATGTGTCTTTTGGATTTATGGTTTTCTCTGGGTATATGCCCAGAAGTGGGATTGCTGGATCATATGGTAATTCTATTTTTAGATTTTTAAGGAACCTCCATACTGTTCTCCATAGTGACTGTATCAATTTACATTCCCACCAATGGTGGAAGAGGGTACCTTTTGTCCACACCCTCCCCAGCATTTGTTGTTTGTAGATCTTCTGATGATGCCCATTCTAACAGGTGTGAGGTGATACCTCATGGTAGTTTTGATTTGCATTTCTCTAATAATTAGTGATGTCGAGAAGCTTTTCATGTGCGTCTTGTCCATCTCTGCATCTTCTTTGAAGAAATGTCTATTTAGATCTTCTACCCATTTTTCTATTGGGTTGTTTGTTTCTTTAATATTAAGCTGCATGAGCTCTTTATATATATTGGAGATTAAACCTTTGTCCATTGATTTCTTTGCAAATATTTTCTCCCATTCTGAGGGTTGCCTTTTTCCATTCCCGTATTTTAGCAAAAAAAAATAAAGAAAGAAAAGGAAGCAGAACAGAGATGTGCGTAAAATATGCCTCTTGAAACTGTTGTTTTGAAATATGGACGTCTTTTAAAATTTTGGGTCGATATGCGAACCCAGGATTTGTTTTCAGGGCAGGTGTCATTTACAGGCCTGCAATTATCTTGAATATCAACTGACCATTAGCGCTGGGCTTACAGCTGCTGTTGTGTGAAACGGCCACAAGGTGGCAGCAGTTCTCCTTTACCAAATCTGGTTACTAGGGCCACAGAGCCTCAGTGGAAGTCGTGTTCTAGGTTGTAATTTCGAATGGAATGTGCCAGGAAAAAGCCCCTTAAGTTTGTCTCACGACTTCTTGTTCGTTTTTTAAATTTAATTTTTATTTTTTATCACAGCAAGTTTGATTACAATGTTTGGCTTGTTGTAGGTGTGCAAGATGTGGTTCTTTTGCACATATACATATGTCTGTTCTTCCTGGGACCCTTTTCCCATGTACGTTATGACAGAATGTTGAGTAGTCTTCTCTTGGTATTCCGTAGGTGTTTGGTGATTCTATATTTCACCTGTGTTTGTATATGTCTGTTAACCCCAATATCCTAATATATCCAATCCTCACACCTTTCCAGTGGTGAACCATAAGTTTGTTTAATGAATCTGTGATTGCCCTTCTCTGTGGAAATATCTTCACTGGTATCAATTTTTAGGTAACACCTATAAGTGATATCATATGATATGTGTCTTTCTCTTTCTGACTTACTACAAGTCACGTGATTACCTCTAGACTCATCTACGGTGCTGCAAATGGCATTGTGTCCTTTTTTTCCTGGGCTAATATTCTGTCTGTACATGTACCAGTTCGTCTTTGTCCAGTCATCTGTTGAGGGACTTTTTGGTTGCTTCCATGTCATGGCTACTGCAATGCTGCGGCAATGCACATTTGCCTGCCTGTGTCTTTCCAATTCTGTCTTCTTAGGGTCTAGGCCCAGGAGTGGGCCTGCTGTATCATATGGTAGCAAAATGTTTACCTTCTAGAAGACCCTCCATTCTGTTCTCATTACTGGCTCTTACCAGGTTACGTCCCACTTAAAGTTGAGGTTATGGTCTTCTCCACGACACCTTCAGCGTTTATTGTTTGTAGTATTTTTGCTGATGTTTATTCTGACTAGTGTGAGCTGACACCACTTTGTGGTTGGATTTTCATGCGTCTCATAATCCCTTGAAATTGAGCTTTCTCACATGTCCTTATGTTCCTCAAACTGTGAGTACAGCTTACCTCTTCAAATTGTTTTCATGAAGTATGTGTGACATTTAGAAATATTTTGGCCATTACCTCCCTCAAGACCTTTTGAGGTCAGGTTTCATTTACAGCCCTCCAGTACTGGTGCATATGAAGTGACCCTTAGCACAGGTTTTAAAGCTGCTGTTGCAGGTAACGGCCCGAGGGTGGCAGCATTTCTGCTTTTCCCAATCTGGTAACTAGGGAAACAGACCATCCCGGCAGTGGTGTTCTTCGGTTATATATTAGAGTGGAATGTGCCCCCAAAAGCTGATGTCTCCTTACTTATGTTTGCTTTATGTATTGAATTTATAGTTTTCTGATTGGAGTCATATTCCACTGTGTACATGGACCACTTCTTCTTTGTGCATTCCTCTGTTGATGGACATTTTCGTAGCTTCCAAGTATTGGCTATGTTAAATATTGCTGTAGTGCAGGATTACCAGACTGTGTCTTTTCTTTTTGGCTGTACGTGGGCCTCTCATTGCCGTGGACCCTCCCATTGCACAGCACAGGCTCCGGACATGCAGGCCCAGCAGCCATAGCTCACGGGACCGGCCGCTCCACAGCATGTGGCATCTTCCTGAACCGGGGCATGAACCCGTGTCCCCTGCATTGGCAGGCGGACTCTGAACCACTGCGCCACCAGTGACGCCCAGCCAGTGTCTTTTTGATTCTCATCCCCTCAGGCGATAGGCCCAGCAGCGGGTATGCTTGATTGAATGGTAGCTCAGTATTTACCTTTCCAAGGCACCTCATTTTTGTTTTCATTACTGGCTCTTACAATGTCCCACGTTGAACCAAGGGTAGGCATTTCTCCAAAACCCCATCAGCCTTTATTGTTTGCAGAATTTTTGCTGCTGGGCATTCTGACTGGTGTGAGCTGATAGGTTTTTGTCATTTGGATTTGCATATCTTTAATTATTCCTAATGTTCAGCCTTTTCCCATGCCTTTTTAAATTTCTTGTACAGAAAAACAGAAAAAAACAGAGAGTGCAATTAACCTCTTGAAATAGTCTTCTTGGATGGTTGCCCTCTTTTGAATTTTTTGGTCAATTTTCGACCCCAGGATTGTTTTTGAGGGCAGGTGTCATTCACAGGCCTGCAATGAGTGTGAATATTTAGTGACCATTAGCACTGGGTTTAAAGCTGCTGTTGTTGGAAATGGCCACAAGGTGGCGGTATTTCTCCATTCCCACATCTAGTTACTAGGGCAGCAGAGCCTTTCTGGGACCAATGGAATACAGAAGAAGGCATCATTGAAGTCTAATACAGAAAACCATGTCCTGGTGAATGGTAGAATGGCCAGCAGGGTGTAGGAATTAGGGACTACTGGATGTATATCCTCAGTGACTTCACTGACTGTCCTGATATCCTTTACCACGTCCTCAGCAGCCCACGGGGCTGACGTGGTCAGGGCAATGCCAGGTTATGGAGCTCACCTGCGCAACTACCCAGCAGCCCATGGGGCTCTCGTGGTCAGGCCCCTCCCAGGATATGGGGCTCACCTGGGCAGGTCCCCAGCAGACCACAGGGCTCTCATGGTCAGGCTACTCCCAGGATATGGAGCTCACCTGTGCAACTACCCAGCAGCCCATGGGGCTCTCATGATCAGGCCCCTCCCAGGATACTTAGCTCCCGTGGGCAGGTAGGACAGCAGGGCCGGGAACACAGGAATCGTGCACGTAGCCCTCATTTCAGAGCACCCCAGATGGCCTGTCTCTCAGAGCTGACACAGAGCACGTCAGAGCAGGACTTGAACTAACAAACAGCATCTCCGACAGGTCTGTGACCCTGGGCGTCACTCTGTGCGGCCTCCCTCTGCCTGGTCTTCCAGAGACTTCCACTGCAGACGGGGACCAGGCCTCTGTCTCCACCCATCACCCCTCCTCTCCCTGACTCCTGGGTTCCTCTCATTAACAGAGTGTCTTCTTGAAGTTGTCTCCCACTCATGGGCCCGATAAAATGATTAGAAAACAAGCCAGAGCTGCAGCCCCTTGTCTATCCTGACTCTTAGGAGCCCACACCTGTTCCTTGGACCTGGCCAGTTCAGCGAGGTCCGTTTTCTGCAGTGTGAGCCCCTGAGGTTTGAGGATTGGCTGAGCTGGGCAGCCTGACCCTGCCGGCCAGCCCTGCCCAGGTGTGCCTGTGTTGAGGTCAATATAAACACCACTCCAGGCAGCAAGAGGCACTGCAGGTATGCCTGACGCCATATTCTCTGCCCCGTCAGCAGTCTCGGGGCTGTGCTGGTGGGAGGGTGGGAGGGGCCACGGCTTTGTGGGTGGTCCGGTGTGAGTGGGGCTCTGCTGGAGATTCTGCAGGAGTTGCCAGGCTGCCACCTGCTAAAGAAGAGGATGTGTCACCCATACCTTCGGCTGGAATTTCTCCCCGGGCAGAGGTGAGGAAGGAAAAAAGCAGTGGGGGCCGGGACAGGAGGGGTATCTCAGGCAGGGAAATGGAAAGCTTCCAGAAGAGCGCCCGGGCTCAGGAGCATCCTGGCTGGCCTGCAGGCACCAAGTCGGCCTGCGTGCTGTCGCTGGTGTGGCTCCACGGCCCTTCCTCTAGGCTTTCAAGTCCTTGTACATATTCAGGTGTTTTACCTGGGAAGGGTGGGAACAGTTCAGCAGCAGCTGACCTGGGGCTCCCCTCACGTTTACGCTCAGACGCCTCGGCACGGTCCCCCAGGTTTGCAATGAGGTCGCTTCTTGCGGGGGGCCTGCTGGCTGCATGGGAGATGATTCCCCACCTCTGACCAACTTCAGAATTGTTTACCACTGGAGCAAGTGCCCTGATAGCGTTTTCCTCTGTATAACTGGTGGCTTCTGGTTTTTTTTTTTCTTTTTTGGTTCAAGGTAGATTTTATTTCTCTTTTATGTATTTATAGATATAAGCATGGAAATAATTAATTCCTATAAATACATCTGTGTGAAGGGAAGAACATTTTTCTGTTTTATTTTTCAATTTTATTTATTTTTGGAAATTTTGAAATTTTATTTATTTTTTTATACAGCAGGTTATTATTAGTTATCTATTTTATACATATACATGTATACAGGTCAATCCCAATCTCCCAACTCACCCCACCACCACCACCCCATGGATTCCCCCCCTTGGTGTCCATACGTTTGTTCTCTACCTCTGTGTCTCTATTTCTGCCCTGCAAACCGGTTCATCTGTATCATTTTTCTAGGTTCCACATATATGCATTAATAAACAATATTTGTTTTTCTCTTTCTGACTTACTTCACTCTGTAGGACAGTCTCTAGATCCATCGACGTCTCTACAAATGACCCAGTTTCATTCCTTTGTATGGCTGAGTAATATTCCATTTTATATATGTGCCACATCTTTATCCTTTCGTCTGTCTGTGGGCATTTAGGTTGCTTCCATTACGTGGTTATTGTAAATAGTGCTGCAGTGAACATTGTGGTGAATGTGTCTTTTGGATTTATGGTTTTCTCTGGGTATATGCCCAGAAGTGGGATTGCTGGATCATATGGTAATTCTATTTTTAGATTTTTAAGGAACCTCCATACTGTTCTCCATAGTGACTGTATCAATTTACATTCCCACCAATGGTGGAAGAGGGTACCTTTTGTCCACACCCTCCCCAGCATTTGTTGTTTGTAGATCTTCTGATGATGCCCATTCTAACAGGTGTGAGGTGATACCTCATTGTAGTTTTGATTTGCATTTCTCTAATAATTAGTGATGTCGAGCAGCTTTTCATGTGCGTCTTGTCCATCTCTGCATCTTCTTTGAAGAAATGTCTATTTAGATCTTCTACCCATTTTTCTATTGGGTTGTTTGTTTCTTTAATATTAAGCTGCATGAGCTCTTTATATATATTGGAGATTAAACCTTTGTCCATTGATTTCTTTGCAAATATTTTCTCCCATTCTGAGGGTTGCCTTTTTCCATTCCCGTATTTTAGCAAAAAAAAATAAAGAAAGAAAAGGAAGCAGAACAGAGATGTGCGTAAAATATGCCTCTTGAAACTGTTGTTTTGAAATATGGACGTCTTTTAAAATTTTGGGTCGATATGCGAACCCAGGATTTGTTTTCAGGGCAGGTGTCATTTACAGGCCTGCAATTATCTTGAATATCAACTGACCATTAGCGCTGGGCTTACAGCTGCTGTTGTGTGAAACGGCCACAAGGTGGCAGCAGTTCTCCTTTACCAAATCTGGTTACTAGGGCCACAGAGCCTCAGTGGAAGTCGTGTTCTAGGTTGTAATTTCGAATGGAATGTGCCAGGAAAAAGCCCCTTAAGTTTGTCTCACGACTTCTTGTTCGTTTTTTAAATTTAATTTTTATTTTTTATCACAGCAAGTTTGATTACAATGTTTGGCTTGTTGTAGGTGTGCAAGATGTGGTTCTTTTGCACATATACATATGTCTGTTCTTCCTGGGACCCTTTTCCCATGTACGTTATGACAGAATGTTGAGTAGTCTTCTCTTGGTATTCCGTAGGTGTTTGGTGATTCTATATTTCACCTGTGTTTGTATATGTCTGTTAACCCCAATATCCTAATATATCCAATCCTCACACCTTTCCAGTGGTGAACCATAAGTTTGTTTAATGAATCTGTGATTGCCCTTCTCTGTGGAAATATCTTCACTGGTATCAATTTTTAGGTAACACCTATAAGTGATATCATATGATATGTGTCTTTCTCTTTCTGACTTACTACAAGTCACGTGATTACCTCTAGACTCATCTACGGTGCTGCAAATGGCATTGTGTCCTTTTTTTCCTGGGCTAATATTCTGTCTGTACATGTACCAGTTCGTCTTTGTCCAGTCATCTGTTGAGGGACTTTTTGGTTTCTTCCATATCATGGCTACTGCAATGCTGCGGCAATGCACATTTGCCTGCCTGTGTCTTTCCAATTCTGTCTTCTTAGGGTCTAGGCCCAGGAGTGGGCCTGCTGTATCATATGGTAGCAAAATGTTTACCTTCTGGAAGACCCTCCATTCTGTTCTCATTACTGGCTCTTACCAGGTTACGTCCCACTTAAAGTTGAGGTTATGGTCTTCTCCACGACACCTTCAGCGTTTATTGTTTGTAGTATTTTTGCTGATGTTTATTCTGACTAGTGTGAGCTGACACCACTTTGTGGTTGGATTTTCATGCGTCTCATAATCCCTTGAAATTGAGCTTTCTCACATGTGCTTATGTTCCTCAAACTGTGAGTACAGCTTACCTCTTCAAATTGTTTTCATGAAGTATGTGTGACATTTAGAAATATTTTGGCCATTACCTCCCTCAAGACATTTTGAGGTCAGGTTTCATTTACAGCCCTCCAGTACTGGTGCATATGAAGTGACCCTTAGCACAGGTTTTAAAGCTGCTGTTGCAGGTAACGGCCAGAGGGCGGCAGCATTTCTGCTTTTCCCAATCTGGTAACTAGGGAAACAGACCATCCCGGCAGTGGTGTTCTTCGGTTATATATTAGAGTGGAATGTGCCCGCAAAAGCTGATGTCTCCTTACTTATGTTTGCTTTATGTATTGAATTTATAGTTTTCTGATTGGAGTCATATTCCACTGTGTACATGGACCACTTCTTCTTTGTGCATTCCTCTGTTGATGGACATTTTCGTAGCTTCCAAGTATTGGCTATGTTAAATATTGCTGTAGTGCAGGATTACCAGCCTGTGTCTTTTCTTTTTGGCTGTACGTGGGCCTCTCATTGCCGTGGACCCTCCCATTGCACAGCACAGGCTCCGGACATGCAGGCCCAGCAGCCATAGCTCACGGGACCGGCCGCTCCACGGCATGTGGCATCTTCCTGAACCGGGGCATGAACCCGTGTCCCCTGCATTGGCAGGCGGACTCTGAACCACTGCGCCACCAGTGACGCCCAGCCTGTGTCTTTTTGATTCTCATCCCCTCAGGCGATAGGCCCAGCAGTGGGTATGCTTGATTGAATGGTAGCTCAGTATTTACCTTTCCAAGGCACCTCATTTTTGTTTTCATTACTGGCTCTTACAATGTCCCACGTTGAACCAAGGGTAGGCATTTCTCCAAAACCCCTTCAGCCTTTATTGTTTGCAGAATTTTTGCTGCTGGGCATTCTGACTGGTGTGAGCTGATAGGTTTTTGTCATTTGGATTTGCATATCTTTAATTATTCCTAATGTTCAGCCTTTTCCCATGCCTTTTTAAATTTCTTGTACAGAGAAACAGAAAAAAACAGAGAGTGCAATTAACCTCTTGAAATAGTCTTCTTGGATGGTTGCCCTCTTTTGAATTTTTTGGTCAATTTTCGACCCCAGGATTGTTTTTGAGGGCAGGTGTCATTCACAGGCCTGCAATGAGTGTGAATATTTAGTGACCATTAGCACTGGGTTTAAAGCTGCTGTTGTTGGAAATGGACACAAGGTGGCGGTATTTCTCCATTCCCACATCTAGTTACTGGGCAGCAGAGCCTTTCTGGGACCAATGGAATACAGAAGAAGGCATCATTGAAGTCTAATACAGAAAACCATGTCCTGGTGGATGGTAGAATAGCCAGCAGGGTGTAGGAATTAGGGACTACTGGATGTATATCCTCGGTGACTTCACTGACTGTCCTGATATCCTTTACCATGTCCCCAGCAGCCCACGGGGCTGACGTGGTCAGGGCAATGCCAGGTTATGGAGCTCACCTGCGCAACTACCCAGCAGCCCATGGGGCTCTCGTGGTCAGGCCCCTCCCAGGATATGGGGCTCACCTGGGCAGGTCCCCAGCAGACCACAGGGCTCTCATGGTCAGGCTACTCCCAGGTTATGGAGCTCACCTGTGCAACTACCCAGCAGCCCATGGGGCCCTCATGATCAGGCCCCTCCCAGGATACGTAGCTCCCGTGGGCAGGTAGGACAGCAGGGCCGGGAACACAGGAATCGTGGACGTAGCCCTCATTTCAGAGCACCCCAGATGCCCTGTCTCTCAGAGCTGACACAGAGCACGTCAGAGCAGGACTTGAACTAACAAACAGCATCTCCAACAGGTCTGTGACCCTGGGCGTCACTCTGTGCGGCCTCCCTCTGCCTGGTCTTCCAGAGACTTCCACTGCAGACGGGGACCAGGCCTCTGTCTCCACCCATCACCCCTCCTCTCCCTGACTCCTGGGTTCCTCTCATTAAGAGAGTGTCTTCTTGAAGTTGTCTCCCACTCATGGGCCCGATAAAATGATTAGAAAACAAGCCAGAGCTGCAGCCCCTTGTCTATCCTGACTCTTAGGAGCCCACACCTGTTCCTTGGACCTGGCCAGTTCAGCGAGGTCCGTTTTCTGCAGTGTGAGCCCCTGAGGTTTGAGGATTGGCTGAGCTGGGCAGCCTGACCCTGCCGGCCAGCCCTGCCCAGGTGTGCCTGTGTTGAGGTCAATATAAATACCACTCCAGGCAGCAAGAGGCACTGCAGGTATGCCTGACGCCATATTCTCTGCCCCGTCAGCAGTCTCGGGGCTGTGCTGGTGGGAGGGTGGGAGGGGCCACGGCTTTGTGGGTGGTCCGGTGTGAGTGGGGCTCTGCTGGAGATTCTGCAGGAGTTGCCAGGCTGCCACCTGCTAAAGAAGAGGATGTGTCACCCATACCTTCGGCTGGAATTTCTCCCCGGGCAGAGGTGAGGAAGGAAAAAAGCAGTGGGGGCCGGGACAGGAGGGGTATCTCAGGCAGGGAAATGGAAAGCTTCCAGAAGAGCGCCCGGGCTCAGGAGCATCCTGGCTGGCCTGCAGGCACCAAGTCGGCCTGCGTGCTGTCGCTGGTGTGGCTCCACGGCCCTTCCTCTAGGCTTTCAAGTCCTTGTACATATTCAGGTGTTTTACCTGGGAAGGGTGGGAACAGTTCAGCAGCAGCTGACCTGGGGCTCCCCTCACGTTTACGCTCAGACGCCTCGGCACGGTCCCCCAGGTTTGCAATGAGGTCGCTTCTTGCGGGGGGCCTGCTGGCTGCATGGGAGATGATTCCCCACCTCTGACCAACTTCAGAATTGTTTACCACTGGAGCAAGTGCCCTGATAGCGTTTTCCTCTGTATAACTGGTGGCTTCTGGTTTTTTTTTTCTTTTTTGGTTCAAGGTAGATTTTATTTCTCTTTTATGTATTTATAGATATAAGCATGGAAATAATTAATTCCTATAAATACATCTGTGTGAAGGGAAGAACATTTTTCTGTTTTATTTTTCAATTTTATTTATTTTTGGAAATTTTGAAATTTTATTTATTTTTTTATACAGCAGGTTATTATTAGTTATCTATTTTATACATATACATGTATACAGGTCAATCCCAATCTCCCAACTCACCCCACCACCACCACCCCATGGATTCCCCCCCTTGGTGTCCATACGTTTGTTCTCTACCTCTGTGTCTCTATTTCTGCCCTGCAAACCGGTTCATCTGTATCATTTTTCTAGGTTCCACATATATGCATTAATAAACAATATTTGTTTTTCTCTTTCTGACTTACTTCACTCTGTAGGACAGTCTCTAGATCCATCGACGTCTCTACAAATGACCCAGTTTCATTCCTTTGTATGGCTGAGTAATATTCCATTTTATATATGTGCCACATCTTTATCCTTTCGTCTGTCTGTGGGCATTTAGGTTGCTTCCATTATGTGGTTATTGTAAATAGTGCTGCAGTGAACATTGTGGTGAATGTGTCTTTGGGATTTATGGTTTTCTCTGGGTATATGCCCAGAAGTGGGATTGCTGGATCATATGGTAATTCTATTTTTAGATTTTTAAGGAACCTCCATACTGTTCTCCATAGTGACTGTATCAATTTACATTCCCACCAATGGTGGAAGAGGGTTCCTTTTGTCCACACCCTCCCCAGCATTTGTTGTTTGTAGATCTTCTGATGATGCCCATTCTAACAGGTGTGAGGTGATACCTCATTGTAGTTTTGATTTGCATTTCTCTAATAATTAGTGATGGCGAGCAGCGTTTCATGTGCGTCTTGTCCATCTCTGCATCTTCTTTGAAGAAATGTCTATTTAGATCTTCTACCCATGTTTCTATTGGGTTGTTTGTTTCTTTAATATTAAGCTGCATGAGCTCTTTATATATATTGGAGATTAAACCTTTGTCCATTTATTTCTTTGCAAATATTTTCTCCCATTCTGAGGGTTGCCTTTTTCCTTTCCCGTATTTTAGCAAAAAAAAATAAAGAAAGAAAAGGAAGCAGAACAGAGATGTGCGTAAAATATGCCTCTTGAAACTGTTGTTTTGAAATATGGACGTCTTTTAAAATTTTGGGTCGATATACGAACCCAGGATTTGTTTTCAGGGCAGGTGTCATTTACAGGCCTGCAATTATCTTGAATATCAACTGACCATTAGCGCTGGGCTTACAGCTGCTGTTGTGTGAAACGGCCACAAGGTGGCAGCAGTTCTCCTTTACCAAATCTGGTTACTAGGGCCACAGAGCCTCAGTGGAAGTCGTGTTCTAGGTTGTAATTTCGAATGGAATGTGCCAGGAAAAAGCCCCTTAAGTTTGTCTCACGACTTCTTGTTCGTTTTTTAAATTTAATTTTTATTTTTTATCACAGCAAGTTTGATTACAATGTTTGGCTTGTTGTAGGTGTGCAAGATGTGGTTCTTTTGCACATATACATATGTCTGTTCTTCCTGGGACCCTTTTCCCATGTACGTTATGACAGAATGTTGAGTAGTCTTCTCTTGGTATTCCGTAGGTGTTTGGTGATTCTATATTTCACCTGTGTTTGTATATGTCTGTTAACCCCAATATCCTAATATATCCAATCCTCACACCTTTCCAGTGGTGAACCATAAGTTTGTTTAATGAATCTGTGATTGCCCTTCTCTGTGGAAATATCTTCACTGGTATCAATTTTTAGGTAACACCTATAAGTGATATCATATGATATGTGTCTTTCTCTTTCTGACTTACTACAAGTCACGTGATTACCTCTAGACTCATCTACGGTGCTGCAAATGGCATTGTGTCCTTTTTTTCCTGGGCTAATATTCTGTCTGTACATGTACCAGTTCGTCTTTGTCCAGTCATCTGTTGAGGGACTTTTTGGTTGCTTCCATATCATGGCTACTGCAATGCTGCGGCAATGCACATTTGCCTGCCTGTGTCTTTCCAATTCTGTCTTCTTAGGGTCTAGGCCCAGGAGTGGGCCTGCTGTATCATATGGTAGCAAAATGTTTACCTTCTGGAAGACCCTCCATTCTGTTCTCATTACTGGCTCTTACCAGGTTACGTCCCACTTAAAGTTGAGGTTATGGTCTTCTCCACGACACCTTCAGCGTTTATTGTTTGTAGTATTTTTGCTGATGTTTATTCTGACTAGTGTGAGCTGACACCACTTTGTGGTTGGATTTTCATGCGTCTCATAATCCCTTGAAATTGAGCTTTCTCACATGTCCTTATGTTCCTCAAACTGTGAGTACAGCTTACCTCTTCAAATTGTTTTCATGAAGTATGTGTGACATTTAGAAATATTTTGGCCATTACCTCCCTCAAGACATTTTGAGGTCAGGTTTCATTTACAGCCCTCCAGTACTGGTGCATATGAAGTGACCCTTAGCACAGGTTTTAAAGCTGCTGTTGCAGGTAACGGCCAGAGGGCGGCAGCATTTCTGCTTTTCCCAATCTGGTAACTAGGGAAACAGACCATCCCGGCAGTGGTGTTCTTCGGTTATATATTAGAGGGGAATGTGCCCGCAAAAGCTGATGTCTCCTTACTTATGTTTGCTTTATGTATTGAATTTATAGTTTTCTGATTGGAGTCATATTCCACTGTGTACATGGACCACTTCTTCTTTGTGCATTCCTCTGTTGATGGACATTTTCGTAGCTTCCAAGTATTGGCTATGTTAAATATTGCTGTAGTGCAGGATTACCAGCCTGTGTCTTTTCTTTTTGGCTGTACGTGGGCCTCTCATTGCCGTGGACCCTCCCATTGCACAGCACAGGCTCCGGACATGCAGGCCCAGCAGCCATAGTTCACGGGACCGGCCGCTCCACGGCATGTGGCATCTTCCTGAACCGGGGCATGAACCCGTGTCCCCTGCATTGGCAGGCGGACTCTGAACCACTGCGCCACCAGTGACGCCCAGCCTGTGTCTTTTTGATTCTCATCCCCTCAGGCGATAGGCCCAGCAGTGGGTATGCTTGATTGAATGGTAGCTCAGTATTTACCTTTCCAAGGCACCTCATTTTTGTTTTCATTACTGGCTCTTACAATGTCCCACGTTGAACCAAGGGTAGGCATTTCTCCAAAACCCCTTCAGCCTTTATTGTTTGCAGAATTTTTTCTGCTGGGCATTCTGACTGGTGTGAGCTGATAGGTTTTTGTCATTTGGATTTGCATGTCTTTAATTATTCCTAATGTTCAGCCTTTTCCCATGCCTTTTTAAATTTCTTGTACAGAGAAATAGAAAAAAACAGAGAGTGCAATTAACCTCTTGAAATAGTCTTCTTGGATGGTTGCCCTCTTTTGAATTTTTTGGTCAATTTTCGACCCCAGGATTGTTTTTGAGGGCAGGTGTCATTCACAGGCCTGCAATGAGTGTGAATATTTAGTGACCATTAGCACTGGGTTTAAAGCTGCTGTTGTTGGAAATGGACACAAGGTGGCGGTATTTCTCCATTCCCACATCTAGTTACTGGGCAGCAGAGCCTTTCTGGGACCAATGGAATACAGAAGAAGGCATCATTGAAGTCTAATACAGAAAACCATGTCCTGGTGGATGGTAGAATAGCCAGCAGGGTGTAGGAATTAGGGACTACTGGATGTATATCCTCGGTGACTTCACTGACTGTCCTGATATCCTTTACCACGTCCCCAGCAGCCCACGGGGCTGACGTGGTCAGGGCAATGCCAGGTTATGGAGCTCACCTGCCCAACTACCCAGCAGCCCATGGGGCTCTCGTGGTCAGGCCCCTCCCAGGATATGGGGCTCACCTGGGCAGGTCCCCAGCAGACCACAGGGCTCTCATGGTCAGGCTACTCCCAGGTTATGGAGCTCACCTGTGCAACTACCCAGCAGCCCATGGGGCTCTCATGATCAGGCCCCTCCCAGGATACGTAGCTCCCGTGGGCAGGTAGGACAGCAGGGCCGGGAACACAGGAATCGTGCACGTAGCCCTCATTTCAGAGCACCCCAGATGGCCTGTCTCTCAGAGCTGACACAGAGCACGTCAGAGCAGGACTTGAACTAACAAACAGCATCTCCGACAGGTCTGTGACCCTGGGCGTCACTCTGTGCGGCCTCCCTCTGCCTGGTCTTCCAGAGACTTCCACTGCAGACGGGGACCAGGCCTCTGTCTCCACCCATCACCCCTCCTCTCCCTGACTCCTGGGCTCCTCTCATTAAGAGAGTGTCTTCTTGAAGTTGTCTCCCACTCATGGGCCCGATAAAATGATTAGAAAACAAGCCAGAGCTGCAGCCCCTTGTCTATCCTGACTCTTAGGAGCCCACACCTGTTCCTTGGACCTGGCCGGTTCAGCGAGGTCCGTTTTCTGCAGTGTGAGCCCCTGAGGTTTGAGGATTGGCTGAGCTGGGCAGCCTGACCCTGCCGGCCAGCCCTGCCCAGGTGTGCCTGTGTTGAGGTCAATATAAACACCACTCCAGGCAGCAAGAGGCACTGCAGGTATGCCTGACGCCATATTCTCTGCCCCGTCAGCAGTCTCGGGGCTGTGCTGGTGGGAGGGTGGGAGGGGCCACGGCTTTGTGGGTGGTCCGGTGTGAGTGGGGCTCTGCTGGAGATTCTGCAGGAGTTGCCAGGCTGCCACCTGCTAAAGAAGAGGATGTGTCACCCTTACCTTCGGCTGGAATTTCTCCCCGGGCAGAGGTGAGGAAGGAAAAAAGCAGTGGGGGCCGGGACAGGAGGGGTATCTCAGGCAGGGAAATGGAAAGCTTCCAGAAGAGCGCCCGGGCTCAGGAGCATCCTGGCTGGCCTGCAGGCACCAAGTCGGCCTGCGTGCTGTCGCTGGTGTGGCTCCACGGCCCTTCCTCTAGGCTTTCAAGTCCTTGTACATATTCAGGTGTTTTACCTGGGAAGGGTGGGAACAGTTCAGCAGCAGCTGACCTGGGGCTCCCCTCACGTTTACGCTCAGACGCCTCGGCACGGTCCCCCAGGTTTGCAATGAGGTCGCTTCTTGCGGGGGGCCTGCTGGCTGCATGGGAGATGATTCCCCACCTCTGACCAACTTCAGAATTGTTTACCACTGGAGCAAGTGCCCTGATAGCGTTTTCCTCTGTATAACTGGTGGCTTCTGTTTTTTTTTTTTTTTCTTTTTTGGTTCAAGGTAGATTTTATTTCTCTTTTATGTATTTATAGATATAAGCATGGAAATAATTCATTCCTATAAATACATCTGTGTGAAGGGAAGAACATTTTTCTGTTTTATTTTTCAATTTTATTTATTTTTGGAAATTTGGAAATTTTATTTATTTTTTTATACAGCAGGTTATTATTAGTTATCTATTTTATACATATACATGTATACAGGTCAATCCCAATCTCCCAACTCACCCCACCACCACCACCCCATGGATTCCCGCCCTTGGTGTCCATACGTTTGTTCTCTACCTCTGTGTCTCTATTTCTGCCCTGCAAACCGGTTCATCTGTATCATTTTTCTAGGTTCCACATATATGCATTAATAAACAATATTTGTTTTTCTCTTTCTGACTTACTTCACTCTGTAGGACAGTCTCTAGATCCATCGACGTCTCTACAAATGACCCAGTTTCATTCCTTTGTATGGCTGAGTAATATTCCATTTTATATATGTGCCACATCTTTATCCTTTCGTCTGTCTGTGGGCATTTAGGTTGCTTCCATTACGTGGTTATTGTAAATAGTGCTGCAGTGAACATTGTGGTGAATGTGTCTTTTGGATTTATGGTTTTCTCTGGGTATATGCCCAGAAGTGGGATTGCTGGATCATATGGTAATTCTATTTTTAGATTTTTAAGGAACCTCCATACTGTTCTCCATAGTGACTGTATCAATTTACATTCCCACCAATGGTGGAAGAGGGTACCTTTTGTCCACACCCTCCCCAGCATTTGTTGTTTGTAGATCTTCTGATGATGCCCATTCTAACAGGTGTGAGGTGATACCTCATGGTAGTTTTGATTTGCATTTCTCTAATAATTAGTGATGTCGAGAAGCTTTTCATGTGCGTCTTGTCCATCTCTGCATCTTCTTTGAAGAAATGTCTATTTAGATCTTCTACCCATTTTTCTATTGGGTTGTTTGTTTCTTTAATATTAAGCTGCATGAGCTCTTTATATATATTGGAGATTAAACCTTTGTCCATTGATTTCTTTGCAAATATTTTCTCCCATTCTGAGGGTTGCCTTTTTCCATTCCCGTATTTTAGCAAAAAAAAATAAAGAAAGAAAAGGAAGCAGAACAGAGATGTGCGTAAAATATGCCTCTTGAAACTGTTGTTTTGAAATATGGACGTCTTTTAAAATTTTGGGTCGATATGCGAACCCAGGATTTGTTTTCAGGGCAGGTGTCATTTACAGGCCTGCAATTATTTTGAATATCAACTGACCATTAGCGCTGGGCTTACAGCTGCTGTTGTGTGAAACGGCCACAAGGTGGCAGCAGTTCTCCTTTACCAAATCTGGTTACTAGGGCCACAGAGCCTCAGTGGAAGTCGTATTCTAGGTTGTAATTTCGAATGGAATGTGCCAGGAAAAAGCCCCTTAAGTTTGTCTCATGACTTCTTGTTCGTTTTTTAAATTTAATTTTTATTTTTTATCACAGCAAGTTTGATTACAATGTTTGGCTTGTTGTAGGTGTGCAAGATGTGGTTCTTTTGCACATATACATATGTCTGTTCTTCCTGGGACCCTTTTCCCATGTACGTTATGACAGAATGTTGAGTAGTCTTCTCTTGGTATTCCGTAGGTGTTTGGTGATTCTATATTTCACCTGTGTTTGTATATGTCTGTTAACCCCAATATCCTAATATATCCAATCCTCACACCTTTCCAGTGGTGAACCATAAGTTTGTTTAATGAATCTGTGATTGCCCTTGTCTGTGGAAATATCTTCACTGGTATCAATTTTTAGGTAACACCTATAAGTGATATCATATGATATGTGTCTTTCTCTTTCTGACTTACTACAAGTCACGTGATTACCTCTAGACTCATCTACGGTGCTGCAAATGGCATTGTGTCCTTTTTTTCCTGGGTTAATATTCTGTCTGTATATGTACCAGTTCGTCTTTGTCCAGTCATCTGTTGAGGGACTTTTTGGTTGCTTCCATGTCATGGCTACTGCAATGCTGCGGCAATGCACATTTGCCTGCCTGTGTCTTTCCAATTCTGTCTTCTTAGGGTCTAGGCCCAGGAGTGGGCCTGCTGTATCATATGGTAGCAAAATGTTTACCTTCTGGAAGACCCTCCATTCTGTTCTCATTACTGGCTCTTACCAGGTTACGTCCCACCTAAAGTTGAGGTTATGGTCTTCTCCACGACACCTTCAGCGTTTATTGTTTGTAGTATTTTTGCTGATGTTTATTCTGACTAGTGTGAGCTGACACCACTTTGTGGTTGGATTTTCATGCGTCTCATAATCCCTTGAAATGGAGCTTTCTCACATGTCCTTATGTTCCTCAAACTGTGAGTACAGCTTACCTCTTCAAATTGTTTTCATGAAGTATGTGTGACATTTAGAAATATTTTGGCCATTACCTCCCTCAAGACATTTTGAGGTCAGGTTTCATTTACAGCCCTCCAGTACTGGTGCATATGAAGTGACCCTTAGCACAGGTTTTAAAGCTGCTGTTGCAGGTAACGGCCAGAGGGTGTCAGCATTTCTGCTTTTCCCAATCTGGTAACTAGGGAAACAGACCATCCCGGCAGTGGTGTTCTTCGGTTATATATTAGAGTGGAATGTGCCCCCAAAAGCTGATGTCTCCTTACTTATGTTTGCTTTATGTATTGAATTTATAGTTTTCTGACTGGAGTCATATTCCACTGTGTACATGGACCACTTCTTCTTTGTGCATTCCTCTGTTGATGGACATTTTCGTAGCTTCCAAGTATTGGCTATGTTAAATATTGCTTTAGTGCAGGATTACCAGCCTGTGTCTTTTCTTTTTGGCTGTACATGGGCCTCTCATTGCCGTGGACCCTCCCATTGCACAGCACAGGCTCCGGACATGCAGGCCCAGCAGCCATAGCTCACGGGACCGGCCGCTCCACAGCATGTGGCATCTTCCTGAACCGGGGCATGAACCCGTGTCCCCTGCATTGGCAGGCAGACTCTGAACCACTGCGCCACCAGTGACGCCCAGCCAGTGTCTTTTTGATTCTCATCCCCTCAGGCGATAGGCCCAGCAGCGGGTATGCTTGATTGAATGGTAGCTCAGTATTTACCTTTCCAAGGCACCTCATTTTTGTTTTCATTACTGGCTCTTACAATGTCCCACGTTGAACCAAGGGTAGGCATTTCTCCAAAACCCCTTCAGCCTTTATTGTTTGCAGAATTTTTGCTGCTGGGCATTCTGACTGGTGTGAGCTGATAGGTTTTTGTCATTTGGATTTGCATATCTTTAATTATTCCTAATGTTCAGCCTTTTCCCATGCCTTTTTAAATTTCTTGTACAGAAAAACAGAAAAAAACAGAGAGTGCAATTAACCTCTTGAAATAGTCTTCTTGGATGGTTGCCCTCTTTTGAATTTTTTGGTCAATTTTCGACCCCAGGATTGTTTTTGAGGGCAGGTGTCATTCACAGGCCTGCAATGAGTGTGAATATTTAGTGACCATTAGCACTGGGTTTAAAGCTGCTCTTGTTGGAAATGGACACAAGGTGGCGGTATTTCTCCATTCCCACATCTAGTTACTAGGGCAGCAGAGCCTTTCTGGGACCAATGGAATACAGAAGAAGGCATCATTGAAGTCTAATACAGAAAACCATGTCCTGGTGGATGGTAGAATGGCCAGCAGGGTGTAGGAATTAGGGACTACTGGATGTATATCCTCAGTGACTTCACTGACTGTCCTGATATCCTTTACCACGTCCCCAGCAGCCCACGGGGCTGACGTGGTCAGGGCAATGCCAGGTTATGGAGCTCACCTGCGCAACTACCCAGCAGCCCATGGGGCTCTCGTGGTCAGGCCCCTCCCAGGATATGGGGCTCACCTGGGCAGGTCCCCAGCAGACCACAGGGCTCTCATGGTCAGGCTACTCCCAGGTTATGGAGCTCACCTGTGCAACTACCCAGCAGCCCATGGGGCTCTCATGATCAGGCCCCTCCCAGGATACGTAGCTCCCGTGGGCAGGTAGGACAGCAGGGCCGGGAACACAGGAATCGTGCACGTAGCCCTCATTTCAGAGCACCCCAGATGGCCTGTCTCTCAGAGCTGACACAGAGCACGTCAGAGCAGGACTTGAACTAACAAACAGCATCTCCGACAGGTCTGTGACCCTGGGCGTCACTCTGTGCGGCCTCCCTCTGCCTGGTCTTCCAGAGACTTCCACTGCAGACGGGGACCAGGCCTCTGTCTCCACCCATCACCCCTCCTCTCCCTGACTCCTGGGTTCCTCTCATTAAGAGAGTGTCTTCTTGAAGTTGTATCCCACTCATGGGCCCGATAAAATGATTAGAAAACAAGCCAGAGCTGCAGCCCCTTGTCTATCCTGACTCTTAGGAGCCCACACCTGTTCCTTGGACCTGGCCGGTTCAGCGAGGTCCGTTTTCTGCAGTGTGAGCCCCTGAGGTTTGAGGATTGGCTGAGCTGGGCAGCCTGACCCTGCCGGCCAGCCCTGCCAAGGTGTGCCTGTGTTGAGGTCAATATAAACACCACTCCAGGCAGCAAGAGGCACTGCAGGTATGCCTGACGCCATATTCTCTGCCCCGTCAGCAGTCTCGGGGCTGTGCTGGTGGGAGGGTGGGAGGGGCCACGGCTTTGTGGGTGGTCCGGTGTGAGTGGGGCTCTGCTGGAGATTCTGCAGGAGTTGCCAGGCTGCCACCTGCTAAAGAAGAGGATGTGTCACCCTTACCTTCGGCTGGAATTTCTCCCCGGGCAGAGGTGAGGAAGGAAAAAAGCAGTGGGGGCCGGGACAGGAGGGGTATCTCAGGCAGGGAAATGGAAAGCTTCCAGAAGAGCGCCCGGGCTCAGGAGCATCCTGGCTGGCCTGCAGGCACCAAGTCGGCCTGCGTGCTGTCGCTGGTGTGGCTCCACGGCCCTTCCTCTAGGCTTTCAAGTCCTTGTACATATTCAGGTGTTTTACCTGGGAAGGGTGGGAACAGTTCAGCAGCAGCTGACCTGGGGCTCCCCTCACGTTTACGCTCAGACGCCTCGGCACGGTCCCCCAGGTTTGCAATGAGGTCGCTTCTTGCGGGGGGCCTGCTGGCTGCATGGGAGATGATTCCCCACCTCTGACCAACTTCAGAATTGTTTACCACTGGAACAAGTGCCCTGATAGCGTTTTCCTCTGTATAACTGGTGGCTTCTGTTTTTTTTTTTTTTTCTTTTTTGGTTCAAGGTAGATTTTATTTCTCTTTTATGTATTTATAGATATAAGCATGGAAATAATTCCTTCCTATAAATACATCTGTGTGAAGGGAAGAACATTTTTCTGTTTTATTTTTCAATTTTATTTATTTTTGGAAATTTTGAAATGTTATTTATTTTTTTATACAGCAGGTTATTATTAGTTATCTATTTTATACATATACATGTATACAGGTCAATCCCAATCTCCCAACTCACCCCACCACCACCACCCCATGGATTCCCCCCGTTGGTGTCCATACGTTTGTTCTCTACCTCTGTGTCTCTATTTCTGCCCTGCAAACCGGTTCATCTGTATCATTTTTCTAGGTTCCACATATATGCATTAATAAACAATATTTGTTTTTCTCTTTCTGACTTACTTCACTCTGTAGGACAGTCTCTAGATCCATCGACGTCTCTACAAATGACCCAGTTTCATTCCTTTGTATGGCTGAGTAATATTCCATTTTATATATGTGCCACATCTTTATCCTTTCGTCTGTCTGTGGGCATTTAGGTTGCTTCCATTACGTGGTTATTGTAAATAGTGCTGCAGTGAACATTGTGGTGAATGTGTCTTTTGGATTTATGGTTTTCTCTGGGTATATGCCCAGAAGTGGGATTGCTGGATCATATGGTAATTCTATTTTTAGATTTTTAAGGAACCTCCATACTGTTCTCCATAGTGACTGTATCAATTTACATTCCCACCAATGGTGGAAGAGGGTACCTTTTGTCCACACCCTCCCCAGCATTTGTTGTTTGTAGATCTTCTGATGATGCCCATTCTAACAGGTGTGAGGTGATACCTCATGGTAGTTTTGATTTGCATTTCTCTAATAATTAGTGATGTCGAGAAGCTTTTCATGTGCGTCTTGTCCATCTCTGCATCTTCTTTGAAGAAATGTCTATTTAGATCTTCTACCCATTTTTCTATTGGGTTGTTTGTTTCTTTAATATTAAGCTGCATGAGCTCTTTATATATATTGGAGATTAAACCTTTGTCCATTGATTTCTTTGCAAATATTTTCTCCCATTCTGAGGGTTGCCTTTTTCCATTCCCGTATTTTAGCAAAAAAAAATAAAGAAAGAAAAGGAAGCAGAACAGAGATGTGCGTAAAATATGCCTCTTGAAACTGTTGTTTTGAAATATGGACGTCTTTTAAAATTTTGGGTCGATATACGAACCCAGGATTTGTTTTCAGGGCAGGTGTCATTTACAGGCCTGCAATTATCTTGAATATCAACTGACCATTAGTGCTGGGCTTACAGCTGCTGTTGTGTGAAACGGCCACAAGGTGGCAGCAGTTCTCCTTTACCAAATCTGGTTACTAGGGCCACAGAGCCTCAGTGGAAGTCGTATTCTAGGTTGTAATTTCGAATGGAATGTGCCAGGAAAAAGCCCCTTAAGTTTGTCTCACGACTTCTTGTTCGTTTTTTCAATTTAATTTTTATTTTTTATCACAGCAAGTTTGATTACAATGTTTGGCTTGTTGTAGGTGTGCAAGATGTGGTTCTTTTGCACATATACATATGTCTGTTCTTCCTGGGACCCTTTTCCCATGTACGTTATGACAGAATGTTGAGTAGTCTTCTCTTGGTATTCCGTAGGTGTTTGGTGATTCTATATTTCACCTGTGTTTGTATATGTCTGTTAACCCCAATATCCTAATATATCCAATCCTCACACCTTTCCAGTGGTGAACCATAAGTTTGTTTAATGAATCTGTGATTGCCCTTCTCTGTGGAAATATCTTCACTGGTATCAATTTTTAGGTAACACCTATAAGTGATATCATATGATATGTGTCTTTCTCTTTCTGACTTACTACAAGTCACGTGATTACCTCTAGACTCATCTACGGTGCTGCAAATGGCATTGTGTCCTTTTTTTCCTGGGCTAATATTCTGTCTGTACATGTACCAGTTCGTCTTTGTCCAGTCATCTGTTGAGGGACTTTTTGGTTGCTTCCATGTCATGGCTACTGCAATGCTGCGGCAATGCACATTTGCCTGCCTGTGTCTTTCCAATTCTGTCTTCTTAGGGTCTAGGCCCAGGAGTGGGCCTGCTGTATCATATGGTAGCAAAATGTTTACCTTCTGGAAGACCCTCCATTCTGTTCTCATTACTGGCTCTTACCAGGTTACGTCCCACTTAAAGTTGAGGTTATGGTCTTCTGCGCGACACCTTCAGCGTTTATTGTTTGTAGTATTTTTGCTGATGTTTATTCTGACTAGTGTGAGCTGACACCACTTTGTGGTTGGATTTTCATGCGTCTCATAATCCCTTGAAATGGAGCTTTCTCACATGTCCTTATGTTCCTCAAACTGTGAGTACAGCTTACCTCTTCAAATTGTTTTCATGAAGTATGTGTGACATTTAGAAATATTTTGGCCATTACCTCCCTCAAGACATTTTGAGGTCAGGTTTCATTTACAGCCCTCCAGTACTGGTGCATATGAAGCGACCCTTAGCACAGGTTTTAAAGCTGCTGTTGCAGGTAACGGCCAGAGGGTGTCAGCATTTCTGCTTTTCCCAATCTGGTAACTAGGGAAACAGACCATCCCGGCAGTGGTGTTCTTCGGTTATATATTAGAGTGGAATGTGCCCCCAAAAGCTGATGTCTCCTTACTTATGTTTGCTTTATGTATTGAATTTATAGTTTTCTGATTGGAGTCATATTCCACTGTGTACATGGACCACTTCTTCTTTGTGCATTCCTCTGTTGATGGACATTTTCGTAGCTTCCAAGTATTGGCTATGTTAAATATTGCTTTAGTGCAGGATTACCAGCCTGTGTCTTTTCTTTTTGGCTGTACATGGGCCTCTCATTGCCGTGGACCCTCCCATTGCACAGCACAGGCTCCGGACATGCAGGCCCAGCAGCCATAGCTCACGGGACCGGCCGCTCCACAGCATGTGGCATCTTCCTGAACCGGGGCATGAACCCGTGTCCCCTGCATTGGCAGGCAGACTCTGAACCACTGCGCCACCAGTGACGCCCAGCCAGTGTCTTTTTGATTCTCATCCCCTCAGGCGATAGGCCCAGCAGCGGGTATGCTTGATTGAATGGTAGCTCAGTATTTACCTTTCCAAGGCACCTCATTTTTGTTTTCATTACTGGCTCTTACAATGTCCCACGTTGAACCAAGGGTAGGCATTTCTCCAAAACCCCTTCAGCCTTTATTGTTTGCAGAATTTTTGCTGCTGGGCATTCTGACTGGTGTGAGCTGATAGGTTTTTGTCATTTGGATTTGCATATCTTTAATTATTCCTAATGTTCAGCCTTTTCCCATGCCTTTTTAAATTTCTTGTACAGAAAAACAGAAAAAAACAGAGAGTGCAATTAACCTCTTGAAATAGTCTTCTTGGATGGTTGCCCTCTTTTGAATTTTTGGGTCAATTTTCGACCCCAGGATTGTTTTTGAGGGCAGGTGTCATTCACAGGCCTGCAATGAGTGTGAATATTTAGTGACCATTAGCACTGGGTTTAAAGCTGCTGTTGTTGGAAATGGCCACAAGGTGGCGGTATTTCTCCATTCCCACATCTAGTTACTAGGGCAGCAGAGCCTTTCTGGGACCAATGGAATACAGAAGAAGGCATCATTGAAGTCTAATACAGAAAACCATGTCCTGGTGGATGGTAGAATGGCCAGCAGGGTGTAGGAATTAGGGACTACTGGATGTATATCCTCAGTGACTTCACTGACTGTCCTGATATCCTTTACCACGTCCCCAGCAGCCCACGGGGCTGACGTGGTCAGGGCAATGCCAGGTTATGGAGCTCACCTGCGCAACTACCCAGCAGCCCATGGGGCTCTCGTGGTCAGGCCCCTCCCAGGATATGGGGCTCACCTGGGCAGGTCCCCAGCAGACCACAGGGCTCTCATGGTCAGGCTACTCCCAGGTTATGGAGCTCACCTGTGCAACTACCCAGCAGCCCATGGGGCTCTCATGATCAGGCCCCTCCCAGGATACGTAGCTCCCGTGGGCAGGTAGGACAGCAGGGCCGGGAACACAGGAATCGTGCACGTAGCCCTCATTTCAGAGCACCCCAGATGGCCTGTCTCTCAGAGCTGACACAGAGCACGTCAGAGCAGGACTTGAACTAACAAACAGCATCTCCGACAGGTCTGTGACCCTGGGCGTCACTCTGTGCGGCCTCCCTCTGCCTGGTCTTCCAGAGACTTCCACTGCAGACGGGGACCAGGCCTCTGTCTCCACCCATCACCCCTCCTCTCCCTGACTCCTGGGTTCCTCTCATTAACAGAGTGTCTTCTTGAAGTTGTCTCCCACTCATGGGCCCGATAAAATGATTAGAAAACAAGCCAGAGCTGCAGCCCCTTGTCTATCCTGACTCTTAGGAGCCCACACCTGTTCCTTGGACCTGGCCGGTTCAGCGAGGTCCGTTTTCTGCAGTGTGAGCCCCTGAGGTTTGAGGATTGGCTGAGCTGGGCAGCCTGACCCTGCCGGCCAGCCCTGCCAAGGTGTGCCTGTGTTGAGGTCAATATAAACACCACTCCAGGCAGCAAGAGGCACTGCAGGTATGCCTGACGCCATATTCTCTGCCCCGTCAGCAGTCTCGGGGCTGTGCTGGTGGGAGGGTGGGAGGGGCCACGGCTTTGTGGGTGGTCCGGTGTGAGTGGGGCTCTGCTGGAGATTCTGCAGGAGTTGCCAGGCTGCCACCTGCTAAAGAAGAGGATGTGTCACCCTTACCTTCGGCTGGAATTTCTCCCCGGGCAGAGGTGAGGAAGGAAAAAAGCAGTGGGGGCCGGGACAGGAGGGGTATCTCAGGCAGGGAAATGGAAAGCTTCCAGAAGAGCGCCCGGGCTCAGGAGCATCCTGGCTGGCCTGCAGGCACCAAGTCGGCCTGCGTGCTGTCGCTGGTGTGGCTCCACGGCCCTTCCTCTAGGCTTTCAAGTCCTTGTACATATTCAGGTGTTTTACCTGGGAAGGGTGGGAACAGTTCAGCAGCAGCTGACCTGGGGCTCCCCTCACGTTTACGCTCAGACGCCTCGGCACGGTCCCCCAGGTTTGCAATGAGGTCGCTTCTTGCGGGGGGCCTGCTGGCTGCATGGGAGATGATTCCCCACCTCTGACCAACTTCAGAATTGTTTACCACTGGAGCAAGTGCCCTGATAGCGTTTTCCTCTGTATAACTGGTGGCTTCTGTTTTTTTTTTTTTTTTCTTTTTTGGTTCAAGGTAGATTTTATTTCTCTTTTATGTATTTATAGATATAAGCATGGAAATAATTCATTCCTATAAATACATCTGTGTGAAGGGAAGAACATTTTTCTGTTTTATTTTTCAATTTTATTTATTTTTGGAAATTTTGAAATGTTATTTATTTTTTTATACAGCAGGTTATTATTAGTTATCTATTTTATACATATACATGTATACAGGTCAATCCCAATCTCCCAACTCACCCCACCACCACCACCCCATGGATTCCCCCCGTTGGTGTCCATACGTTTGTTCTCTACCTCTGTGTCTCTATTTCTGCCCTGCAAACCGGTTCATCTGTATCATTTTTCTAGGTTCCACATATATGCATTAATAAACAATATTTGTTTTTCTCTTTCTGACTTACTTCACTCTGTAGGACAGTCTCTAGATCCATCGACGTCTCTACAAATGACCCAGTTTCATTCCTTTGTATGGCTGAGTAATATTCCATTTTATATATGTGCCACATCTTTATCCTTTCGTCTGTCTGTGGGCATTTAGGTTGCTTCCATTACGTGGTTATTGTAAATAGTGCTGCAGTGAACATTGTGGTGAATGTGTCTTTTGGATTTATGGTTTTCTCTGGGTATATGCCCAGAAGTGGGATTGCTGGATCATATGGTAATTCTATTTTTAGATTTTTAAGGAACCTCCATACTGTTCTCCATAGTGACTGTATCAATTTACATTCCCACCAATGGTGGAAGAGGGTACCTTTTGTCCACACCCTCCCCAGCATTTGTTGTTTGTAGATCTTCTGATGATGCCCATTCTAACAGGTGTGAGGTGATACCTCATGGTAGTTTTGATTTGCATTTCTCTAATAATTAGTGATGTCGAGAAGCTTTTCATGTGCGTCTTGTCCATCTCTGCATCTTCTTTGAAGAAATGTCTATTTAGATCTTCTACCCATTTTTCTATTGGGTTGTTTGTTTCTTTAATATTAAGCTGCATGAGCTCTTTATATATATTGGAGATTAAACCTTTGTCCATTGATTTCTTTGCAAATATTTTCTCCCATTCTGAGGGTTGCCTTTTTCCATTCCCGTATTTTAGCAAAAAAAAATAAAGAAAGAAAAGGAAGCAGAACAGAGATGTGCGTAAAATATGCCTCTTGAAACTGTTGTTTTGAAATATGGACGTCTTTTAAAATTTTGGGTCGATATACGAACCCAGGATTTGTTTTCAGGGCAGGTGTCATTTACAGGCCTGCAATTATCTTGAATATCAACTGACCATTAGTGCTGGGCTTACAGCTGCTGTTGTGTGAAACGGCCACAAGGTGGCAGCAGTTCTCCTTTACCAAATCTGGTTACTAGGGCCACAGAGCCTCAGTGGAAGTCGTATTCTAGGTTGTAATTTCGAATGGAATGTGCCAGGAAAAAGCCCCTTAAGTTTGTCTCACGACTTCTTGTTCGTTTTTTAAATTTAATTTTTATTTTTTATCACAGCAAGTTTGATTACAATGTTTGGCTTGTTGTAGGTGTGCAAGATGTGGTTCTTTTGCACATATACATATGTCTGTTCTTCCTGGGACCCTTTTCCCATGTACGTTATGACAGAATGTTGAGTAGTCTTCTCTTGGTATTCCGTAGGTGTTTGGTGATTCTATATTTCACCTGTGTTTGTATATGTCTGTTAACCCCAATATCCTAATATATCCAATCCTCACACCTTTCCAGTGGTGAACCATAAGTTTGTTTAATGAATCTGTGATTGCCCTTCTCTGTGGAAATATCTTCACTGGTATCAATTTTTAGGTAACACCTATAAGTGATATCATATGATATGTGTCTTTCTCTTTCTGACTTACTACAAGTCACGTGATTACCTCTAGACTCATCTACGGTGCTGCAAATGGCATTGTGTCCTTTTTTTCCTGGGCTAATATTCTGTCTGTACATGTACCAGTTCGTCTTTGTCCAGTCATCTGTTGAGGGACTTTTTGGTTGCTTCCATGTCATGGCTACTGCAATGCTGCGGCAATGCACATTTGCCTGCCTGTGTCTTTCCAATTCTGTCTTCTTAGGGTCTAGGCCCAGGAGTGGGCCTGCTGTATCATATGGTAGCAAAATGTTTACCTTCTGGAAGACCCTCCATTCTGTTCTCATTACTGGCTCTTACCAGGTTACGTCCCACTTAAAGTTGAGGTTATGGTCTTCTGCGCGACACCTTCAGCGTTTATTGTTTGTAGTATTTTTGCTGATGTTTATTCTGACTAGTGTGAGCTGACACCACTTTGTGGTTGGATTTTCATGCGTCTCATAATCCCTTGAAATGGAGCTTTCTCACATGTCCTTATGTTCCTCAAACTGTGAGTACAGCTTACCTCTTCAAATTGTTTTCATGAAGTATGTGTGACATTTAGAAATATTTTGGCCATTACCTCCCTCAAGACATTTTGAGGTCAGGTTTCATTTACAGCCCTCCAGTACTGGTGCATATGAAGCGACCCTTAGCACAGGTTTTAAAGCTGCTGTTGCAGGTAACGGCCCGAGGGTGGCAGCATTTCTGCTTTTCCCAATCTGGTAACTAGGGAAACAGACCATCCCGGCAGTGGTGTTCTTCGGTTATATATTAGAGTGGAATGTGCCCCCAAAAGCTGATGTCTCCTTACTTATGTTTGCTTTATGTATTGAATTTATAGTTTTCTGATTGGAGTCATATTCCACTGTGTACATGGACCACTTCTTCTTTGTGCATTCCTCTGTTGATGGACATTTTCGTAGCTTCCAAGTATTGGCTATGTTAAATATTGCTTTAGTGCAGGATTACCAGCCTGTGTCTTTTCTTTTTGGCTGTACATGGGCCTCTCATTGCCGTGGACCCTCCCATTGCACAGCACAGGCTCCGGACATGCAGGCCCAGCAGCCATAGCTCACGGGACCGGCCGCTCCACAGCATGTGGCATCTTCCTGAACCGGGGCATGAACCCGTGTCCCCTGCATTGGCAGGCAGACTCTGAACCACTGCGCCACCAGTGACGCCCAGCCAGTGTCTTTTTGATTCTCATCCCCTCAGGCGATAGGCCCAGCAGCGGGTATGCTTGATTGAATGGTAGCTCAGTATTTACCTTTCCAAGGCACCTCATTTTTGTTTTCATTACTGGCTCTTACAATGTCCCACGTTGAACCAAGGGTAGGCATTTCTCCAAAACCCCTTCAGCCTTTATTGTTTGCAGAATTTTTGCTGCTGGGCATTCTGACTGGTGTGAGCTGATAGGTTTTTGTCATTTGGATTTGCATATCTTTAATTATTCCTAATGTTCAGCCTTTTCCCATGCCTTTTTAAATTTCTTGTACAGAAAAACAGAAAAAAACAGAGAGTGCAATTAACCTCTTGAAATAGTCTTCTTGGATGGTTGCCCTCTTTTGAATTTTTTGGTCAATTTTCGACCCCAGGATTGTTTTTGAGGGCAGGTGTCATTCACAGGCCTGCAATGAGTGTGAATATTTAGTGACCATTAGCACTGGGTTTAAAGCTGCTGTTGTTGGAAATGGCCACAAGGTGGCGGTATTTCTCCATTCCCACATCTAGTTACTAGGGCAGCAGAGCCTTTCTGGGACCAATGGAATACAGAAGAAGGCATCATTGAAGTCTAATACAGAAAACCATGTCCTGGTGGATGGTAGAATGGCCAGCAGGGAGTAGGAATTAGGGACTACTGGATGTATATCCTCAGTGACTTCACTGACTGTCCTGATATCCTTTACCACGTCCCCAGCAGCCCACGGGGCTGACGTGGTCAGGGCAATGCCAGGTTATGGAGCTCACCTGCGCAACTACCCAGCAGCCCATGGGGCTCTCGTGGTCAGGCCCCTCCCAGGATATGGGGCTCACCTGGGCAGGTCCCCAGCAGACCACAGGGCTCTCATGGTCAGGCTACTCCCAGGTTATGGAGCTCACCTGTGCAACTACCCAGCAGCCCATGGGGCTCTCATGATCAGGCCCCTCCCAGGATACGTAGCTCCCGTGGGCAGGTAGGACAGCAGGGCCGGGAACACAGGAATCGTGCACGTAGCCCTCATTTCAGAGCACCCCAGATGGCCTGTCTCTCAGAGCTGACACAGAGCACGTCAGAGCAGGACTTGAACTAACAAACAGCATCTCCGACAGGTCTGTGACCCTGGGCGTCACTCTGTGCGGCCTCCCTCTGCCTGGTCTTCCAGAGACTTCCACTGCAGACGGGGACCAGGCCTCTGTCTCCACCCATCACCCCTCCTCTCCCTGACTCCTGGGTTCCTCTCATTAAGAGAGTGTCTTCTTGAAGTTGTCTCCCACTCATGGGCCCGATAAAATGATTAGAAAACAAGCCAGAGCTGCAGCCCCTTGTCTATCCTGACTCTTAGGAGCCCACACCTGTTCCTTGGACCTGGCCGGTTCAGCGAGGTCCGTTTTCTGCAGTGTGAGCCCCTGAGGTTTGAGGATTGGCTGAGCTGGGCAGCCTGACCCTGCCGGCCAGCCCTGCCCAGGTGTGCCTGTGTTGAGGTCAATATAAACACCACTCCAGGCAGCAAGAGGCACTGCAGGTATGCCTGACGCCATATTCTCTGCCCCGTCAGCAGTCTCGGGGCTGTGCTGGTGGGAGGGTGGGAGGGGCCACGGCTTTGTGGGTGGTCCGGTGTGAGTGGGGCTCTGCTGGAGATTCTGCAGGAGTTGCCAGGCTGCCACCTGCTAAAGAAGAGGATGTGTCACCCATACCTTCGGCTGGAATTTCTCCCCGGGCAGAGGTGAGGAAGGAAAAAAGCAGTGGGGGCCGGGACAGGAGGGGTATCTCAGGCAGGGAAATGGAAAGCTTCCAGAAGAGCGCCCGGGCTCAGGAGCATCCTGGCTGGCCTGCAGGCACCAAGTCGGCCTGCGTGCTGTCGCTGGTGTGGCTCCACGGCCCTCCCTCTAGGCTTTCAAGTCCTTGTACATATTCAGGTGTTTTACCTGGGAAGGGTGGGAACAGTTCAGCAGCAGCTGACCTGGGGCTCCCCTCACGTTTACGCTCAGACGCCTCGGCACGGTCCCCCAGGTTTGCAATGAGGTCGCTTCTTGCGGGGGGCCTGTGGCTGCATGGGAGATGATTCCCCACCTCTGACCAACTTCAGAATTGTTTACCACTGGAGCAAGTGCCCTGATAGCGTTTTCCTCTGTATAACTGGTGGCTTCTGTTTTTTTTTTTTTTTTTCTTTTTTGGTTCAAGGTAGATTTTATTTCTCTTTTATGTATTTATAGATATAAGCATGGAAATAATTCATTCCTATAAATACATCTGTGTGAAGGGAAGAACATTTTTCTGTTTTATTTTTCAATTTTATTTATTTTTGGAAATTTTGAAATTTTATTTATTTTTTTATACAGCAGGTTATTATTAGTTATCTATTTTATACATATACATGTATACAGGTCAATCCCAATCTCCCAACTCACCCCACCACCACCACCCCATGGATTCCCCCCGTTGGTGTCCATACGTTTGTTCTCTACCTCTGTGTCTCTATTTCTGCCCTGCAAACCGGTTCATCTGTATCATTTTTCTAGGTTCCACATATATGCATTAATAAACAATATTTGTTTTTCTCTTTCTGACTTACTTCACTCTGTAGGACAGTCTCTAGATCCATCGACGTCTCTACAAATGACCCAGTTTCATTCCTTTGTATGGCTGAGTAATATTCCATTTTATATATGTGCCACATCTTTATCCTTTCGTCTGTCTGTGGGCATTTAGGTTGCTTCCATTACGTGGTTATTGTAAATAGTGCTGCAGTGAACATTGTGGTGAATGTGTCTTTTGGATTTATGGTTTTCTCTGGGTATATGCCCAGAAGTGGGATTGCTGGATCATATGGTAATTCTATTTTTAGATTTTTAAGGAACCTCCATACTGTTCTCCATAGTGACTGTATCAATTTACATTCCCACCAATGGTGGAAGAGGGTACCTTTTGTCCACACCCTCCCCAGCATTTGTTGTTTGTAGATCTTCTGATGATGCCCATTCTAACAGGTGTGAGGTGATACCTCATGGTAGTTTTGATTTGCATTTCTCTAATAATTAGTGATGTCGAGAAGCTTTTCATGTGCGTCTTGTCCATCTCTGCATCTTCTTTGAAGAAATGTCTATTTAGATCTTCTACCCATTTTTCTATTGGGTTGTTTGTTTCTTTAATATTAAGCTGCATGAGCTCTTTATATATATTGGAGATTAAACCTTTGTCCATTGATTTCTTTGCAAATATTTTCTCCCATTCTGAGGGTTGCCTTTTTCCATTCCCGTATTTTAGCAAAAAAAAATAAAGAAAGAAAAGGAAGCAGAACAGAGATGTGCGTAAAATATGCCTCTTGAAACTGTTGTTTTGAAATATGGACGTCTTTTAAAATTTTGGGTCGATATACGAACCCAGGATTTGTTTTCAGGGCAGGTGTCATTTACAGGCCTGCAATTATCTTGAATATCAACTGACCATTAGCGCTGGGCTTACAGCTGCTGTTGTGTGAAACGGCCACAAGGTGGCAGCAGTTCTCCTTTACCAAATCTGGTTACTAGGGCCACAGAGCCTCAGTGGAAGTCGTATTCTAGGTTGTAATTTCGAATGGAATGTGCCAGGAAAAAGCCCCTTAAGTTTGTCTCACGACTTCTTGTTCGTTTTTTAAATTTAATTTTTATTTTTTATCACAGCAAGTTTGATTACAATGTTTAGCTTGTTGTAGGTGTGCAAGATGTGGTTCTTTTGCACATATACATATGTCTGTTCTTCCTGGGACCCTTTTCCCATGTACGTTATGACAGAATGTTGAGTAGTCTTCTCTTGGTATTCCGTAGGTGTTTGGTGATTCTATATTTCACCTGTGTTTGTATATGTCTGTTAACCCCAATATCCTAATATATCCAATCCTCACACCTTTCCAGTGGTGAACCATAAGTTTGTTTAATGAATCTGTGATTGCCCTTCTCTGTGGAAATATCTTCACTGGTATCAATTTTTAGGTAACACCTATAAGTGATATCATATGATATGTGTCTTTCTCTTTCTGACTTACTACAAGTCACGTGATTACCTCTAGACTCATCTACGGTGCTGCAAATGGCATTGTGTCCTTTTTTTCCTGGGCTAATATTCTGTCTGTACATGTACCAGTTCGTCTTTGTCCAGTCATCTGTTGAGGGACTTTTTGGTTGCTTCCATGTCATGGCTACTGCAATGCTGCGGCAATGCACATTTGCCTGCCTGTGTCTTTCCAATTCTGTCTTCTTAGGGTCTAGGCCCAGGAGTGGGCCTGCTGTATCATATGGTAGCAAAATGTTTACCTTCTGGAAGACCCTCCATTCTGTTCTCATTACTGGCTCTTACCAGGTTACGTCCCACTTAAAGTTGAGGTTATGGTCTTCTGCGCGACACCTTCAGCGTTTATTGTTTGTAGTATTTTTGCTGATGTTTATTCTGACTAGTGTGAGCTGACACCACTTTGTGGTTGGATTTTCATGCGTCTCATAATCCCTTGAAATGGAGCTTTCTCACATGTCCTTATGTTCCTCAAACTGTGAGTACAGCTTACCTCTTCAAATTGTTTTCATGAAGTATGTGTGACATTTAGAAATATTTTGGCCATTACCTCCCTCAAGACCTTTTGAGGTCAGGTTTCATTTACAGCCCTCCAGTACTGGTGCATATGAAGTGACCCTTAGCACAGGTTTTAAAGCTGCTGTTGCAGGTAACGGCCCGAGGGTGGCAGCATTTCTGCTTTTCCCAATCTGGTAACTAGGGAAACAGACCATCCCGGCAGTGGTGTTCTTCGGTTATATATTAGAGTGGAATGTGCCCCCAAAAGCTGATGTCTCCTTACTTATGTTTGCTTTATGTATTGAATTTATAGTTTTCTGATTGGAGTCATATTCCACTGTGTACATGGACCACTTCTTCTTTGTGCATTCCTCTGTTGATGGACATTTTCGTAGCTTCCAAGTATTGGCTATGTTAAATATTGCTGTAGTGCAGGATTACCAGCCTGTGTCTTTTCTTTTTGGCTGTACGTGGGCCTCTCATTGCCGTGGACCCTCCCATTGCACAGCACAGGCTCCGGACATGCAGGCCCAGCAGCCATAGCTCACGGGACCGGCCGCTCCACAGCATGTGGCATCTTCCTGAACCGGGGCATGAACCCGTGTCCCCTGCATTGGCAGGCGGACTCTGAACCACTGCGCCACCAGTGACGCCCAGCCAGTGTCTTTTTGATTCTCATCCCCTCAGGCGATAGGCCCAGCAGCGGGTATGCTTGATTGAATGGTAGCTCAGTATTTACCTTTCCAAGGCACCTCATTTTTGTTTTCATTACTGGCTCTTACAATGTCCCACGTTGAACCAAGGGTAGGCATTTCTCCAAAACCCCTTCAGCCTTTATTGTTTGCAGAATTTTTGCTGCTGGGCATTCTGACTGGTGTGAGCTGATAGGTTTTTGTCATTTGGATTTGCATATCTTTAATTATTCCTAATGTTCAGCCTTTTCCCATGCCTTTTTGAATTTCTTGTACAGAAAAACAGAAAAAAACAGAGAGTGCAATTAACCTCTTGAAATAGTCTTCTTGGATGGTTGCCCTCTTTTGAATTTTTTGGTCAATTTTCGACCCCAGGATTGTTTTTGAGGGCAGGTGTCATTCACAGGCCTGCAATGAGTGTGAATATTTAGTGACCATTAGCACTGGGTTTAAAGCTGCTGTTGTTGGAAATGGCCACAAGGAGGCGGTATTTCTCCATTCCCACATCTAGTTACTAGGGCAGCAGAGCCTTTCTGGGACCAATGGAATACAGAAGAAGGCATCATTGAAGTCTAATACAGAAAACCATGTCCTGGTGAATGGTAGAATGGCCAGCAGGGTGTAGGAATTAGGGACTACTGGATGTATATCCTCAGTGACTTCACTGACTGTCCTGATATCCTTTACCACGTCCCCAGCAGCCCACGGGGCTGACGTGGTCAGGGCAATGCCAGGTTATGGAGCTCACCTGCGCAACTACCCAGCAGCCCATGGGGCTCTCGTGGTCAGGCCCCTCCCAGGATATGGGGCTCACCTGGGCAGGTCCCCAGCAGACCACAGGGCTCTCATGGTCAGGCTACTCCCAGGTTATGGAGCTCACCTGTGCAACTACCCAGCAGCCCATGGGGCTCTCATGATCAGGCCCCTCCCAGGATACGTAGCTCCCGTGGGCAGGTAGGACAGCAGGGCCGGGAACACAGGAATCGTGCACGTAGCCCTCATTTCAGAGCACCCCAGATGGCCTGTCTCTCAGAGCTGACACAGAGCACGTCAGAGCAGGACTTGAACTAACAAACAGCATCTCCGACAGGTCTGTGACCCTGGGCGTCACTCTGTGCGGCCTCCCTCTGCCTGGTCTTCCAGAGACTTCCACTGCAGACGGGGACCAGGCCTCTGTCTCCACCCATCACCCCTCCTCTCCCTGACTCCTGGGTTCCTCTCATTAACAGAGTGTCTTCTTGAAGTTGTCTCCCACTCATGGGCCCTATAAAATGATAAGAAAACAAGCCAGAGCTGCAGCCCCTTGTCTATCCTGACTCTTAGGAGCCCACACCTGTTCCTTGGACCTGGCCAGTTCAGCGAGGTCCGTTTTCTGCAGTGTGAGCCCCTGAGGTTTGAGGATTGGCTGAGCTGGGCAGCCTGACCCTGCCGGCCAGCCCTGCCCAGGTGTGCCTGTGTTGAGGTCAATATAAACACCACTCCAGGCAGCAAGAGACACTGCAGGTATGCCTGACGCCATATTCTCTGCCCCGTCAGCAGTCTCGGGGCTGTGCTGGTGGGAGGGTGGGAGGGGCCACGGCTTTGTGGGTGGTCCGGTGTGAGTGGGGCTCTGCTGGAGATTCTGCAGGAGTTGCCAGGCTGCCACCTGCTAAAGAAGAGGATGTGTCACCCATACCTTCGGCTGGAATTTCTCCCCGGGCAGAGGTGAGGAAGGAAAAAAGCAGTGGGGGCCGGGACAGGAGGGGTATCTCAGGCAGGGAAATGGAAAGCTTCCAGAAGAGCGCCCGGGCTCAGGAGCATCCTGGCTGGCCTGCAGGCACCAAGTCGGCCTGCGTGCTGTCGCTGGTGTGGCTCCACGGCCCTCCCTCTAGGCTTTCAAGTCCTTGTACATATTCAGGTGTTTTACCTGGGAAGGGTGGGAACAGTTCAGCAGCAGCTGACCTGGGGCTCCCCTCACGTTTACGCTCAGACGCCTCGGCACGGTCCCCCAGGTTTGCAATGAGGTCGCTTCTTGCGGGGGGCCTGCTGGCTGCATGGGAGATGATTCCCCACCTCTGACCAACTTCAGAATTGTTTACCACTGGAGCAAGTGCCCTGATAGCGTTTTCCTCTGTATAACTGGTGGCTTCTGTTTTTTTTTTTTTTCTTTTTTGGTTCAAGGTAGATTTTATTTCTCTTTTATGTATTTATAGATATAAGCATGGAAATAATTCATTCCTATAAATACATCTGTGTGAAGGGAAGAACATTTTTCTGTTTTATTTTTCAATTTTATTTATTTTTGGAAATTTTGAAATGTTATTTATTTTTTTATACAGCAGGTTATTATTAGTTATCTATTTTATACATATACATGTATACAGGTCAATCCCAATCTCCCAACTCACCCCACCACCACCACCCCATGGATTCCCCCCCTTGGTGTCCATACGTTTGTTCTCTACCTCTGTGTCTCTATTTCTGCCCTGCAAACCGGTTCATCTGTATCATTTTTCTAGGTTCCACATATATGCATTAATAAACAATATTTGTTTTTCTCTTTCTGACTTACTTCACTCTGTAGGACAGTCTCTAGATCCATCGACGTCTCTACAAATGACCCAGTTTCATTCCTTTGTATGGCTGAGTAATATTCCATTTTATCTATGTGCCACATCTTTATCCTTTCGTCTGTCTGTGGGCATTTAGGTTGCTTCCATTACGTGGTTATTGTAAATAGTGCTGCAGTGAACATTGTGGTGAATGTGTCTTTTGGATTTATGGTTTTCTCTGGGTATATGCCCAGAAGTGGGATTGCTGGATCATATGGTAATTCTATTTTTAGATTTTTAAGGAACCTCCATACTGTTCTCCATAGTGACTGTATCAATTTACATTCCCACCAATGGTGGAAGAGGGTACCTTTTGTCCACACCCTCCCCAGCATTTGTTGTTTGTAGATCTTCTGATGATGCCCATTCTAACAGGTGTGAGGTGATACCTCATGGTAGTTTTGATTTGCATTTCTCTAATAATTAGTGATGTCGAGCAGCTTTTCATGTGCGTCTTGTCCATCTCTGCATCTTCTTTGAAGAAATGTCTATTTAGATCTTCTACCCATTTTTCTATTGGGTTGTTTGTTTCTTTAATATTAAGCTGCATGAGCTCTTTATATATATTGGAGATTAAACCTTTGTCCATTGATTTCTTTGCAAATATTTTCTCCCATTCTGAGGGTTGCCTTTTTCCATTCCCGTATTTTAGCAAAAAAAAAATAAAGAAAGAAAAGGAAGCAGAACAGAGATGTGCGTAAAATATGCCTCTTGAAACTGTTGTTTTGAAATATGGACGTCTTTTAAAATTTTGGGTCGATATGCGAACCCAGGATTTGTTTTCAGGGCAGGTGTCATTTACAGGCCTGCAATTATCTTGAATATCAACTGACCATTAGCGCTGGGCTTACAGCTGCTGTTGTGTGAAACGGCCACAAGGTGGCAGCAGTTCTCCTTTACCAAATCTGGTTACTAGGGCCACAGAGCCTCAGTGGAAGTCGTGTTCTAGGTTGTAATTTCGAATGGAATGTGCCAGGAAAAAGCCCCTTAAGTTTGTCTCACGACTTCTTGTTCGTTTTTTCAATTTAATTTTTATTTTTTATCACAGCAAGTTTGATTACAATGTTTGGCTTGTTGTAGGTGTGCAAGATGTGGTTCTTTTGCACATATACATATGTCTGTTCTTCCTGGGACCCTTTTCCCATGTACGTTATGACAGAATGTTGAGTAGTCTTCTCTTGGTATTCCGTAGGTGTTTGGTGATTCTATATTTCACCTGTGTTTGTATATGTCTGTTAACCCCAATATCCTAATATATCCAATCCTCACACCTTTCCAGTGGTGAACCATAAGTTTGTTTAATGAATCTGTGATTGCCCTTCTCTGTGGAAATATCTTCACTGGTATCAATTTTTAGGTAACACCTATAAGTGATATCATATGATATGTGTCTTTCTCTTTCTGACTTACTACAAGTCACGTGATTACCTCTAGACTCATCTACGGTGCTGCAAATGGCATTGTGTCCTTTTTTTCCTGGGCTAATATTCTGTCTGTACATGTACCAGTTCGTCTTTGTCCAGTCATCTGTTGAGGGACTTTTTGGTTGCTTCCATGTCATGGCTACTGCAATGCTGCGGCAATGCACATTTGCCTGCCTGTGTCTTTCCAATTCTGTCTTCTTAGGGTCTAGGCCCAGGAGTGGGCCTGCTGTATCATATGGTAGCAAAATGTTTACCTTCTGGAAGACCCTCCATTCTGTTCTCATTACTGGCTCTTACCAGGTTACGTCCCACTTAAAGTTGAGGTTATGGTCTTCTGCGCGACACCTTCAGCGTTTATTGTTTGTAGTATTTTTGCTGATGTTTATTCTGACTAGTGTGAGCTGACACCACTTTGTGGTTGGATTTTCATGCGTCTCATAATCCCTTGAAATGGAGCTTTCTCACATGTCCTTATGTTCCTCAAACTGTGAGTACAGCTTACCTCTTCAAATTGTTTTCATGAAGTATGTGTGACATTTAGAAATATTTTGGCCATTACCTCCCTCAAGACATTTTGAGGTCAGGTTTCATTTACAGCCCTCCAGTACTGGTGCATATGAAGTGACCCTTAGCACAGGTTTTAAAGCTGCTGTTGCAGGTAACGGCCCGAGGGTGGCAGCATTTCTGCTTTTCCCAATCTGGTAACTAGGGAAACAGACCATCCCGGCAGTGGTGTTCTTCGGTTATATATTAGAGTGGAATGTGCCCCCAAAAGCTGATGTCTCCTTACTTATGTTTGCTTTATGTATTGAATTTATAGTTTTCTGATTGGAGTCATATTCCACTGTGTACATGGACCACTTCTTCTTTGTGCATTCCTCTGTTGATGGACATTTTCGTAGCTTCCAAGTATTGGCTATGTTAAATATTGCTGTAGTGCAGGATTACCAGCCTGTGTCTTTTCTTTTTGGCTGTACGTGGGCCTCTCATTGCCGTGGACCCTCCCATTGCACAGCACAGGCTCCGGACATGCAGGCCCAGCAGCCATAGCTCACGGGACCGGCCGCTCCACAGCATGTGGCATCTTCCTGAACCGGGGCATGAACCCGTGTCCCCTGCATTGGCAGGCGGACTCTGAACCACTGCGCCACCAGTGACGCCCAGCCAGTGTCTTTTTGATTCTCATCCCCTCAGGCGATAGGCCCAGCAGCGGGTATGCTTGATTGAATGGTAGCTCAGTATTTACCTTTCCAAGGCACCTCATTTTTGTTTTCATTACTGGCTCTTACAATGTCCCACGTTGAACCAAGAGTAGGCATTTCTCCAAAACCCCTTCAGCCTTTATTGTTTGCAGAATTTTTGCTGCTGGGCATTCTGACTGGTGTGAGCTGATAGGTTTTTGTCATTTGGATTTGCATATCTTTAATTATTCCTAATGTTCAGCCTTTTCCCATGCCTTTTTGAATTTCTTGTACAGAAAAACAGAAAAAAACAGAGAGTGCAATTAACCTCTTGAAATAGTCTTCTTGGATGGTTGCCCTCTTTTGAATTTTTTGGTCAATTTTCGACCCCAGGATTGTTTTTGAGGGCAGGTGTCATTCACAGGCCTGCAATGAGTGTGAATATTTAGTGACCATTAGCACTGGGTTTAAAGCTGCTGTTGTTGGAAATGGCCACAAGGAGGCGGTATTTCTCCATTCCCACATCTAGTTACTAGGGCAGCAGAGCCTTTCTGGGACGAATGGAATACAGAAGAAGGCATCATTGAAGTCTAATACAGAAAACCATGTCCTGGTGAATGGTAGAATGGCCAGCAGGGTGTAGGAATTAGGGACTACTGGATGTATATCCTCAGTGACTTCACTGACTGTCCTGATATCCTTTACCACGTCCCCAGCAGCCCACGGGGCTGACGTGGTCAGGGCAATGCCAGGTTATGGAGCTCACCTGCGCAACTACCCAGCAGCCCATGGGGCTCTCGTGGTCAGGCCCCTCCCAGGATATGGGGCTCACCTGGGCAGGTCCCCAGCAGACCACAGGGCTCTCATGGTCAGGCTACTCCCAGGTTATGGAGCTCACCTGTGCAACTACCCAGCAGCCCATGGGGCTCTCATGATCAGGCCCCTCCCAGGATACGTAGCTCCCATGGGCAGGTAGGACAGCAGGGCCGGGAACACAGGAATCGTGCACGTAGCCCTCATTTCAGAGCACCCCAGATGGCCTGTCTCTCAGAGCTGACACAGAGCACGTCAGAGCAGGACTTGAACTAACAAACAGCATCTCCGACAGGTCTGTGACCCTGGGCGTCACTCTGTGCGGCCTCCCTCTGCCTGGTCTTCCAGAGACTTCCACTGCAGACGGGGACCAGGCCTCTGTCTCCACCCATCACCCCTCCTCTCCCTGACTCCTGGGTTCCTCTCATTAACAGAGTGTCTTCTTGAAGTTGTCTCCCACTCATGGGCCCTATAAAATGATAAGAAAACAAGCCAGAGCTGCAGCCCCTTGTCCATCCTGACTCTTAGGAGCCCACACCTGTTCCTTGGACCTGGCCAGTTCAGCGAGGTCCGTTTTCTGCAGTGTGAGCCCCTGAGGTTTGAGGATTGGCTGAGCTGGGCAGCCTGACCCTGCCGGCCAGCCCTGCCCAGGTGTGCCTGTGTTGAGGTCAATATAAACACCACTCCAGGCAGCAAGAGGCACTGCAGGTATGCCTGACGCCATATTCTCTGCCCCGTCAGCAGTCTCGGGGCTGTGCTGGTGGGAGGGTGGGAGGGGCCACGGCTTTGTGGGTGGTCCGGTGTGAGTGGGGCTCTGCTGGAGATTCTGCAGGAGTTGCCAGGCTGCCACCTGCTAAAGAAGAGGATGTGTCACCCATACCTTCGGCTGGAATTTCTCCCCGGGCAGAGGTGAGGAAGGAAAAAAGCAGTGGGGGCTGGGACAGGAGGGGTATCTCAGGCAGGAAAATGGAAAGCTTCCAGAAGAGCGCCCGGGCTCAGGAGCATCCTGGCTGGCCTGCAGGCACCAAGTCGGCCTGCGTGCTGTCGCTGGTGTGGCTCCACGGCCCTTCCTCTAGGCTTTCAAGTCCTTGTACATATTCAGGTGTTTTACCTGGGAAGGGTGGGAACAGTTCAGCAGCAGCTGACCTGGGGCTCCCCTCACGTTTACGCTCAGACGCCTCGGCACGGTCCCCCAGGTTTGCAATGAGGTCGCTTCTTGCGGGGGGCCTGCTGGCTGCATGGGAGATGATTCCCCACCTCTGACCAACTTCAGAATTGTTTACCACTGGAGCAAGTGCCCTGATAGCGTTTTCCTCTGTATAACTGGTGGCTTCTGTTTTTTTTTTTTTTTCTTTTTTGGTTCAAGGTAGATTTTATTTCTCTTTTATGTATTTATAGATATAAGCATGGAAATAATTCATTCCTATAAATACATCTGTGTGAAGGGAAGAACATTTTTCTGTTTTATTTTTCAATTTTATTTATTTTTGGAAATTTTGAAATGTTATTTATTTTTTTATACAGCAGGTTATTATTAGTTATCTATTTTATACATATACATGTATACAGGTCAATCCCAATCTCCCAACTCACCCCACCACCACCACCCCATGGATTCCCCCCGTTGGTGTCCATACGTTTGTTCTCTACCTCTGTGTCTCTATTTCTGCCCTGCAAACCGGTTCATCTGTATCATTTTTCTAGGTTCCACATATATGCATTAATAAACAATATTTGTTTTTCTCTTTCTGACTTACTTCACTCTGTAGGACAGTCTCTAGATCCATCGACGTCTCTACAAATGACCCAGTTTCATTCCTTTGTATGGCTGAGTAATATTCCATTTTATCTATGTGCCACATCTTTATCCTTTCGTCTGTCTGTGGGCATTTAGGTTGCTTCCATTACGTGGTTATTGTAAATAGTGCTGCAGTGAACATTGTGGTGAATGTGTCTTTTGGATTTATGGTTTTCTCTGGGTATATGCCCAGAAGTGGGATTGCTGGATCATATGGTAATTCTATTTTTAGATTTTTAAGGAACCTCCATACTGTTCTCCATAGTGACTGTATCAATTTACATTCCCACCAATGGTGGAAGAGGGTACCTTTTGTCCACACCCTCCCCAGCATTTGTTGTTTGTAGATCTTCTGATGATGCCCATTCTAACAGGTGTGAGGTGATACCTCATGGTAGTTTTGATTTGCATTTCTCTAATAATTAGTGATGTCGAGCAGCTTTTCATGTGCGTCTTGTCCATCTCTGCATCTTCTTTGAAGAAATGTCTATTTAGATCTTCTACCCATTTTTCTATTGGGTTGTTTGTTTCTTTAATATTAAGCTGCATGAGCTCTTTATATATATTGGAGATTAAACCTTTGTCCATTGATTTCTTTGCAAATATTTTCTCCCATTCTGAGGGTTGCCTTTTTCCATTCCCGTATTTTAGCAAAAAAAAAATAAAGAAAGAAAAGGAAGCAGAACAGAGATGTGCGTAAAATATGCCTCTTGAAACTGTTGTTTTGAAATATGGACGTCTTTTAAAATTTTGGGTCGATATGCGAACCCAGGATTTGTTTTCAGGGCAGGTGTCATTTACAGGCCTGCAATTATCTTGAATATCAACTGACCATTAGCGCTGGGCTTACAGCTGCTGTTGTGTGAAACGGCCACAAGGTGGCAGCAGTTCTCCTTTACCAAATCTGGTTACTAGGGCCACAGAGCCTCAGTGGAAGTCGTGTTCTAGGTTGTAATTTCGAATGGAATGTGCCAGGAAAAAGCCCCTTAAGTTTGTCTCACGACTTCTTGTTCGTTTTTTAAATTTAATTTTTATTTTTTATCACAGCAAGTTTGATTACAATGTTTGGCTTGTTGTAGGTGTGCAAGATGTGGTTCTTTTGCACATATACATATGTCTGTTCTTCCTGGGACCCTTTTCCCATGTACGTTATGACAGAATGTTGAGTAGTCTTCTCTTGGTATTCCGTAGGTGTTTGGTGATTCTATATTTCACCTGTGTTTGTATATGTCTGTTAACCCCAATATCCTAATATATCCAATCCTCACACCTTTCCAGTGGTGAACCATAAGTTTGTTTAATGAATCTGTGATTGCCCTTCTCTGTGGAAATATCTTCACTGGTATCAATTTTTAGGTAACACCTATAAGTGATATCATATGATATGTGTCTTTCTCTTTCTGACTTACTACAAGTCACGTGATTACCTCTAGACTCATCTACGGTGCTGCAAATGGCATTGTGTCCTTTTTTTCCTGGGCTGATATTCTGTCTGTACATGTACCAGTTCGTCTTTGTCCAGTCATCTGTTGAGGGACTTTTTGGTTGCTTCCATGTCATGGCTACTGCAATGCTGCGGCAATGCACATTTGCCTGCCTGTGTCTTTCCAATTCTGTCTTCTTAGGGTCTAGGCCCAGGAGTGGGCCTGCTGTATCATATGGTAGCAAAATGTTTACCTTCTAGAAGACCCTCCATTCTGTTCTCATTACTGGCTCTTACCAGGTTACGTCCCACTTAAAGTTGAGGTTATGGTCTTCTCCACGACACCTTCAGCGTTTATTGTTTGTAGTATTTTTGCTGATGTTTATTCTGACTAGTGTGAGCTGACACCACTTTGTGGTTGGATTTTCATGCGTCTCATAATCCCTTGAAATTGAGCTTTCTCACATGTCCTTATGTTCCTCAAACTGTGAGTACAGCTTACCTCTTCAAATTGTTTTCATGAAGTATGTGTGACATTTAGAAATATTTTGGCCATTACCTCCCTCAAGACATTTTGAGGTCAGGTTTCATTTACAGCCCTCCAGTACTGGTGCATATGAAGTGACCCTTAGCACAGGTTTTAAAGCTGCTGTTGCAGGTAACGGCCCGAGGGTGGCAGCATTTCTGCTTTTCCCAATCTGGTAACTAGGGAAACAGACCATCCCGGCAGTGGTGTTCTTCGGTTATATATTAGAGTGGAATGTGCCCCCAAAAGCTGATGTCTCCTTACTTATGTTTGCTTTATGTATTGAATTTATAGTTTTCTGATTGGAGTCATATTCCACTGTGTACATGGACCACTTCTTCTTTGTGCATTCCTCTGTTGATGGACATTTTCGTAGCTTCCAAGTATTGGATATGTTAAATATTGCTGTAGTGCAGGATTACCAGCCTGTGTCTTTTCTTTTTGGCTGTACGTGGGCCTCTCATTGCCGTGGACCCTCCCATTGCACAGCACAGGCTCCGGACATGCAGGCCCAGCAGCCATAGCTCACGGGACCGGCCGCTCCACAGCATGTGGCATCTTCCTGAACCGGGGCATGAACCCGTGTCCCCTGCATTGGCAGGCGGACTCTGAACCACTGCGCCACCAGTGACGCCCAGCCAGTGTCTTTTTGATTCTCATCCCCTCAGGCGATAGGCCCAGCAGCGGGTATGCTTGATTGAATGGTAGCTCAGTATTTACCTTTCCAAGGCACCTCATTTTTGTTTTCATTACTGGCTCTTACAATGTCCCACGTTGAACCAAGGGTAGGCATTTCTCCAAAACCCCATCAGCCTTTATTGTTTGCAGAATTTTTGCTGCTGGGCATTCTGACTGGTGTGAGCTGATAGGTTTTTGTCATTTGGATTTGCATATCTTTAATTATTCCTAATGTTCAGCCTTTTCCCATGCCTTTTTAAATTTCTTGTACAGAAAAACAGAAAAAAACAGAGAGTGCAATTAACCTCTTGAAATAGTCTTCTTGGATGGTTGCCCTCTTTTGAATTTTTTGGTCAATTTTCGACCCCAGGATTGTTTTTGAGGGCAGGTGTCATTCACAGGCCTGCAATGAGTGTGAATATTTAGTGACCATTAGCACTGGGTTTAAAGCTGCTGTTGTTGGAAATGGCCACAAGGTGGCGGTATTTCTCCATTCCCACATCTAGTTACTAGGGCAGCAGAGCCTTTCTGGGACCAATGGAATACAGAAGAAGGCATCATTGAAGTCTAATACAGAAAACCATGTCCTGGTGAATGGTAGAATGGCCAGCAGGGTGTAGGAATTAGGGACTACTGGATGTATATCCTCAGTGACTTCACTGACTGTCCTGATATCCTTTACCACGTCCCCAGCAGCCCACGGGGCTGACGTGGTCAGGGCAATGCCAGGTTATGGAGCTCACCTGCGCAACTACCCAGCAGCCCATGGGGCTCTCGTGGTCAGGCCCCTCCCAGGATATGGGGCTCACCTGGGCAGGTCCCCAGCAGACCACAGGGCTCTCATGGTCAGGCTACTCCCAGGTTATGGAGCTCACCTGTGCAACTACCCAGCAGCCCATGGGGCTCTCGTGATCAGGCCCCTCCCAGGATACGTAGCTCCCGTGGGCAGGTAGGACAGCAGGGCCGGGAACACAGGAATCGTGCACGTAGCCCTCATTTCAGAGCACCCCAGATGGCCTGTCTCTCAGAGCTGACACAGAGCACGTCAGAGCAGGACTTGAACTAACAAACAGCATCTCCGACAGGTCTGTGACCCTGGGCGTCACTCTGTGCGGCCTCCCTCTGCCTGGTCTTCCAGAGACTTCCACTGCAGATGGGGACCAGGCCTCTGTCTCCACCCATCACCCCTCCTCTCCCTGACTCCTGGGTTCCTCTCATTAAGAGAGTGTCTTCTTGAAGTTGTCTCCCACTCATGGGCCCTATAAAATGATTAGAAAACAAGCCAGAGCTGCAGCCCCTTGTCTATCCTGACTCTTAGGAGCCCACACCTGTTCCTTGGACCTGGCCGGTTCAGCGAGGTCCGTTTTCTGCAGTGTGAGCCCCTGAGGTTTGAGGATTGGCTGAGCTGGGCAGCCTGACCCTGCCGGCCAGCCCTGCCCAGGTGTGCCTGTGTTGAGGTCAATATAAACACCACTCCAGGCAGCAAGAGGCACTGCAGGTATGCCTGACGCCATATTCTCTGCCCCGTCAGCAGTCTCGGGGCTGTTCTAGTGGGAGGGTGGGAGGGGCCACGGCTTTGTGGGTGGTCCGGTGTGAGTGGGGCTCTGCTGGAGATTCTGCAGGAGTTGCCAGGCTGCCACCTGCTAAAGAAGAGGATGTGTCACCCTTACCTTCGGCTGGAATTTCTCCCCGGGCAGAGGTGAGGAAGGAAAAAAGCAGTGGGGGCCGGGACAGGAGGGGTATCTCAGGCAGGGAAATGGAAAGCTTCCAGAAGAGCGCCCAGGCTCAGGAGCATCCTGGCTGGCCTGCAGGCACCAAGTCGGCCTGCGTGCTGTCGCTGGTGTGGCTCCACGGCCCTTCCTCTAGGCTTTCAAGTCCTTGTACATATTCAGGTGTTTTACCTGGGAAGGGTGGGAACAGTTCAGCAGCAGCTGACCTGGGGCTCCCCTCACGTTTACGCTCAGACGCCTCGGCACGGTCCCCCAGGTTTGCAATGAGGTCGCTTCTTGCGGGGGGCCTGCTGGCTGCATGGGAGATGATTCCCCACCTCTGACCAACTTCAGAATTGTTTACCACTGGTGCAAGTGCCCTGAAAGCGTTTTCCTCTGTATAACTGGTGGCTTCTGTTTTTTTTTTTTTTTTCTTTTTTGGTTCAAGGTAGATTTTATTTCTCTTTTATGTATTTATAGATATAAGCATGGAAATAATTCATTCCTATAAATACATCTGTGTGAAGGGAAGAACATTTTTCTGTTTTATTTTTCAATTTTATTTATTTTTGGAAATTTTGAAATTTTATTTATTTTTTTATACAGCAGGTTATTATTAGTTATCTATTTTATACATATACATGTATACAGGTCAATCCCAATCTCCCAACTCACCCCACCACCACCACCCCATGGATTCCCCCCGTTGGTGTCCATACGTTTGTTCTCTACCTCTGTGTCTCTATTTCTGCCCTGCAAACCGGTTCATCTGTATCATTTTTCTAGGTTCCACATATATGCATTAATAAACAATATTTGTTTTTCTCTTTCTGACTTACTTCACTCTGTAGGACAGTCTCTAGATCCATCGACATCTCTACAAATGACCCAGTTTCATTCCTTTGTATGGCTGAGTAATATTCCATTTTATCTATGTGCCACATCTTTATCCTTTCGTCTGTCTGTGGGCATTTAGGTTGCTTCCATTACGTGGTTATTGTAAATAGTGCTGCAGTGAACATTGTGGTGAATGTGTCTTTTGGATTTATGGTTTTCTCTGGGTATATGCCCAGAAGTGGGATTGCTGGATCATATGGTAATTCTATTTTTAGATTTTTAAGGAACCTCCATACTGTTCTCCATAGTGACTGTATCAATTTACATTCCCACCAATGGTGGAAGAGGGTACCTTTTGTCCACACCCTCCCCAGCATTTGTTGTTTGTAGATCTTCTGATGATGCCCATTCTAACAGGTGTGAGGTGATACCTCATGGTAGTTTTGATTTGCATTTCTCTAATAATTAGTGATGTCGAGAAGCTTTTCATGTGCGTCTTGTCCATCTCTGCATCTTCTTTGAAGAAATGTCTATTTAGATCTTCTACCCATTTTTCTATTGGGTTGTTTGTTTCTTTAATATTAAGCTGCATGAGCTCTTATATATATTGGAGATTAAACCTTTGTCCATTGATTTCTTTGCAAATATTTTCTCCCATTCTGAGGGTTGCCTTTTTCCATTCCCGTATTTTAGCAAAAAAAAATAAAGAAAGAAAAGGAAGCAGAACAGAGATGTGCGTAAAATATGCCTCTTGAAACTGTTGTTTTGAAATATGGACGTCTTTTAAAATTTTGGGTCGATATGCGAACCCAGGATTTGTTTTCAGGGCAGGTGTCATTTACAGGCCTGCAATTATCTTGAATATCAACTGACCATTAGCGCTGGGCTTACAGCTGCTGTTGTGTGAAACGGCCACAAGGTGGCAGCAGTTCTCCTTTACCAAATCTGGTTACTAGGGCCACAGAGCCTCAGTGGAAGTCGTGTTCTAGGTTGTAATTTCGAATGGAATGTGCCAGGAAAAAGCCCCTTAAGTTTGTCTCACGACTTCTTGTTCGTTTTTTAAATTTAATTTTTATTTTTTATCACAGCAAGTTTGATTACAATGTTTGGCTTGTTGTAGGTGTGCAAGATGTGGTTCTTTTGCACATATACATATGTCTGTTCTTCCTGGGACCCTTTTCCCATGTACGTTATGACAGAATGTTGAGTAGTCTTCTCTTGGTATTCCGTAGGTGTTTGGTGATTCTATATTTCACCTGTGTTTGTATATGTCTGTTAACCCCAATATCCTAATATATCCAATCCTCACACCTTTCCAGTGGTGAACCATAAGTTTGTTTAATGAATCTGTGATTGCCCTTCTCTGTGGAAATATCTTCACTGGTATCAATTTTTAGGTAACACCTATAAGTGATATCATATGATATGTGTCTTTCTCTTTCTGACTTACTACAAGTCACGTGATTACCTCTAGACTCATCTACGGTGCTGCAAATGGCATTGTGTCCTTTTTTTCCTGGGCTAATATTCTGTCTGTACATGTACCAGTTCGTCTTTGTCCAGTCATCTGTTGAGGGACTTTTTGGTTGCTTCCATGTCATGGCTACTGCAATGCTGCGGCAATGCACATTTGCCTGCCTGTGTCTTTCCAATTCTGTCTTCTTAGGGTCTAGGCCCAGGAGTGGGCCTGCTGTATCATATGGTAGCAAAATGTTTACCTTCTAGAAGACCCTCCATTCTGTTCTCATTACTGGCTCTTACCAGGTTACGTCCCACTTAAAGTTGAGGTTATGGTCTTCTCCACGACACCTTCAGCGTTTATTGTTTGTAGTATTTTTGCTGATGTTTATTCTGACTAGTGTGAGCTGACACCACTTTGTGGTTGGATTTTCATGCGTCTCATAATCCCTTGAAATTGAGCTTTCTCACATGTCCTTATGTTCCTCAAACTGTGAGTACAGCTTACCTCTTCAAATTGTTTTCATGAAGTATGTGTGACATTTAGAAATATTTTGGCCATTACCTCCCTCAAGACCTTTTGAGGTCAGGTTTCATTTACAGCCCTCCAGTACTGGTGCATATGAAGTGACCCTTAGCACAGGTTTTAAAGCTGCTGTTGCAGGTAACGGCCCGAGGGTGGCAGCATTTCTGCTTTTCCCAATCTGGTAACTAGGGAAACAGACCATCCCGGCAGTGGTGTTCTTCGGTTATATATTAGAGTGGAATGTGCCCCCAAAAGCTGATGTCTCCTTACTTATGTTTGCTTTATGTATTGAATTTATAGTTTTCTGATTGGAGTCATATTCCACTGTGTACATGGACCACTTCTTCTTTGTGCATTCCTCTGTTGATGGACATTTTCGTAGCTTCCAAGTATTGGCTATGTTAAATATTGCTGTAGTGCAGGATTACCAGCCTGTGTCTTTTCTTTTTGGCTGTACGTGGGCCTCTCATTGCCGTGGACCCTCCCATTGCACAGCACAGGCTCCGGACATGCAGGCCCAGCAGCCATAGCTCACGGGACCGGCCGCTCCACAGCATGTGGCATCTTCCTGAACCGGGGCATGAACCCGTGTCCCCTGCATTGGCAGGCGGACTCTGAACCACTGCGCCACCAGTGACGCCCAGCCAGTGTCTTTTTGATTCTCATCCCCTCAGGCGATAGGCCCAGCAGCGGGTATGCTTGATTGAATGGTAGCTCAGTATTTACCTTTCCAAGGCACCTCATTTTTGTTTTCATTACTGGCTCTTACAATGTCCCACGTTGAACCAAGAGTAGGCATTTCTCCAAAACCCCTTCAGCCTTTATTGTTTGCAGAATTTTTGCTGCTGGGCATTCTGACTGGTGTGAGCTGATAGGTTTTTGTCATTTGGATTTGCATATCTTTAATTATTCCTAATGTTCAGCCTTTTCCCATGCCTTTTTAAATTTCTTGTACAGAAAAACAGAAAAAAACAGAGAGTGCAATTAACCTCTTGAAATAGTCTTCTTGGATGGTTGCCCTCTTTTGAATTTTTTGGTCAATTTTCGACCCCAGGATTGTTTTTGAGGGCAGGTGTCATTCACAGGCCTGCAATGAGTGTGAATATTTAGTGACCATTAGCACTGGGTTTAAAGCTGCTGTTGTTGGAAATGGCCACAAGGAGGCGGTATTTCTCCATTCCCACATCTAGTTACTAGGGCAGCAGAGCCTTTCTGGGACCAATGGAATACAGAAGAAGGCATCATTGAAGTCTAATACAGAAAACCATGTCCTGGTGAATGGTAGAATGGCCAGCAGGGTGTAGGAATTAGGGACTACTGGATGTATATCCTCAGTGACTTCACTGACTGTCCTGATATCCTTTACCACGTCCCCAGCAGCCCACGGGGCTGACGTGGTCAGGGCAATGCCAGGTTATGGAGCTCACCTGCGCAACTACCCAGCAGCCCATGGGGCTCTCGTGGTCAGGCCCCTCCCAGGATATGGGGCTCACCTGGGCAGGTCCCCAGCAGACCACAGGGCTCTCATGGTCAGGCTACTCCCAGGTTATGGAGCTCACCTGTGCAACTACCCAGCAGCCCATGGGGCTCTCATGATCAGGCCCCTCCCAGGATACGTAGCTCCCGTGGGCAGGTAGGACAGCAGGGCCGGGAACACAGGAATCGTGCACGTAGCCCTCATTTCAGAGCACCCCAGATGGCCTGTCTCTCAGAGCTGACACAGAGCACGTCAGAGCAGGACTTGAACTAACAAACAGCATCTCCGACAGGTCTGTGACCCTGGGCGTCACTCTGTGCGGCCTCCCTCTGCCTGGTCTTCCAGAGACTTCCACTGCAGACGGGGACCAGGCCTCTGTCTCCACCCATCACCCCTCCTCTCCCTGACTCCTGGGTTCCTCTCATTAAGAGAGTGTCTTCTTGAAGTTGTCTCCCACTCATGGGCCCTATAAAATGATAAGAAAACAAGCCAGAGCTGCAGCCCCTTGTCTATCCTGACTCTTAGGAGCCCACACCTGTTCCTTGGACCTGGCCAGTTCAGCGAGGTCCGTTTTCTGCAGTGTGAGCCCCTGAGGTTTGAGGATTGGCTGAGCTGGGCAGCCTGACCCTGCCGGCCAGCCCTGCCCAGGTGTGCCTGTGTTGAGGTCAATATAAACACCACTCCAGGCAGCAAGAGGCACTGCAGGTATGCCTGACGCCATATTCTCTGCCCCGTCAGCAGTCTCGGGGCTGTGCTGGTGGGAGGGTGGGAGGGGCCACGGCTTTGTGGGTGGTCCGGTGTGAGTGGGGCTCTGCTGGAGATTCTGCAGGAGTTGCCAGGCTGCCACCTGCTAAAGAAGAGGATGTGTCACCCATACCTTCGGCTGGAATTTCTCCCCGGGCAGAGGTGAGGAAGGAAAAAAGCAGTGGGGGCCGGGACAGGAGGGGTATCTCAGGCAGGAAAATGGAAAGCTTCCAGAAGAGCGCCCGGGCTCAGGAGCATCCTGGCTGGCCTGCAGGCACCAAGTCGGCCTGCGTGCTGTCGCTGGTGTGGCTCCACGGCCCTTCCTCTAGGCTTTCAAGTCCTTGTACATATTCAGGTGTTTTACCTGGGAAGGGTGGGAACAGTTCAGCAGCAGCTGACCTGGGGCTCCCCTCACGTTTACGCTCAGACGCCTCGGCACGGTCCCCCAGGTTTGCAATGAGGTCGCTTCTTGCGGGGGGCCTGCTGGCTGCATGGGAGATGATTCCCCACCTCTGACCAACTTCAGAATTGTTTACCACTGGAGCAAGTGCCCTGATAGCGTTTTCCTCTGTATAACTGGTGGCTTCTGTTTTTTTTTTTTTTTTCTTTTTTGGTTCAAGGTAGATTTTATTTCTCTTTTATGTATTTATAGATATAAGCATGGAAATAATTCATTCCTATAAATACATCTGTGTGAAGGGAAGAACATTTTTCTGTTTTATTTTTCAATTTTATTTATTTTTGGAAATTTTGAAATTTTATTTATTTTTTTATACAGCAGGTTATTATTAGTTATCTATTTTATACATATACATGTATACAGGTCAATCCCAATCTCCCAACTCACCCCACCACCACCACCCCATGGATTCCCCCCCTTGGTGTCCATACGTTTGTTCTCTACCTCTGTGTCTCTATTTCTGCCCTGCAAACCGGTTCATCTGTATCATTTTTCTAGGTTCCACATATATGCATTAATAAACAATATTTGTTTTTCTCTTTCTGACTTACTTCACTCTGTAGGACAGTCTCTAGATCCATCGACGTCTCTACAAATGACCCAGTTTCATTCCTTTGTATGGCTGAGTAATATTCCATTTTATCTATGTGCCACATCTTTATCCTTTCGTCTGTCTGTGGGCATTTAGGTTGCTTCCATTACGTGGTTATTGTAAATAGTGCTGCAGTGAACATTGTGGTGAATGTGTCTTTTGGATTTATGGTTTTCTCTGGGTATATGCCCAGAAGTGGGATTGCTGGATCATATGGTAATTCTATTTTTAGATTTTTAAGGAACCTCCATACTGTTCTCCATAGTGACTGTATCAATTTACATTCCCACCAATGGTGGAAGAGGGTACCTTTTGTCCACACCCTCCCCAGCATTTGTTGTTTGTAGATCTTCTGATGATGCCCATTCTAACAGGTGTGAGGTGATACCTCATGGTAGTTTTGATTTGCATTTCTCTAATAATTAGTGATGTCGAGCAGCTTTTCATGTGCGTCTTGTCCATCTCCGCATCTTCTTTGAAGAAATGTCTATTTAGATCTTCTACCCATTTTTCTATTGGGTTGTTTGTTTCTTTAATATTAAGCTGCATGAGCTCTTTATATATATTGGAGATTAAACCTTTGTCCATTGATTTCTTTGCAAATATTTTCTCCCATTCTGAGGGTTGCCTTTTTCCATTCCCGTATTTTAGCAAAAAAAAAATAAAGAAAGAAAAGGAAGCAGAACAGAGATGTGCGTAAAATATGCCTCTTGAAACTGTTGTTTTGAAATATGGACGTCTTTTAAAATTTTGGGTCGATATGCGAACCCAGGATTTGTTTTCAGGGCAGGTGTCATTTACAGGCCTGCAATTATCTTGAATATCAACTGACCATTAGCGCTGGGCTTACAGCTGCTGTTGTGTGAAACGGCCACAAGGTGGCAGCAGTTCTCCTTTACCAAATCTGGTTACTAGGGCCACAGAGCCTCAGTGGAAGTCGTGTTCTAGGTTGTAATTTCGAATGGAATGTGCCAGGAAAAAGCCCCTTAAGTTTGTCTCACGACTTCTTGTTCGTTTTTTAAATTTAATTTTTATTTTTTATCACAGCAAGTTTGATTACAATGTTTGGCTTGTTGTAGGTGTGCAAGATGTGGTTCTTTTGCACATATACATATGTCTGTTCTTCCTGGGACCCTTTTCCCATGTACGTTATGACAGAATGTTGAGTAGTCTTCTCTTGGTATTCCGTAGGTGTTTGGTCATTCTATATTTCACCTGTGTTTGTATATGTCTGTTAACCCCAATATCCTAATATATCCAATCCTCACACCTTTCCAGTGGTGAACCATAAGTTTGTTTAATGAATCTGTGATTGCCCTTCTCTGTGGAAATATCTTCACTGGTATCAATTTTTAGGTAACACCTATAAGTGATATCATATGATATGTGTCTTTCTCTTTCTGACTTACTACAAATCACGTGATTACCTCTAGACTCATCTACGGTGCTGCAAATGGCATTGTGTCCTTTTTTTCCTGGGCTGATATTCTGTCTGTACATGTACCAGTTCGTCTTTGTCCAGTCATCTGTTGAGGGACTTTTTGGTTGCTTCCATGTCATGGCTACTGCAATGCTGCGGCAATGCACATTTGCCTGCCTGTGTCTTTCCAATTCTGTCTTCTTAGGGTCTAGGCCCAGGAGTGGGCCTGCTGTATCATATGGTAGCAAAATGTTTACCTTCTAGAAGACCCTCCATTCTGTTCTCATTACTGGCTCTTACCAGGTTACGTCCCACTTAAAGTTGAGGTTATGGTCTTCTCCACGACACCTTCAGCGTTTATTGTTTGTAGTATTTTTGCTGATGTTTATTCTGACTAGTGTGAGCTGACACCACTTTGTGGTTGGATTTTCATGCGTCTCATAATCCCTTGAAATTGAGCTTTCTCACATGTGCTTATGTTCCTCAAACTGTGAGTACAGCTTACCTCTTCAAATTGTTTTCATGAAGTATGTGTGACATTTAGAAATATTTTGGCCATTACCTCCCTCAAGACATTTTGAGGTCAGGTTTCATTTACAGCCCTCCAGTACTGGTGCATATGAAGTGACCCTTAGCACAGGTTTTAAAGCTGCTGTTGCAGGTAACGGCCCGAGGGTGGCAGCATTTCTGCTTTTCCCAATCTGGTAACTAGGGAAACAGACCATCCCGGCAGTGGTGTTCTTCGGTTATATATTAGAGTGGAATGTGCCCCCAAAAGCTGATGTCTCCTTACTTATGTTTGCTTTATGTATTGAATTTATAGTTTTCTGATTGGAGTCATATTCCACTGTGTACATGGACCACTTCTTCTTTGTGCATTCCTCTGTTGATGGACATTTTCGTAGCTTCCAAGTATTGGCTATGTTAAATATTGCTGTAGTGCAGGATTACCAGCCTGTGTCTTTTCTTTTTGGCTGTACGTGGGCCTCTCATTGCCGTGGACCCTCCCATTGCACAGCACAGGCTCCGGACATGCAGGCCCAGCAGCCATAGCTCACGGGACCGGCCGCTCCACAGCATGTGGCATCTTCCTGAACCGGGGCATGAACCCGTGTCCCCTGCATTGGCAGGCGGACTCTGAACCACTGCGCCACCAGTGACGCCCAGCCAGTGTCTTTTTGATTCTCATCCCCTCAGGCGATAGGCCCAGCAGCGGGTATGCTTGATTGAATGGTAGCTCAGTATTTACCTTTCCAAGGCACCTCATTTTTGTTTTCATTACTGGCTCTTACAATGTCCCACGTTGAACCAAGGGTAGGCATTTCTCCAAAACCCCATCAGCCTTTATTGTTTGCAGAATTTTTGCTGCTGGGCATTCTGACTGGTGTGAGCTGATAGGTTTTTGTCATTTGGATTTGCATATCTTTAATTATTCCTAATGTTCAGCCTTTTCCCATGCCTTTTTAAATTTCTTGTACAGAAAAACAGAAAAAAACAGAGAGTGCAATTAACCTCTTGAAATAGTCTTCTTGGATGGTTGCCCTCTTTTGAATTTTTTGGTCAATTTTCGACCCCAGGATTGTTTTTGAGGGCAGGTGTCATTCACAGGCCTGCAATGAGTGTGAATATTTAGTGACCATTAGCACTGGGTTTAAAGCTGCTGTTGTTGGAAATGGCCACAAGGTGGCGGTATTTCTCCATTCCCACATCTAGTTACTAGGGCAGCAGAGCCTTTCTGGGACCAATGGAATACAGAAGAAGGCATCATTGAAGTCTAATACAGAAAACCATGTCCTGGTGAATGGTAGAATGGCCAGCAGGGTGTAGGAATTAGGGACTACTGGATGTATATCCTCAGTGACTTCACTGACTGTCCTGATATCCTTTACCACGTCCCCAGCAGCCCACGGGGCTGACGTGGTCAGGGCAATGCCAGGTTATGGAGCTCACCTGCGCAACTACCCAGCAGCCCATGGGGCTCTCGTGGTCAGGCCCCTCCCAGGATATGGGGCTCACCTGGGCAGGTCCCCAGCAGACCACAGGGCTCTCATGGTCAGGCTACTCCCAGGTTATGGAGCTCACCTGTGCAACTACCCAGCAGCCCATGGGGCTCTCATGATCAGGCCCCTCCCAGGATACGTAGCTCCCGTGGGCAGGTAGGACAGCAGGGCCGGGAACACAGGAATCGTGCACGTAGCCCTCATTTCAGAGCACCCCAGATGGCCTGTCTCTCAGAGCTGACACAGAGCACGTCAGAGCAGGACTTGAACTAACAAACAGCATCTCCGACAGGTCTGTGACCCTGGGCGTCACTCTGTGCGGCCTCCCTCTGCCTGGTCTTCCAGAGACTTCCACTGCAGACGGGGACCAGGCCTCTGTCTCCACCCATCACCCCTCCTCTCCCTGACTCCTGGGTTCCTCTCATTAAGAGAGTGTCTTCTTGAAGTTGTCTCCCACTCATGGGCCCGATAAAATGATTAGAAAACAAGCCAGAGCTGCAGCCCCTTGTCTATCCTGACTCTTAGGAGCCCACACCTGTTCCTTGGACCTGGCCAGTTCAGCGAGGTCCGTTTTCTGCAGTGTGAGCCCCTGAGGTTTGAGGATTGGCTGAGCTGGGCAGCCTGACCCTGCCGGCCAGCCCTGCCCAGGTGTGCCTGTGTTGAGGTCAATATAAACACCACTCCAGGCAGCAAGAGACACTGCAGGTATGCCTGACGCCATATTCTCTGCCCCGTCAGCAGTCTCGGGGCTGTGCTGGTGGGAGGGTGGGAGGGGCCACGGCTTTGTGGGTGGTCCGGTGTGAGTGGGGCTCTGCTGGAGATTCTGCAGGAGTTGCCAGGCTGCCACCTGCTAAAGAAGAGGATGTGTCACCCATACCTTCGGCTGGAATTTCTCCCCGGGCAGAGGTGAGGAAGGAAAAAAGCAGTGGGGGCCGGGACAGGAGGGGTATCTCAGGCAGGAAAATGGAAAGCTTCCAGAAGAGCGCCCGGGCTCAGGAGCATCCTGGCTGGCCTGCAGGCACCAAGTCGGCCTGCGTGCTGTCGCTGGTGTGGCTCCACGGCCCTTCCTCTAGGCTTTCAAGTCCTTGTACATATTCAGGTGTTTTACCTGGGAAGGGTGGGAACAGTTCAGCAGCAGCTGACCTGGGGCTCCCCTCACGTTTAGTCTCAGACGCCTCGGCACGGTCCCCCAGGTTTGCAATGAGGTCGCTTCTTGCGGGGGGCCTGCTGGCTGCATGGGAGATGATTCCCCACCTCTGACCAACTTCAGAATTGTTTACCACTGGAGCAAGTGCCCTGATAGCGTTTTCCTCTGTATAACTGGTGGCTTCTGTTTTTTTTTTTTTTCTTTTTTGGTTCAAGGTAGATTTTATTTCTCTTTTATGTATTTATAGATATAAGCATGGAAATAATTCATTCCTATAAATACATCTGTGTGAAGGGAAGAACATTTTTCTGTTTTATTTTTCAATTTTATTTATTTTTGGAAATTTTGAAATGTTATTTATTTTTTTATACAGCAGGTTATTATTAGTTATCTATTTTATACATATACATGTATACAGGTCAATCCCAATCTCCCAACTCACCCCACCACCACCACCCCATGGATTCCCCCCCTTGGTGTCCATACGTTTGTTCTCTACCTCTGTGTCTCTATTTCTGCCCTGCAAACCGGTTCATCTGTATCATTTTTCTAGGTTCCACATATATGCATTAATAAACAATATTTGTTTTTCTCTTTCTGACTTACTTCACTCTGTAGGACAGTCTCTAGATCCATCGACGTCTCTACAAATGACCCAGTTTCATTCCTTTGTATGGCTGAGTAATATTCCATTTTATCTATGTGCCACATCTTTATCCTTTCGTCTGTCTGTGGGCATTTAGGTTGCTTCCATTACGTGGTTATTGTAAATAGTGCTGCAGTGAACATTGTGGTGAATGTGTCTTTTGGATTTATGGTTTTCTCTGGGTATATGCCCAGAAGTGGGATTGCTGGATCATATGGTAATTCTATTTTTAGATTTTTAAGGAACCTCCATACTGTTCTCCATAGTGACTGTATCAATTTACATTCCCACCAATGGTGGAAGAGGGTACCTTTTGTCCACACCCTCCCCAGCATTTGTTGTTTGTAGATCTTCTGATGATGCCCATTCTAACAGGTGTGAGGTGATACCTCATGGTAGTTTTGATTTGCATTTCTCTAATTATTAGTGATGTCGAGAAGCTTTTCATGTGCGTCTTGTCCATCTCTGCATCTTCTTTGAAGAAATGTCTATTTAGATCTTCTACCCATTTTTCTATTGGGTTGTTTGTTTCTTTAATATTAAGCTGCATGAGCTCTTTATATATATTGGAGATTAAACCTTTGTCCATTGATTTCTTTGCAAATATTTTCTCCCATTCTGAGGGTTGCCTTTTTCCATTCCCGTATTTTAGCAAAAAAAATAAAGAAAGAAAAGGAAGCAGAACAGAGATGTGCGTAAAATATGCCTCTTGAAACTGTTGTTTTGAAATATGGACGTCTTTTAAAATTTTGGGTTGATATGCGAACCCAGGATTTGTTTTCAGGGCAGGTGTCATTTACAGGCCTGCAATTATCTTGAATATCAACTGACCATTAGCGCTGGGCTTACAGCTGCTGTTGTGTGAAACGGCCACAAGGTGGCAGCAGTTCTCCTTTACCAAATCTGGTTACTAGGGCCACAGAGCCTCAGTGGAAGTCGTGTTCTAGGTTGTAATTTCGAATGGAATGTGCCAGGAAAAAGCCCCTTAAGTTTGTCTCACGACTTCTTGTTCGTTTTTTAAATTTAATTTTTATTTTTTATCACAGCAAGTTTGATTACAATGTTTGGCTTGTTGTAGGTGTGCAAGATGTGGTTCTTTTGCACATATACATATGTCTGTTCTTCCTGGGGCCCTTTTCCCATGTACGTTATGACAGAATGTTGAGTAGTCTTCTCTTGGTATTCCGTAGGTGTTTGGTGATTCTATATTTCACCTGTGTTTGTATATGTCTGTTAACCCCAATATCCTAATATATCCAATCCTCACACCTTTCCAGTGGTGAACCATAAGTTTGTTTAATGAATCTGTGATTGCCCTTCTCTGTGGAAATATCTTCACTGGTATCAATTTTTAGGTAACACCTATAAGTGATATCATATGATATGTGTCTTTCTCTTTCTGACTTACTACAAGTCACGTGATTACCTCTAGACTCATCTACGGTGCTGCAAATGGCATTGTGTCCTTTTTTTCCTGGGCTAATATTCTGTCTGTACATGTACCAGTTCGTCTTTGTCCAGTCATCTGTTGAGGGACTTTTTGGTTGCTTCCATGTCATGGCTACTGCAATGCTGCGGCAATGCACATTTGCCTGCCTGTGTCTTTCCAATTCTGTCTTCTTAGGGTCTAGGCCCAGGAGTGGGCCTGCTGTATCATATGGTAGCAAAATGTTTACCTTCTAGAAGACCCTCCATTCTGTTCTCATTACTGGCTCTTACCAGGTTACGTCCCACTTAAAGTTGAGGTTATGGTCTTCTCCACGACACCTTCAGCGTTTATTGTTTGTAGTATTTTTGCTGATGTTTATTCTGACTAGTGTGAGCTGACACCACTTTGTGGTTGGATTTTCATGCGTCTCATAATCCCTTGAAATTGAGCTTTCTCACATGTGCTTATGTTCCTCAAACTGTGAGTACAGCTTACCTCTTCAAATTGTTTTCATGAAGTATGTGTGACATTTAGAAATATTTTGGCCATTACCTCCCTCAAGACATTTTGAGGTCAGGTTTCATTTACAGCCCTCCAGTACTGGTGCATATGAAGTGACCCTTAGCACAGGTTTTAAAGCTGCTGTTGCAGGTAACGGCCCGAGGGTGGCAGCATTTCTGCTTTTCCCAATCTGGTAACTAGGGAAACAGACCATCCCGGCAGTGGTGTTCTTCGGTTATATATTAGAGTGGAATGTGCCCCCAAAAGCTGATGTCTCCTTACTTATGTTTGCTTTATGTATTGAATTTATAGTTTTCTGATTGGAGTCATATTCCACTGTGTACATGGACCACTTCTTCTTTGTGCATTCCTCTGTTGATGGACATTTTCGTAGCTTCCAAGTATTGGCTATGTTAAATATTGCTGTAGTGCAGGATTACCAGCCTGTGTCTTTTCTTTTTGGCTGTACGTGGGCCTCTCATTGCCGTGGACCCTCCCATTGCACAGCACAGGCTCCGGACATGCAGGCCCAGCAGCCATAGCTCACGGGACCGGCCGCTCCACAGCATGTGGCATCTTCCTGAACCGGGGCATGAACCCGTGTCCCCTGCATTGGCAGGCGGACTCTGAACCACTGCGCCACCAGTGACGCCCAGCCAGTGTCTTTTTGATTCTCATCCCCTCAGGCGATAGGCCCAGCAGCGGGTATGCTTGATTGAATGGTAGCTCAGTATTTACCTTTCCAAGGCACCTCATTTTTGTTTTCATTACTGGCTCTTACAATGTCCCACGTTGAACCAATGGTAGGCAGTTCTCCAAAACCCCTTCAGCCTTTATTGTTTGCAGAATTTTTGCTGCTGGGCATTCTGACTGGTGTGAGCTGATAGGTTTTTGTCATTTGGATTTGCATATCTTTAATTATTCCTAATGTTCAGCCTTTTCCCATGCCTTTTTAAATTTCTTGTACAGAAAAACAGAAAAAAACAGAGTGCAATTAACCTCTTGAAATAGTCTTCTTGGATGGTTGCCCTCTTTTGAATTTTTTGGTCAATTTTCGACCCCAGGATTGTTTTTGAGGGCAGGTGTCATTCACAGGCCTGCAATGAGTGTGAATATTTAGTGACCATTAGCACTGGGTTTAAAGCTGCTGTTATTGGAAATGGCCACAAGGTGGCGGTATTTCTCCATTCCCACATCTAGTTACTAGGGCAGCAGAGCCTTTCTGGGACCAATGGAATACAGAAGAAGGCATCATTGAAGTCTAATACAGAAAACCATGTCCTGGTGAATGGTAGAATGGCCAGCAGGGTGTAGGAATTAGGGACTACTGGATGTATATCCTCAGTGACTTCACTGACTGTCCTGATATCCTTTACCACGTCCCCAGCAGCCCACGGGGCTGACGTGGTCAGGGCAATGCCAGGTTATGGAGCTCACCTGCGCAACTACCCAGCAGCCCATGGGGCTCTCGTGGTCAGGCCCCTCCCAGGATATGGGGCTCACCTGGGCAGGTCCCCAGCAGACCACAGGGCTCTCATGGTCAGGCTACTCCCAGGTTATGGAGCTCACCTGTGCAACTACCCAGCAGCCCATGGGGCTCTCATGATCAGGCCCCTCCCAGGATACGTAGCTCCCGTGGGCAGGTAGGACAGCAGGGCCGGGAACACAGGAATCGTGCACGTAGCCCTCATTTCAGAGCACCCCAGATGGCCTGTCTCTCAGAGCTGACACAGAGCACGTCAGAGCAGGACTTGAACTAACAAACAGCATCTCCGACAGGTCTGTGACCCTGGGCGTCACTCTGTGCGGCCTCCCTCTGCCTGGTCTTCCAGAGACTTCCACTGCAGACGGGGACCAGGCCTCTGTCTCCACCCATCACCCCTCCTCTCCCTGACTCCTGGGTTCCTCTCATTAAGAGAGTGTCTTCTTGAAGTTGTCTCCCACTCATGGGCCCGATAAAATGATTAGAAAACAAGCCAGAGCTGCAGCCCCTTGTCTATCCTGACTCTTAGGAGCCCACACCTGTTCCTTGGACCTGGCCAGTTCAGCGAGGTCCGTTTTCTGCAGTGTGAGCCCCTGAGGTTTGAGGATTGGCTGAGCTGGGCAGCCTGACCCTGCCGGCCAGCCCTGCCCAGGTGTGCCTGTGTTGAGGTCAATATAAACACCACTCCAGGCAGCAAGAGACACTGCAGGTATGCCTGACGCCATATTCTCTGCCCCGTCAGCAGTCTCGGGGCTGTGCTGGTGGGAGGGTGGGAGGGGCCACGGCTTTGTGGGTGGTCCGGTGTGAGTGGGGCTCTGCTGGAGATTCTGCAGGAGTTGCCAGGCTGCCACCTGCTAAAGAAGAGGATGTGTCACCCATACCTTCGGCTGGAATTTCTCCCCGGGCAGAGGTGAGGAAGGAAAAAAGCAGTGGGGGCCGGGACAGGAGGGGTATCTCAGGCAGGAAAATGGAAAGCTTCCAGAAGAGCGCCCGGGCTCAGGAGCATCCTGGCTGGCCTGCAGGCACCAAGTCGGCCTGCGTGCTGTCGCTGGTGTGGCTCCACGGCCCTTCCTCTAGGCTTTCAAGTCCTTGTACATATTCAGGTGTTTTACCTGGGAAGGGTGGGAACAGTTCAGCAGCAGCTGACCTGGGGCTCCCCTCACGTTTAGTCTCAGACGCCTCGGCACGGTCCCCCAGGTTTGCAATGAGGTCGCTTCTTGCGGGGGGCCTGCTGGCTGCATGGGAGATGATTCCCCACCTCTGACCAACTTCAGAATTGTTTACCACTGGAGCAAGTGCCCTGATAGCGTTTTCCTCTGTATAACTGGTGGCTTCTGTTTTTTTTTTTTTTTCTTTTTTGGTTCAAGGTAGATTTTATTTCTCTTTTATGTATTTATAGATATAAGCATGGAAATAATTCATTCCTATAAATACATCTGTGTGAAGGGAAGAACATTTTTCTGTTTTATTTTTCAATTTTATTTATTTTTGGAAATTTTGAAATGTTATTTATTTTTTTATACAGCAGGTTATTATTAGTTATCTATTTTATACATATACATGTATACAGGTCAATCCCAATCTCCCAACTCACCCCACCACCACCACCCCATGGATTCCCCCCCTTGGTGTCCATACGTTTGTTCTCTACCTCTGTGTCTCTATTTCTGCCCTGCAAACCGGTTCATCTGTATCATTTTTCTAGGTTCCACATATATGCATTAATAAACAATATTTGTTTTTCTCTTTCTGACTTACTTCACTCTGTAGGACAGTCTCTAGATCCATCGACGTCTCTACAAATGACCCAGTTTCATTCCTTTGTATGGCTGAGTAATATTCCATTTTATCTATGTGCCACATCTTTATCCTTTCGTCTGTCTGTGGGCATTTAGGTTGCTTCCATTACGTGGTTATTGTAAATAGTGCTGCAGTGAACATTGTGGTGAATGTGTCTTTTGGATTTATGGTTTTCTCTGGGTATATGCCCAGAAGTGGGATTGCTGGATCATATGGTAATTCTATTTTTAGATTTTTAAGGAACCTCCATACTGTTCTCCATAGTGACTGTATCAATTTACATTCCCACCAATGGTGGAAGAGGGTACCTTTTGTCCACACCCTCCCCAGCATTTGTTGTTTGTAGATCTTCTGATGATGCCCATTCTAACAGGTGTGAGGTGATACCTCATGGTAGTTTTGATTTGCATTTCTCTAATTATTAGTGATGTCGAGAAGCTTTTCATGTGCGTCTTGTCCATCTCTGCATCTTCTTTGAAGAAATGTCTATTTAGATCTTCTACCCATTTTTCTATTGGGTTGTTTGTTTCTTTAATATTAAGCTGCATGAGCTCTTTATATATATTGGAGATTAAACCTTTGTCCATTGATTTCTTTGCAAATATTTTCTCCCATTCTGAGGGTTGCCTTTTTCCATTCCCGTATTTTAGCAAAAAAAATAAAGAAAGAAAAGGAAGCAGAACAGAGATGTGCGTAAAATATGCCTCTTGAAACTGTTGTTTTGAAATATGGACGTCTTTTAAAATTTTGGGTTGATATGCGAACCCAGGATTTGTTTTCAGGGCAGGTGTCATTTACAGGCCTGCAATTATCTTGAATATCAACTGACCATTAGCGCTGGGCTTACAGCTGCTGTTGTGTGAAACGGCCACAAGGTGGCAGCAGTTCTCCTTTACCAAATCTGGTTACTAGGGCCACAGAGCCTCAGTGGAAGTCGTGTTCTAGGTTGTAATTTCGAATGGAATGTGCCAGGAAAAAGCCCCTTAAGTTTGTCTCACGACTTCTTGTTCGTTTTTTAAATTTAATTTTTATTTTTTATCACAGCAAGTTTGATTACAATGTTTGGCTTGTTGTAGGTGTGCAAGATGTGGTTCTTTTGCACATATACATATGTCTGTTCTTCCTGGGGCCCTTTTCCCATGTACGTTATGACAGAATGTTGAGTAGTCTTCTCTTGGTATTCCGTAGGTGTTTGGTGATTCTATATTTCACCTGTGTTTGTATATGTCTGTTAACCCCAATATCCTAATATATCCAATCCTCACACCTTTCCAGTGGTGAACCATAAGTTTGTTTAATGAATCTGTGATTGCCCTTCTCTGTGGAAATATCTTCACTGGTATCAATTTTTAGGTAACACCTATAAGTGATATCATATGATATGTGTCTTTCTCTTTCTGACTTACTACAAGTCACGTGATTACCTCTAGACTCATCTACGGTGCTGCAAATGGCATTGTGTCCTTTTTTTCCTGGGCTAATATTCTGTCTGTACATGTACCAGTTCGTCTTTGTCCAGTCATCTGTTGAGGGACTTTTTGGTTGCTTCCATGTCATGGCTACTGCAATGCTGCGGCAATGCACATTTGCCTGCCTGTGTCTTTCCAATTCTGTCTTCTTAGGGTCTAGGCCCAGGAGTGGGCCTGCTGTATCATATGGTAGCAAAATGTTTACCTTCTAGAAGACCCTCCATTCTGTTCTCATTACTGGCTCTTACCAGGTTACGTCCCACTTAAAGTTGAGGTTATGGTCTTCTCCACGACACCTTCAGCGTTTATTGTTTGTAGTATTTTTGCTGATGTTTATTCTGACTAGTGTGAGCTGACACCACTTTGTGGTTGGATTTTCATGCGTCTCATAATCCCTTGAAATTGAGCTTTCTCACATGTGCTTATGTTCCTCAAACTGTGAGTACAGCTTACCTCTTCAAATTGTTTTCATGAAGTATGTGTGACATTTAGAAATATTTTGGCCATTACCTCCCTCAAGACATTTTGAGGTCAGGTTTCATTTACAGCCCTCCAGTACTGGTGCATATGAAGTGACCCTTAGCACAGGTTTTAAAGCTGCTGTTGCAGGTAACGGCCCGAGGGTGGCAGCATTTCTGCTTTTCCCAATCTGGTAACTAGGGAAACAGACCATCCCGGCAGTGGTGTTCTTCGGTTATATATTAGAGTGGAATGTGCCCCCAAAAGCTGATGTCTCCTTACTTATGTTTGCTTTATGTATTGAATTTATAGTTTTCTGATTGGAGTCATATTCCACTGTGTACATGGACCACTTCTTCTTTGTGCATTCCTCTGTTGATGGACATTTTCGTAGCTTCCAAGTATTGGCTATGTTAAATATTGCTGTAGTGCAGGATTACCAGCCTGTGTCTTTTCTTTTTGGCTGTACGTGGGCCTCTCATTGCCGTGGACCCTCCCATTGCACAGCACAGGCTCCGGACATGCAGGCCCAGCAGCCATAGCTCACGGGACCGGCCGCTCCACAGCATGTGGCATCTTCCTGAACCGGGGCATGAACCCGTGTCCCCTGCATTGGCAGGCGGACTCTGAACCACTGCGCCACCAGTGACGCCCAGCCAGTGTCTTTTTGATTCTCATCCCCTCAGGCGATAGGCCCAGCAGCGGGTATGCTTGATTGAATGGTAGCTCAGTATTTACCTTTCCAAGGCACCTCATTTTTGTTTTCATTACTGGCTCTTACAATGTCCCACGTTGAACCAATGGTAGGCAGTTCTCCAAAACCCCTTCAGCCTTTATTGTTTGCAGAATTTTTGCTGCTGGGCATTCTGACTGGTGTGAGCTGATAGGTTTTTGTCATTTGGATTTGCATATCTTTAATTATTCCTAATGTTCAGCCTTTTCCCATGCCTTTTTAAATTTCTTGTACAGAAAAACAGAAAAAAACAGAGTGCAATTAACCTCTTGAAATAGTCTTCTTGGATGGTTGCCCTCTTTTGAATTTTTTGGTCAATTTTCGACCCCAGGATTGTTTTTGAGGGCAGGTGTCATTCACAGGCCTGCAATGAGTGTGAATATTTAGTGACCATTAGCACTGGGTTTAAAGCTGCTGTTATTGGAAATGGCCACAAGGTGGCGGTATTTCTCCATTCCCACATCTAGTTACTAGGGCAGCAGAGCCTTTCTGGGACGAATGGAATACAGAAGAAGGCATCATTGAAGTCTAATACAGAAAACCATGTCCTGGTGAATGGTAGAATGGCCAGCAGGGTGTAGGAATTAGGGACTACTGGATGTATATCCTCAGTGACTTCACTGACTGTCCTGATATCCTTTACCGCGTCCCCAGCAGCCCACGGGGCTGACGTGGTCAGGGCAATGCCAGGTTATGGAGCTCACCTGCGCAACTACCCAGCAGCCCATGGGGCTCTCGTGGTCAGGCCCCTCCCAGGATATGGGGCTCACCTGGGCAGGTCCCCAGCAGACCACAGGGCTCTCATGGTCAGGCTACTCCCAGGTTATGGAGCTCACCTGTGCAACTACCCAGCAGCCCATGGGGCTCTCATGATCAGGCTCCTCCCAGGATACATAGCTCCCGTGGGCAGGTAGGACAGCAGGGCCGGGAACACAAGAATCGTGCACGTAGCCCTCATTTCAGAGCACCCCAGATGGCCTGTCTCTCAGAGCTGACACAGAGCACGTCAGAGCAGGACTTGAACTAACAAACAGCATCTCCGACAGGTCTGTGACCCTGGGCGTCCCTCTGTGCGGCCTCCCTCTGCCTGGTCTTCCAGAGACTTCCACTGCAGACGGGGACCAGGCCTCTGTCTCCACCCATCACCCCTCCTCTCCCTGACTCCTGGGTTCCTCTCATTAAGAGAGTGTCTTCTTGAAGTTGTCTCCCACTCATGGGCCCGATAAAATGATTAGAAAACAAGCCAGAGCTGCAGCCCCTTGTCTATCCTGACTGTTAGGAGCCCACATCTGTTCCTTGGACCTGGCCAGTTCAGCGAGGTCCGTTTTCTGCAGTGTGAGCCCCTGAGGTTTGAGGATTGGCTGAGCTGGGCAGCCTGACCCTGCCGGCCAGCCCTGCCCAGGTGTGCCTGTGTTGAGGTCAATATAAACACCACTCCAGGCAGCAAGAGGCACTGCAGGTATGCCTGACGCCATATTCTCTGCCCCGTCAGCAGTCTCGGGGCTGTGCTGGTGGGAGGGTGGGAGGGGCCACGGCTTTGTGGGTGGTCCGGTGTGAGTGGGGCTCTGCTGGAGATTCTGCAGGAGTTGCCAGGCTGCCACCTGCTAAAGAAGAGGATGTGTCACCCATACCTTCGGCTGGAATTTCTCCCTGGGCAGAGGTGAGGAAGGAAAACAGCAGTGGGGGCCGGGACAGGAGGGGTATCTCAGGCAGGGAAATGGAAAGCTTCCAGAAGAGCGCCCGGGCTCAGGAGCATCCTGGCTGGCCTGCAGGCACCAAGTCGGCCTGCGTGCTGTCGCTGGTGTGGCTCCACGGCCCTTCCTCTAGGCTTTCAAGTCCTTGTACATATTCAGGTGTTTTACCTGGGAAGGGTGGGAACAGTTCAGCAGCAGCTGACCTGGGGCTCCCCTCACGTTTACGCTCAGACGCCTCGGCACGGTCCCCCAGGTTTGCAATGAGGTCGCTTCTTGCGGGGGGCCTGCTGGCTGCATGGGAGATGATTCCCCACCTCTGACCAACTTCAGAATTGTTTACCACTGGAACAAGTGCCCTGATAGCGTTTTCCTCTGTATAACTGGTGGCTTCTGTTTTTTTTTTTCTTTTTTGGTTCAAGGTAGATTTTATTTCTCTTTTATGTATTTATAGATATAAGCATGGAAATAATTCATTCCTATAAATACATCTGTGTGAAGGGAAGATCATTTTTCTGTTTTATTTTTCAATTTTATTTATTTTTGGAAATTTGGAAATTTTATTTATTTTTTTATACAGCAGGTTATTATTAGTTATCTATTTTATACATATACATGTATACAGGTCAATCCCAATCTCCCAACTCACCCCACCACCACCACCCCATGGATTCCCCCCCTTGGTGTCCATACGTTTGTTCTCTACCTCTGTGTCTCTATTTCTGCCCTGCAAACCGGTTCATCTGTATCATTTTTCTAGGTTCCACATATATGCATTAATAAACAATATTTGTTTTTCTCTTTCTGACTTACTTCACTCTGTAGGACAGTCTCTAGATCCATCGACGTCTCTACAAATGACCCAGTTTCATTCCTTTGTATGGCTGAGTAATATTCCATTTTATCTATGTGCCACATCTTTATCCTTTCGTCTGTCTGTGGGCATTTAGGTTGCTTCCATTACGTGGTTATTGTAAATAGTGCTGCAGTGAACATTGTGGTGAATGTGTCTTTTGGATTTATGGTTTTCTCTGGGTATATGCCCAGAAGTGGGATTGCTGGATCATATGGTAATTCTATTTTTAGATTTTTAAGGAACCTCCATACTGTTCTCCATAGTGACTGTATCAATTTACATTCCCACCAATGGTGGAAGAGGGTACCTTTTGTCCACACCCTCCCCAGCATTTGTTGTTTGTAGATCTTCTGATGATGCCCATTCTAACAGGTGTGAGGTGATACCTCATGGTAGTTTTGATTTGCATTTCTCTAATAATTAGTGATATCGAACAGCTTTTCATGTGCGTCTTGTCCATCTCTGCATCTTCTTTGAAGAAATGTCTATTTAGATCTTCTACCCATTTTTCTATTGGGTTGTTTGTTTCTTTAATATTAAGCTGCATGAGCTCTTTATATATATTGGAGATTAAACCTTTGTCCATTGATTTCTTTGCAAATATTTTCTCCCATTCTGAGGGTTGCCTTTTTCCATTCCCGTATTTTAGCAAAAAAAAATAAAGAAAGAAAAGGAAGCAGAACAGAGATGTGCGTAAAATATGCCTCTTGAAACTGTTGTTTTGAAATATGGACGTCTTTTAAAATTTTGGGTCGATATACGAACCCAGGATTTGTTTTCAGGGCAGGTGTCATTTACAGGCCTGCAATTATCTTGAATATCAACTGACCATTAGCGCTGGGCTTACAGCTGCTGTTGTGTGAAACGGCCACAAGGTGGCAGCAGTTCTCCTTTACCAAATCTGGTTACTAGGGCCACAGAGCCTCAGTGGAAGTCGTGTTCTAGGTTGTAATTTCGAATGGAATGTGCCAGGAAAAAGCCCCTTAAGTTTGTCTCACGACTTCTTGTTCGTTTTTTAAATTTAATTTTTATTTTTTATCACAGCAAGTTTGATTACAATGTTTGGCTTGTTGTAGGTGTGCAAGATGTGGTTCTTTTGCACATATACATATGTCTGTTCTTCCTGGGACCCTTTTCCCATGTACGTTATGACAGAATGTTGAGTAGTCTTCTCTTGGTATTCCGTAGGTGTTTGGTGATTCTATATTTCACCTGTGTTTGTATATGTCTGTTAACCCCAATATCCTAATATATCCAATCCTCACACCTTTCCAGTGGTGAACCATAAGTTTGTTTAATGAATCTGTGATTGCCCTTCTCTGTGGAAATATCTTCACTGGTATCAATTTTTAGGTAACACCTATAAGTGATATCATATGATATGTGTCTTTCTCTTTCTGACTTACTACAAGTCACGTGATTACCTCTAGACTCATCTACGGTGCTGCAAATGGCATTGTGTCCTTTTTTTCCTGGGCTAATATTCTGTCTGTACATGTACCAGTTCGTCTTTGTCCAGTCATCTGTTGAGGGACTTTTTGGTTGCTTCCATGTCATGGCTACTGCAATGCTGCGGCAATGCACATTTGCCTGCCTGTGTCTTTCCAATTCTGTCTTCTTAGGGTCTAGGCCCAGGAGTGGGCCTGCTGTATCATATGGTAGCAAAATGTTTACCTTCTAGAAGACCCTCCATTCTGTTCTCATTACTGGCTCTTACCAGGTTACGTCCCACTTAAAGTTGAGGTTATGGTCTTCTCCACGACACCTTCAGCGTTTATTGTTTGTAGTATTTTTGCTGATGTTTATTCTGACTAGTGTGAGCTGACACCACTTTGTGGTTGGATTTTCATGCGTCTCATAATCCCTTGAAATGGAGCTTTCTCACATGTCCTTATGTTCCTCAAACTGTGAGTACAGCTTACCTCTTCAAATTGTTTTCATGAAGTATGTGTGACATTTAGAAATATTTTGGCCATTACCTCCCTCAAGACATTTTGAGGTCAGGTTTCATTTACAGCCCTCCAGTACTGGTGCATATGAAGTGACCCTTAGCACAGGTTTTAAAGCTGCTGTTGCAGGTAACGGCCCGAGGGTGGCAGCATTTCTGCTTTTCCCAATCTGGTAACTAGGGAAACAGACCATCCCGGCAGTGGTGTTCTTCGGTTATATATTAGAGTGGAATGTGCCCCCAAAAGCTGATGTCTCCTTACTTATGTTTGCTTTATGTATTGAATTTATAGTTTTCTGATTGGAGTCATATTCCACTGTGTACATGGACCACTTCTTCTTTGTGCATTCCTCTGTTGATGGACATTTTCGTAGCTTCCAAGTATTGGCTATGTTAAATATTGCTGTAGTGCAGGATTACCAGACTGTGTCTTTTCTTTTTGGCTGTACGTGGGCCTCTCATTGCCGTGGACCCTCCCATTGCACAGCACAGGCTCCGGACATGCAGGCCCAGCAGCCATAGCTCACGGGACCGGCCGCTCCACAGCATGTGACATCTTCCTGAACCGGGGCATGAACCCGTGTCCCCTGCATTGGCAGGCGGACTCTGAACCACTGCGCCACCAGTGACGCCCAGCCAGTGTCTTTTTGATTCTCATCCCCTCAGGCGATAGGCCCAGCAGCGGGTATGCTTGATTGAATGGTAGCTCAGTATTTACCTTTCCAAGGCACCTCATTTTTGTTTTCATTACTGGCTCTTACAATGTCCCACGTTGAACCAAGAGTAGGCATTTCTCCAAAACCCCTTCAGCCTTTATTGTTTGCAGAATTTTTGCTGCTGGGCATTCTGACTGGTGTGAGCTGATAGGTTTTTGTCATTTGGATTTGCATATCTTTAATTATTCCTAATGTTCAGCCTTTTCCCATGCCTTTTTAAATTTCTTGTACAGAAAAACAGAAAAAAACAGAGAGTGCAATTAACCTCTTGAAATAGTCTTCTTGGATGGTTGCCCTCTTTTGAATTTTTTGGTCAATTTTCGACCCCAGGATTGTTTTTGAGGGCAGGTGTCATTCACAGGCCTGCAATGAGTGTGAATATTTAGTGACCATTAGCACTGGGTTTAAAGCTGCTGTTGTTGGAAATGGACACAAGGAGGCGGTATTTCTCCATTCCCACATCTAGTTACTAGGGCAGCAGAGCCTTTCTGGGACCAATGGAATACAGAAGAAGGCATCATTGAAGTCTAATACAGAAAACCATGTCCTGGTGAATGGTAGAATGGCCAGCAGGGTGTAGGAATTAGGGACTACTGGATGTATATCCTCAGTGACTTCACTGACTGTCCTGATATCCTTTACCACGTCCCCAGCAGCCCACGGGGCTGACGTGGTCAGGGCAATGCCAGGTTATGGAGCTCACCTGCGCAACTACCCAGCAGCCCATGGGGCTCTCGTGGTCAGGCCCCTCCCAGGATATGGGGCTCACCTGGGCAGGTCCCCAGCAGACCACAGGGCTCTCATGGTCAGGCTACTCCCAGGTTATGGAGCTCACCTGTGCAACTACCCAGCAGCCCATGGGGCTCTCATGATCAGGCCCCTCCCAGGATACGTAGCTCCCGTGGGCAGGTAGGACAGCAGGGCCGGGAACACAGGAATCGTGCACGTAGCCCTCATTTCAGAGCACCCCAGATGGCCTGTCTCTCAGAGCTGACACAGAGCACGTCAGAGCAGGACTTGAACTAACAAACAGCATCTCCGACAGGTCTGTGACCCTGGGCGTCACTCTGTGCGGCCTCCCTCTGCCTGGTCTTCCAGAGACTTCCACTGCAGACGGGGACCAGGCCTCTGTCTCCACCCATCACCCCTCCTCTCCCTGACTCCTGGGTTCCTCTCATTAAGAGAGTGTCTTCTTGAAGTTGTCTCCCACTCATGGGCCCGATAAAATGATTAGAAAACAAGCCAGAGCTGCAGCCCCTTGTCTATCCTGACTCTTAGGAGCCCACACCTGTTCCTTGGACCTGGCCAGTTCAGCGAGGTCCGTTTTCTGCAGTGTGAGCCCCTGAGGTTTGAGGATTGGCTGAGCTGGGCAGCCTGACCCTGCCGGCCAGCCCTGCCCAGGTGTGCCTGTGTTGAGGTCAATATAAACACCACTCCAGGCAGCAAGAGGCACTGCAGGTATGCCTGACGCCATATTCTCTGCCCCGTCAGCAGTCTCGGGGCTGTGCTGGTGGGAGGGTGGGAGGGGCCACGGCTTTGTGGGTGGTCCGGTGTGAGTGGGGCTCTGCTGGAGATTCTGCAGGAGTTGCCAGGCTGCCACCTGCTAAAGAAGAGGATGTGTCACCCATACCTTCGGCTGGAATTTCTCCCCGGGCAGAGGTGAGGAAGGAAAAAAGCAGTGGGGGCCGGGACAGGAGGGGTATCTCAGGCAGGAAAATGGAAAGCTTCCAGAAGAGCGCCCGGGCTCAGGAGCATCCTGGCTGGCCTGCAGGCACCAAGTCGGCCTGCGTGCTGTCGCTGGTGTGGCTCCACGGCCCTTCCTCTAGGCTTTCAAGTCCTTGTACATATTCAGGTGTTTTACCTGGGAAGGGTGGGAACAGTTCAGCAGCAGCTGACCTGGGGCTCCCCTCACGTTTACACTCAGACGCCTCGGCACGGTCCCCCAGGTTTGCAATGAGGTCGCTTCTTGCGGGGGGCCTGCTGGCTGCATGGGAGATGATTCCCCACCTCTGACCAACTTCAGAATTGTTTACTACTGGAGCAAGTGCCCTGATAGCGTTTTCCTCTGTATAACTGGTGGCTTCTGTTTTTTTTTTTTCTTTTTTGGTTCAAGGTAGATTTTATTTCTCTTTTATGTATTTATAGATATAAGCATGGAAATAATTCATTCCTATAAATACATCTGTGTGAAGGGAAGAACATTTTTCTGTTTTATTTTTCAATTTTATTTATTTTTGGAAATTTGGAAATTTTATTTATTTTTTTATACAGCAGGTTATTATTAGTTATCTATTTTATACATATACATGTATACAGGTCAATCCCAATCTCCCAACTCACCCCACCACCACCACCCCATGGATTCCCCCCCTTGGTGTCCATCCGTTTGTTCTCTACCTCTGTGTCTCTATTTCTGCCCTGCAAACCGGTTCATCTGTATCATTTTTCTAGGTTCCACATATATGCATTAATAAACAATATTTGTTTTTCTCTTTCTGACTTACTTCACTCTGTAGGACAGTCTCTAGATCCATCGACGTCTCTACAAATGACCCAGTTTCATTCCTTTGTATGGCTGAGTAATATTCCATTTTATCTATGTGCCACATCTTTATCCTTTCGTCTGTCTGTGGGCATTTAGGTTGCTTCCATTACGTGGTTATTGTAAATAGTGCTGCAGTGAACATTGTGGTGAATGTGTCTTTTGGATTTATGGTTTTCTCTGGGTATATGCCCAGAAGTGGGATTGCTGGATCATATGGTAATTCTATTTTTAGATTTTTAAGGAACCTCCATACTGTTCTCCATAGTGACTGTATCAATTTACATTCCCACCAATGGTGGAAGAGGGTACCTTTTGTCCACACCCTCCCCAGCATTTGTTGTTTGTAGATCTTCTGATGATGCCCATTCTAACAGGTGTGAGGTGATACCTCATGGTAGTTTTGATTTGCATTTCTCTAATAATTAGTGATGTCGAGAAGCTTTTCATGTGCGTCTTGTCCATCTCTGCATCTTCTTTGAAGAAATGTCTATTTAGATCTTCTACCCATTTTTCTATTGGGTTGTTTCTTTAATATTAAGCTGCATGAGCTCTTTATATATATTGGAGATTAAACCTTTGTCCATTGATTTCTTTGCAAATATTTTCTCCCATTCTGAGGGTTGCCTTTTTCCATTCCCGTATTTTAGCAAAAAAAAATAAAGAAAGAAAAGGAAGCAGAACAGAGATGTGCGTAAAATATGCCTCTTGAAACTGTTGTTTTGAAATATGGACGTCTTTTAAAATTTTGGGTCGATATGCGAACCCAGGATTTGTTTTCAGGGCAGGTGTCATTTACAGGCCTGCAATTATCTTGAATATCAACTGACCATTAGCGCTGGGCTTACAGCTGCTGTTGTGTGAAACGGCCACAAGGTGGCAGCAGTTCTCCTTTACCAAATCTGGTTACTAGGGCCACAGAGCCTCAGTGGAAGTCGTGTTCTAGGTTGTAATTTCGAATGGAATGTGCCAGGAAAAAGCCCCTTAAGTTTGTCTCACGACTTCTTGTTCGTTTTTTAAATTTAATTTTTATTTTTTATCACAGCAAGTTTGATTACAATGTTTGGCTTGTTGTAGGTGTGCAAGATGTGGTTCTTTTGCACATATACATATGTCTGTTCTTCCTGGGACCCTTTTCCCATGTACGTTATGACAGAATGTTGAGTAGTCTTCTCTTGGTATTCCGTAGGTGTTTGGTGATTCTATATTTCACCTGTGTTTGTATATGTCTGTTAACCCCAATATCCTAATATATCCAATCCTCACACCTTTCCAGTGGTGAACCATAAGTTTGTTTAATGAATCTGTGATTGCCCTTCTCTGTGGAAATATCTTCACTGGTATCAATTTTTAGGTAACACCTATAAGTGATATCATATGATATGTGTCTTTCTCTTTCTGACTTACTACAAGTCACGTGATTACCTCTAGACTCATCTACGGTGCTGCAAATGGCATTGTGTCCTTTTTTTCCTGGGCTAATATTCTGTCTGTACATGTACCAGTTCGTCTTTGTCCAGTCATCTGTTGAGGGACTTTTTGGTTGCTTCCATGTCATGGCTACTGCAATGCTGCGGCAATGCACATTTGCCTGCCTGTGTCTTTCCAATTCTGTCTTCTTAGGGTCTAGGCCCAGGAGTGGGCCTGCTGTATCATATGGTAGCAAAATGTTTACCTTCTAGAAGACCCTCCATTCTGTTCTCATTACTGGCTCTTACCAGGTTACGTCCCACTTAAAGTTGAGGTTATGGTCTTCTCCACGACACCTTCAGCGTTTATTGTTTGTAGTATTTTTGCTGATGTTTATTCTGACTAGTGTGAGCTGACACCACTTTGTGGTTGGATTTTCATGCGTCTCATAATCCCTTGAAATTGAGCTTTCTCACATGTCCTTATGTTCCTCAAACTGTGAGTACAGCTTACCTCTTCAAATTGTTTTCATGAAGTATGTGTGACATTTAGAAATATTTTGGCCATTACCTCCCTCAAGACCTTTTGAGGTCAGGTTTCATTTACAGCCCTCCAGTACTGGTGCATATGAAGTGACCCTTAGCACAGGTTTTAAAGCTGCTGTTGCAGGTAACGGCCCGAGGGTGGCAGCATTTCTGCTTTTCCCAATCTGGTAACTAGGGAAACAGACCATCCCGGCAGTGGTGTTCTTCGGTTATATATTAGAGTGGAATGTGCCCCCAAAAGCTGATGTCTCCTTACTTATGTTAGCTTTATGTATTGAATTTATAGTTTTCTGATTGGAGTCATATTCCACTGTGTACATGGACCACTTCTTCTTTGTGCATTCCTCTGTTGATGGACATTTTCGTAGCTTCCAAGTATTGGCTATGTTAAATATTGCTGTAGTGCAGGATTACCAGCCTGTGTCTTTTCTTTTTGGCTGTACGTGGGCCTCTCATTGCCGTGGACCCTCCCATTGCACAGCACAGGCTCCGGACATGCAGGCCCAGCAGCCATAGCTCACGGGACCGGCCGCTCCACGGCATGTGGCATCTTCCTGAACCAGGGCATGAACCCGTGTCCCCTGCATTGGCAGGCGGACTCTGAACCACTGCGCCACCAGTGACGCCCAGCCTGTGTCTTTTTGATTCTCATCCCCTCAGGCGATAGGCCCAGCAGTGGGTATGCTTGATTGAATGGTAGCTCAGTATTTACCTTTCCAAGGCACCTCATTTTTGTTTTCATTACTGGCTCTTACAATGTCCCACCTTGAACCAAGGGTAGGCATTTCACCAAAACCCCTTCAGCCTTTATTGTTTGCAGAATTTTTGCTGCTGGGCATTCTGACTGGTGTGAGCTGATAGGTTTTTGTCATTTGGATTTGCATATCTTTAATTATTCCTAATGTTCAGCCTTTTCCCATGCCTTTTTAAATTTCTTGTACAGAAAAACAGAAAAAAACAGAGAGTGCAATTAACCTCTTGAAATAGTCTTCTTGGATGGTTGCCCTCTTTTGAATTTTTTGGTCAATTTTCGACCCCAGGATTGTTTTTGAGGGCAGGTGTCATTCACAGGCCTGCAATGAGTGTGAATATTTAGTGACCATTAGCACTGGGTTTAAAGCTGCTGTTGTTGGAAATGGCCACAAGGTGGCGGTATTTCTCCATTCCCACATCTAGTTACTAGGGCAGCAGAGCCTTTCTGGGACCAATGGAATACAGAAGAAGGCATCATTGAAGTCTAATACAGAAAACCATGTCCTGGTGAATGGTAGAATGGCCAGCAGGGTGTAGGAATTAGGGACTACTGGATGTATATCCTCAGTGACTTCACTGACTGTCCTGATATCCTTTACCACGTCCCCAGCAGCCCACGGGGCTGACGTGGTCAGGGCAATGCCAGGTTATGGAGCTCACCTGCGCAACTACCCAGCAGCCCATGGGGCTCTCGTGGTCAGGCCCCTCCCAGGATATGGGGCTCACCTGGGCAGGTCCCCAGCAGACCACAGGGCTCTCATGGTCAGGCTACTCCCAGGTTATGGAGCTCACCTGTGCAACTACCCAGCAGCCCATGGGGCTCTCATGATCAGGCCCCTCCCAGGATACGTAGCTCCCGTGGGCAGGTAGGACAGCAGGGCCGGGAACACAGGAATCGTGCACGTAGCCCTCATTTCAGAGCACCCCAGATGGCCTGTCTCTCAGAGCTGACACAGAGCACGTCAGAGCAGGACTTGAACTAACAAACAGCATCTCCGACAGGTCTGTGACCCTGGGCGTCACTCTGTGCGGCCTCCGTCTGCCTGGTCTTCCAGAGACTTCCACTGCAGACGGGGACCAGGCCTCTGTCTCCACCCATCACCCCTCCTCTCCCTGACTCCTGGGTTCCTCTCATTAACAGAGTGTCTTCTTGAAGTTGTCTCCCACTCATGGGCCCGATAAAATGATTAGAAAACAAGCCAGAGCTGCAGCCCCTTGTCTATCCTGACTCTTAGGAGCCCACACCTGTTCCTTGGACCTGGCCGGTTCAGCGAGGTCCGTTTTCTGCAGTGTGAGCCCCTGAGGTTTGAGGATTGGCTGAGCTGGGCAGCCTGACCCTGCCGGCCAGCCCTGCCCAGGTGTGCCTGTGTTGAGGTCAATATAAACACCACTCCAGGCAGCAAGAGGCACTGCAGGTATGCCTGACGCCATATTCTCTGCCCCGTCAGCAGTCTCGGGGCTGTGCTGGTGGGAGGGTGGGAGGGGCCACGGCTTTGTGGGTGGTCCGGTGTGAGTGGGGCTCTGCTGGAGATTCTGCAGGAGTTGCCAGGGTGCCACCTGCTAAAGAAGAGGATGTGTCACCCATACCTTCGGCTGGAATTTCTCCCCGGGCAGAGGTGAGGAAGGAAAAAAGCAGTGGGGGCCGGGACAGGAGGGGTATCTCAGGCAGGGAAATGGAAAGCTTCTAGAAGAGCGCCCGGGCTCAGGAGCATCCTGGCTGGCCTGCAGGCACCAAGTCGGCCTGCGTGCTGTCGCTGGTGTGGCTCCACGGCCCTTCCTCTAGGCTTTCAAGTCCTTGTACATATTCAGCTGTTTTACCTGGGAAGGGTGGGAACAGTTCAGCAGCAGCTGACCTGGGGCTCCCCTCACGTTTACGCTCAGACGCCTCGGCACGGTCCCCCAGGTTTGCAATGAGGTCGCTTCTTGCGGGGGGCCTGCTGGCTGCATGGGAGATGATTCCCCACCTCTGACCAACTTCAGAATTGTTTACCACTGGAGCAAGTGCCCTGATAGCGTTTTCCTCTGTATAACTGGTGGCTTCTGTTTTTTTTTTTTTCTTTTTTGGTTCAAGGTAGATTTTATTTCTCTTTTATGTATTTATAGATATAAGCATGGAAATAATTCATTCCTATAAATACATCTGTTTGAAGGGAAGAACATTTTTCTGTTTTATTTTTCAATTTTATTTATTTTTGGAAATTTGGAAATTTTATTTATTTTTTTATACAGCAGGTTATTATTAGTTATCTATTTTATACATATACATGTATACAGGTCAATCCCAATCTCCCAACTCACCCCACCACCACCACCCCATGGATTCCCCCCCTTGGTGTCCATACATTTGTTCTCTACCTCTGTGTCTCTATTTCTGCCCTGCAAACCGGTTCATCTGTATCATTTTTCTAGGTTCCACATATATGCATTAATAAACAATATTTGTTTTTCTCTTTCTGACTTACTTCACTCTGTAGGACAGTCTCTAGATCCATCGACGTCTCTACAAATGACCCAGTTTCATTCCTTTGTATGGCTGAGTAATATTCCATTTTATATATGTGCCACATCTTTATCCTTTCGTCTGTCTGTGGGCATTTAGGTTGCTTCCATTACGTGGTTATTGTAAATAGTGCTGCAGTGAACATTGTGGTGAATGTGTCTTTTGGATTTATGGTTTTCTCTGGGTATATGCCCAGAAGTGGGATTGCTGGATCATATGGTAATTCTATTTTTAGATTTTTAAGGAACCTCCATACTGTTCTCCATAGTGACTGTATCAATTTACATTCCCACCAATGGTGGAAGAGGGTACCTTTTGTCCACACCCTCCCCAGCATTTGTTGTTTGTAGATCTTCTGATGATGCCCATTCTAACAGGTGTGAGGTGATACCTCATGGTAGTTTTGATTTGCATTTCTCTAATAATTAGTGATGTCGAGAAGCTTTTCATGTGCGTCTTGTCCATCTCTGCATCTTCTTTGAAGAAATGTCTATTTAGATCTTCTACCCATTTTTCTATTGGGTTGTTTGTTTCTTTAATATTAAGCTGCATGAGCTCTTTATATATATTGGAGATTAAACCTTTGTCCATTGATTTCTTTGCAAATATTTTCTCCCATTCTGAGGGTTGCCTTTTTCCATTCCCGTATTTTAGCAAAAAAAAATAAAGAAAGAAAAGGAAGCAGAACAGAGATGTGCGTAAAATATGCCTCTTGAAACTGTTGTTTTGAAATATGGACGTCTTTTAAAATTTTGGGTCGATATACGAACCCAGGATTTGTTTTCAGGGCAGGTGTCATTTACAGGCCTGCAATTATCTTGAATATCAACTGACCATTAGCGCTGGGCTTACAGCTGCTGTTGTGTGAAACGGCCACAAGGTGGCAGCAGTTCTCCTTTACCAAATCTGGTTACTAGGGCCACAGAGCCTCAGTGGAAGTCGTGTTCTAGGTTGTAATTTCGAATGGAATGTGCCAGGAAAAAGCCCCTTAAGTTTGTCTCACGACTTCTTGTTCGTTTTTTAAATTTAATTTTTATTTTTTATCACAGCAAGTTTGATTACAATGTTTGGCTTGTTGTAGGTGTGCAAGATGTGGTTCTTTTGCCCATATACATATGTCTGTTCTTCCTGGGACCCTTTTCCCATGTACGTTATGACAGAATGTTGAGTAGTCTTCTCTTGGTATTCCGTAGGTGTTTGGTGATTCTATATTTCACCTGTGTTTGTATATGTCTGTTAACCCCAATATCCTAATATATCCAATCCTCACACCTTTCCAGTGGTGAACCATAAGTTTGTTTAATGAATCTGTGATTGCCCTTCTCTGTGGAAATATCTTCACTGGTATCAATTTTTAGGTAACACCTATAAGTGATATCATATGATATGTGTCTTTCTCTTTCTGACTTACTACAAGTCACGTGATTAGCTCTAGACTCATCTACGGTGCTGCAAATGGCATTGTGTCCTTTTTTTCCTGGGCTAATATTCTGTCTGTACATGTACCAGTTCGTCTTTGTCCAGTCATCTGTTGAGGGACTTTTTGGTTGCTTCCATGTCATGGCTACTGCAATGCTGCGGCAATGCACATTTGCCTGCCTGTGTCTTTCCAATTCTGTCTTCTTAGGGTCTAGGCCCAGGAGTGGGCCTGCTGTATCATATGGTAGCAAAATGTTTACCTTCTGGAAGACCCTCCATTCTGTTCTCATTACTGGCTCTTACCAGGTTACGTCCCACTTAAAGTTGAGGTTATGGTCTTCTCCACGACACCTTCAGCGTTTATTGTTTGTAGTATTTTTGCTGATGTTTATTCTGACTAGTGTGAGCTGACACCACTTTGTGGTTGGATTTTCATGCGTCTCATAATCCCTTGAAATTGAGCTTTCTCACATGTCCTTATGTTCCTTAAACTGTGAGTACAGCTTACCTCTTCAAATTGTTTTCATGAAGTATGTGTGACATTTAGAAATATTTTGGCCATTACCTCCCTCAAGACATTTTGAGGTCAGGTTTCATTTACAGCCCTCCAGTACTGGTGCATATGAAGTGACCCTTAGCTCAGGTTGTAAAGCTGCTGTTGCAGGTAACGGCCAGAGGGTGGCAGCATTTCTGCTTTTCCCAATCTGGTAACTAGGGAAACAGACCATCCCGGCAGTGGTGTTCTTCGGTTATATATTAGAGTGGAATGTGCCACCAAAAGCTGATGTCTCCTTACTTATGTTTGCTTTATGTATTGAATTTATAGTTTTCTGATTGGAGTCATATTCCACTGTGTACATGGACCACTCCTTCTTTGTGCATTCCTCTGTTGATGGACATTTTCGTAGCTTCCAAGTATTGGCTATGTTAAATATTGCTGTAGTGCAGGATTACCAGCCTGTGTCTTTTCTTTTTGGCTGTACGTGGGCCTCTCATTGCCGTGGACCCTCCCATTGCACAGCACAGGCTCCGGACATGCAGGCCCAGCAGCCATAGCTCACGGGACTGGCCGCTCCACAGCATGTGGCATCTTCCTGAACCGGGGCATGAACCTGTGTCCCCTGCATTGGCAGGCGGACTCTGAACCACTGCGCCACCAGTGACGCCCAGCCAGTGTCTTTTTGATTCTCATCCCCTCAGGCGATAGGCCCAGCAGCGGGTATGCTTGATTGAATGGTAGCTCAGTATTTACCTTTCCAAGGCACCTCATTTTTGTTTTCATTACTGGCTCTTACAATGTCCCACGTTGAACCAAGAGTAGGCATTTCTCCAAAACCCCTTCAGCCTTTATTGTTTGCAGAATTTTTGCTGCTGGGCATTCTGACTGGTGTGAGCTGATAGGTTTTTGTCATTTGGATTTGCATATCTTTAATTATTCCTAATGTTCAGCCTTTTCCCATGCCTTTTTAAATTTCTTGTACAGAAAAACAGAAAAAAACAGAGAGTGCAATTAACCTCTTGAAATAGTCTTCTTGGATGGTTGCCCTCTTTTGAATTTTTTGGTCAATTTTCGACCCCAGGATTGTTTTTGAGGGCAGGTGTCATTCACAGGCCTGCAATGAGTGTGAATATTTAGTGACCATTAGCACTGGGTTTAAAGCTGCTGTTGTTGGAAATGGCCACAAGGTGGCGGTATTTCTCCATTCCCACATCTAGTTACTAGGGCAGCAGAGCCTTTCTGGGACCAATGGAATACAGAAGAAGGCATCATTGAAGTCTAATACAGAAAACCATGTCCTGGTGAATGGTAGAATGGCCAGCAGGGTGTAGGAATTAGGGACTACTGGATGTATATCCTCAGTGACTTCACTGACTGTCCTGATATCCTTTACCACGTCCCCAGCAGCCCACGGGGCTGACGTGGTCAGGGCAATGCCAGGTTATGGAGCTCACCTGCGCAACTACCCAGCAGCCCATGGGGCTCTCGTGGTCAGGCCCCTCCCAGGATATGGGGCTCACCTGGGCAGGTCCCCAGCAGACCACAGGGCTCTCATGGTCAGGCTACTCCCAGGTTATGGAGCTCACCTGTGCAACTACCCAGCAGCCCATGGGGCTCTCGTGATCAGGCCCCTCCCAGGATACGTAGCTCCCGTGGGCAGGTAGGACAGCAGGGCCGGGAACACAGGAATCGTGCACGTAGCCCTCATTTCAGAGCACCCCAGATGGCCTGTCTCTCAGAGCTGACACAGAGCACGTCAGAGCAGGACTTGAACTAACAAACAGCATCTCCGACAGGTCTGTGACCCTGGGCGTCCCTCTGTGCGGCCTCCCTCTGCCTGGTCTTCCAGAGACTTCCACTGCAGACGGGGACCAGGCCTCTGTCTCCACCCATCACCCCTCCTCTCCCTGACTCCTGGGTTCCTCTCATTAAGAGAGTGTCTTCTTGAAGTTGTCTCCCACTCATGGGCCCGATAAAATGATTAGAAAACAAGCCAGAGCTGCAGCCCCTTGTCTATCCTGACTCTTAGGAGCCTACACCTGTTCCTTGGACCTGGCCAGTTCAGCGAGGTCCGTTTTCTGCAGTGTGAGCCCCTGAGGTTTGAGCATTGGCTGAGCTGGGCAGCCTGACCCTGCCGGCAAGCCCTGCCCAGGTGTGCCTGTGTTGAAGTCAATATAAATACCAATCCAGGCAGCAAGAGGCACTGCAGGTATGCCTGACGCCATATTCTCTGCCCCGTCAGCAGTCTCGGGGCTGTGCTGGTGGGAGGGTGGGAGGGGCCACGGCTTTGTGGGTGGTCCGGTGTGAGTGGGGCTCTGCTGGAGATTCTGCAGGAGTTGCCAGGCTGCCACCTGCTAAAGAAGAGGATGTGTCACCCATACCTTCGGCTGGAATTTCTCCCCGGGCAGAGGTGAGGAAGGAAAAAAGCAGTGGGGGCCGGGACAGGAGGGGTATCTCAGGCAGGGAAATGGAAAGCTTCCAGAAGAGCGCCCGGGCTCAGGAGCATCCTGGCTGGCCTGCAGGCACCAAGTCGGCCTGCGTGCTGTCGCTGGTGTGGCTCCACGGCCCTTCCTCTAGGCTTTCAAGTCCTTCTACATATTCAGGTGTTTTACCTGGGAAGGGTGGGAACAGTTCAGCAGCAGCTGACCTGGGGCTCCCCTCACGTTTACGCTCAGACGCCTCGGCACGGTCCCCCAGGTTTGCAATGAGGTCGCTTCTTGCCGGGGGCCTGCTGGCTGCATGGGAGATGATTCCCCACCTCTGACCAACTTCAGAATTGTTTACCACTGGAGCAAGTGCCCTGATAGCGTTTTCCTCTGTATAACTGGTGGCTTCTGTTTTTTTTTTTTTTTCTTTTTTGGTTCAAGGTAGATTTTATTTCTCTTTTATGTATTTATAGATATAAGCATGGAAATAATTCATTCCTATAAATACATTTGTGTGAAGGGAAGAACATTTTTCTGTTTTATTTTTCAATTTTATTTATTTTTGGAAATTTTGAAATTTTATTTATTTTTTTATACAGCAGGTTATTATTAGTTATCTATTTTATACATATACATGTATACAGGTCAATCCCAATCTCCCAACTCACCCCACCACCACCACCCCATGGATTCCCCCCCTTGGTGTCCATACGTTTGTTCTCTACCTCTGTGTCTCTATTTCTGCCCTGCAAACCGGTTCATCTGTATCATTTTTCTAGGTTCCACATATATGCATTAATAAACAATATTTGTTTTTCTCTTTCTGACTTACTTCACTCTGTAGGACAGTCTCTAGATCCATCGACGTCTCTACAAATGACCCAGTTTCATTCCTTTGTATGGCTGAGTAATATTCCATTTTATATATGTGCCACATCTTTATCCTTTCGTCTGTCTGTGGGCATTTAGGTTGCTTCCATTACGTGGTTATTGTAAATAGTGCTGCAGTGAACATTGTGGTGAATGTGTCTTTTGGATTTATGGTTTTCTCTGGGTATATGCCCAGAAGTGGGATTGCTGGATCATATGGTAATTCTATTTTTAGATTTTTAAGGAACCTCCATACTGTTCTCCATAGTGACTGTATCAATTTACATTCCCACCAATGGTGGAAGAGGGTACCTTTTGTCCACACCCTCCCCAGCATTTGTTGTTTGTAGATCTTCTGATGATGCCCATTCTAACAGGTGTGAGGTGATACCTCATGGTAGTTTTGATTTGCATTTCTCTAATAATTAGTGATATCGAACAGCTTTTCATGTGCGTCTTGTCCATCTCTGCATCTTCTTTGAAGAAATGTCTATTTAGATCTTCTACCCATTTTTCTATTGGGTTGTTTGTTTCTTTAATATTAAGCTGCATGAGCTCTTTATATATATTGGAGATTAAACCTTTGTCCATTGATTTCTTTGCAAATATTTTCTCCCATTCTGAGGGTTGCCTTTTTCCATTCCCGTATTTTAGCAAAAAAAAATAAAGAAAGAAAAGGAAGCAGAACAGAGATGTGCGTAAAATATGCCTCTTGAAACTGTTGTTTTGAAATATGGACGTCTTTTAAAATTTTGGGTCGATATACGAACCCAGGATTTGTTTTCAGGGCAGGTGTCATTTACAGGCCTGCAATTATCTTGAATATCAACTGACCATTAGCGCTGGGCTTACAGCTGCTGTTGTGTGAAACGGCCACAAGGTGGCAGCAGTTCTCCTTTACCAAATCTGGTTACTAGGGCCACAGAGCCTCAGTGGAAGTCGTGTTCTAGGTTGTAATTTCGAATGGAATGTGCCAGGAAAAAGCCCCTTAAGTTTGTCTCACGACTTCTTGTTCGTTTTTTAAATTTAATTTTTATTTTTTATCACAGCAAGTTTGATTACAATGTTTGGCTTGTTGTAGGTGTGCAAGATGTGGTTCTTTTGCACATATACATATGTCTGTTCTTCCTGGGACCCTTTTCCCATGTACGTTATGACAGAATGTTGAGTAGTCTTCTCTTGGTATTCCGTAGGTGTTTGGTGATTCTATATTTCACCTGTGTTTGTATATGTCTGTTAACCCCAATATCCTAATATATCCAATCCTCACACCTTTCCAGTGGTGAACCATAAGTTTGTTTAATGAATCTGTGATTGCCCTTCTCTGTGGAAATATCTTCACTGGTATCAATTTTTAGGTAACACCTATAAGTGATATCATATGATATGTGTCTTTCTCTTTCTGACTTACTACAAGTCACGTGATTACCTCTAGACTCATCTACGGTGCTGCAAATGGCATTGTGTCCTTTTTTTCCTGGGCTAATATTCTGTCTGTACATGTACCAGTTCGTCTTTGTCCAGTCATCTGTTGAGGGACTTTTTGGTTGCTTCCATGTCATGGCTACTGCAATGCTGCGGCAATGCACATTTGCCTGCCTGTGTCTTTCCAATTCTGTCTTCTTAGGGTCTAGGCCCAGGAGTGGGCCTGCTGTATCATATGGTAGCAAAATGTTTACCTTCTAGAAGACCCTCCATTCTGTTCTCATTACTGGCTCTTACCAGGTTACGTCCCACTTAAAGTTGAGGTTATGGTCTTCTCCACGACACCTTCAGCGTTTATTGTTTGTAGTATTTTTGCTGATGTTTATTCTGACTAGTGTGAGCTGACACCACTTTGTGGTTGGATTTTCATGCGTCTCATAATCCCTTGAAATTGAGCTTTCTCACATGTGCTTATGTTCCTCAAACTGTGAGTACAGCTTACCTCTTCAAATTGTTTTCATGAAGTATGTGTGACATTTAGAAATATTTTGGCCATTACCTCCCTCAAGACATTTTGAGGTCAGGTTTCATTTACAGCCCTCCAGTACTGGTGCATATGAAGTGACCCTTAGCACAGGTTTTAAAGCTGCTGTTGCAGGTAACGGCCCGAGGGTGGCAGCATTTCTGCTTTTCACAATCTGGTAACTAGGGAAACAGACCATCCCGGCAGTGGTGTTCTTCGGTTATATATTAGAGTGGAATGTGCCCCCAAAAGCTGATGTCTCCTTACTTATGTTTGCTTTATGTATTGAATTTATAGTTTTCTGATTGGAGTCATATTCCACTGTGTACATGGACCACTTCTTCTTTGTGCATTCCTCTGTTGATGGACATTTTCGTAGCTTCCAAGTATTGGCTATGTTAAATATTGCTGTAGTGCAGGATTACCAGCCTGTGTCTTTTCTTTTTGGCTGTACGTGGGCCTCTCATTGCCGTGGACCCTCCCATTGCACAGCACAGGCTCCGGACATGCAGGCCCAGCAGCCATAGCTCACGGGACCGGCCGCTCCACAGCATGTGGCATCTTCCTGAACCGGGGCATGAACCCGTGTCCCCTGCATTGGCAGGTGGACTCTGAACCACTGCGCCACCAGTGACGCCCAGCCAGTGTCTTTTTGATTCTCATCCCCTCAGGCGATAGGCCCAGCAGCGGGTATGCTTGATTGAATGGTAGCTCAGTATTTACCTTTCCAAGGCACCTCATTTTTGTTTTCATTACTGGCTCTTACAATGTCCCACGTTGAACCAAGGGTAGGCATTTCTCCAAAACCCCATCAGCCTTTATTGTTTGCAGAATTTTTGCTGCTGGGCATTCTGACTGGTGTGAGCTGATAGGTTTTTGTCATTTGGATTTGCATATCTTTAATTATTCCTAATGTTCAGCCTTTTCCCATGCCTTTTTAAATTTCTTGTACAGAAAAACAGAAAAAAACAGAGAGTGCAATTAACCTCTTGAAATAGTCTTCTTGGATGGTTGCCCTCTTTTGAATTTTTTGGTCAATTTTCGACCCCAGGATTGTTTTTGAGGGCAGGTGTCATTCACAGGCCTGCAATGAGTGTGAATATTTAGTGACCATTAGCACTGGGTTTAAAGCTGCTGTTGTTGGAAATGGCCACAAGGAGGCGGTATTTCTCCATTCCCACATCTAGTTACTAGGGCAGCAGAGCCTTTCTGGGACCAATGGAATACAGAAGAAGGCATCATTGAAGTCTAATACAGAAAACCATGTCCTGGTGAATGGTAGAATGGCCAGCAGGGTGTAGGAATTAGGGACTACTGGATGTATATCCTCAGTGACTTCACTGACTGTCCTGATATCCTTTACCACGTCCCCAGCAGCCCACGGGGCTGACGTGGTCAGGGCAATGCCAGGTTATGGAGCTCACCTGCGCAACTACCCAGCAGCCCATGGGGCTCTCGTGGTCAGGCCCCTCCCAGGATATGGGGCTCACCTGGGCAGGTCCCCAGCAGACCACAGGGCTCTCATGGTCAGGCTACTCCCAGGTTATGGAGCTCACCTGTGCAACTACCCAGCAGCCCATGGGGCTCTCGTGATCAGGCCCCTCCCAGGATACGTAGCTCCCGTGGGCAGGTAGGACAGCAGGGCCGGGAACACAGGAATCGTGCACGTAGCCCTCATTTCAGAGCACCCCAGATGGCCTGTCTCTCAGAGCTGACACAGAGCACGTCAGAGCAGGACTTGAACTAACAAACAGCATCTCCGACAGGTCTGTGACCCTGGGCGTCCCTCTGTGCGGCCTCCCTCTGCCTGGTCTTCCAGAGACTTCCACTGCAGACGGGGACCAGGCCTCTGTCTCCACCCATCACCCCTCCTCTCCCTGACTCCTGGGTTCCTCTCATTAAGAGAGTGTCTTCTTGAAGTTGTCTCCCACTCATGGGCCCGATAAAATGATTAGAAAACAAGCCAGAGCTGCAGCCCCTTGTCTATCCTGACTCTTAGGAGCCTACACCTGTTCCTTGGACCTGGCCAGTTCAGCGAGGTCCGTTTTCTGCAGTGTGAGCCCCTGAGGTTTGAGGATTGGCTGAGCTGGGCAGCCTGACCCTGCCGGCAAGCCCTGCCCAGGTGTGCCTGTGTTGAAGTCAATATAAATACCAATCCAGGCAGCAAGAGGCACTGCAGGTATGCCTGACGCCATATTCTCTGCCCCGTCAGCAGTCTCGGGGCTGTGCTGGTGGGAGGGTGGGAGGGGCCACGGCTTTGTGGGTGGTCCGGTGTGAGTGGGGCTCTGCTGGAGATTCTGCAGGAGTTGCCAGGCTGCCACCTGCTAAAGAAGAGGATGTGTCACCCATACCTTCGGCTGGAATTTCTCCCCGGGCAGAGGTGAGGAAGGAAAAAAGCAGTGGGGGCCGGGACAGGAGGGGTATCTCAGGCAGGGAAATGGAAAGCTTCCAGAAGAGCGCCCGGGCTCAGGAGCATCCTGGCTGGCCTGCAGGCACCAAGTCGGCCTGCGTGCTGTCGCTGGTGTGGCTCCACGGCCCTTCCTCTAGGCTTTCAAGTCCTTCTACATATTCAGGTGTTTTACCTGGGAAGGGTGGGAACAGTTCAGCAGCAGCTGACCTGGGGCTCCCCTCACGTTTACGCTCAGACGCCTCGGCACGGTCCCCCAGGTTTGCAATGAGGTCGCTTCTTGCCGGGGGCCTGCTGGCTGCATGGGAGATGATTCCCCACCTCTGACCAACTTCAGAATTGTTTACCACTGGAGCAAGTGCCCTGATAGCGTTTTCCTCTGTATAACTGGTGGCTTCTGTTTTTTTTTTTTTTTTCTTTTTTGGTTCAAGGTAGATTTTATTTCTCTTTTATGTATTTATAGATATAAGCATGGAAATAATTCATTCCTATAAATACATTTGTGTGAAGGGAAGAACATTTTTCTGTTTTATTTTTCAATTTTATTTATTTTTGGAAATTTTGAAATTTTATTTATTTTTTTATACAGCAGGTTATTATTAGTTATCTATTTTATACATATACATGTATACAGGTCAATCCCAATCTCCCAACTCACCCCACCACCACCACCCCATGGATTCCCCCCCTTGGTGTCCATACGTTTGTTCTCTACCTCTGTGTCTCTATTTCTGCCCTGCAAACCGGTTCATCTGTATCATTTTTCTAGGTTCCACATATATGCATTAATAAACAATATTTGTTTTTCTCTTTCTGACTTACTTCACTCTGTAGGACAGTCTCTAGATCCATCGACGTCTCTACAAATGACCCAGTTTCATTCCTTTGTATGGCTGAGTAATATTCCATTTTATATATGTGCCACATCTTTATCCTTTCGTCTGTCTGTGGGCATTTAGGTTGCTTCCATTACGTGGTTATTGTAAATAGTGCTGCAGTGAACATTGTGGTGAATGTGTCTTTTGGATTTATGGTTTTCTCTGGGTATATGCCCAGAAGTGGGATTGCTGGATCATATGGTAATTCTATTTTTAGATTTTTAAGGAACCTCCATACTGTTCTCCATAGTGACTGTATCAATTTACATTCCCACCAATGGTGGAAGAGGGTACCTTTTGTCCACACCCTCCCCAGCATTTGTTGTTTGTAGATCTTCTGATGATGCCCATTCTAACAGGTGTGAGGTGATACCTCATGGTAGTTTTGATTTGCATTTCTCTAATAATTAGTGATATCGAACAGCTTTTCATGTGCGTCTTGTCCATCTCTGCATCTTCTTTGAAGAAATGTCTATTTAGATCTTCTACCCATTTTTCTATTGGGTTGTTTGTTTCTTTAATATTAAGCTGCATGAGCTCTTTATATATATTGGAGATTAAACCTTTGTCCATTGATTTCTTTGCAAATATTTTCTCCCATTCTGAGGGTTGCCTTTTTCCATTCCCGTATTTTAGCAAAAAAAAATAAAGAAAGAAAAGGAAGCAGAACAGAGATGTGCGTAAAATATGCCTCTTGAAACTGTTGTTTTGAAATATGGACGTCTTTTAAAATTTTGGGTCGATATACGAACCCAGGATTTGTTTTCAGGGCAGGTGTCATTTACAGGCCTGCAATTATCTTGAATATCAACTGACCATTAGCGCTGGGCTTACAGCTGCTGTTGTGTGAAACGGCCACAAGGTGGCAGCAGTTCTCCTTTACCAAATCTGGTTACTAGGGCCACAGAGCCTCAGTGGAAGTCGTGTTCTAGGTTGTAATTTCGAATGGAATGTGCCAGGAAAAAGCCCCTTAAGTTTGTCTCACGACTTCTTGTTCGTTTTTTAAATTTAATTTTTATTTTTTATCACAGCAAGTTTGATTACAATGTTTGGCTTGTTGTAGGTGTGCAAGATGTGGTTCTTTTGCACATATACATATGTCTGTTCTTCCTGGGACCCTTTTCCCATGTACGTTATGACAGAATGTTGAGTAGTCTTCTCTTGGTATTCCGTAGGTGTTTGGTGATTCTATATTTCACCTGTGTTTGTATATGTCTGTTAACCCCAATATCCTAATATATCCAATCCTCACACCTTTCCAGTGGTGAACCATAAGTTTGTTTAATGAATCTGTGATTGCCCTTCTCTGTGGAAATATCTTCACTGGTATCAATTTTTAGGTAACACCTATAAGTGATATCATATGATATGTGTCTTTCTCTTTCTGACTTACTACAAGTCACGTGATTACCTCTAGACTCATCTACGGTGCTGCAAATGGCATTGTGTCCTTTTTTTCCTGGGCTAATATTCTGTCTGTACATGTACCAGTTCGTCTTTGTCCAGTCATCTGTTGAGGGACTTTTTGGTTGCTTCCATGTCATGGCTACTGCAATGCTGCGGCAATGCACATTTGCCTGCCTGTGTCTTTCCAATTCTGTCTTCTTAGGGTCTAGGCCCAGGAGTGGGCCTGCTGTATCATATGGTAGCAAAATGTTTACCTTCTAGAAGACCCTCCATTCTGTTCTCATTACTGGCTCTTACCAGGTTACGTCCCACTTAAAGTTGAGGTTATGGTCTTCTCCACGACACCTTCAGCGTTTATTGTTTGTAGTATTTTTGCTGATGTTTATTCTGACTAGTGTGAGCTGACACCACTTTGTGGTTGGATTTTCATGCGTCTCATAATCCCTTGAAATTGAGCTTTCTCACATGTGCTTATGTTCCTCAAACTGTGAGTACAGCTTACCTCTTCAAATTGTTTTCATGAAGTATGTGTGACATTTAGAAATATTTTGGCCATTACCTCCCTCAAGACATTTTGAGGTCAGGTTTCATTTACAGCCCTCCAGTACTGGTGCATATGAAGTGACCCTTAGCACAGGTTTTAAAGCTGCTGTTGCAGGTAACGGCCCGAGGGTGGCAGCATTTCTGCTTTTCACAATCTGGTAACTAGGGAAACAGACCATCCCGGCAGTGGTGTTCTTCGGTTATATATTAGAGTGGAATGTGCCCCCAAAAGCTGATGTCTCCTTACTTATGTTTGCTTTATGTATTGAATTTATAGTTTTCTGATTGGAGTCATATTCCACTGTGTACATGGACCACTTCTTCTTTGTGCATTCCTCTGTTGATGGACATTTTCGTAGCTTCCAAGTATTGGCTATGTTAAATATTGCTGTAGTGCAGGATTACCAGCCTGTGTCTTTTCTTTTTGGCTGTACGTGGGCCTCTCATTGCCGTGGACCCTCCCATTGCACAGCACAGGCTCCGGACATGCAGGCCCAGCAGCCATAGCTCACGGGACCGGCCGCTCCACAGCATGTGGCATCTTCCTGAACCGGGGCATGAACCCGTGTCCCCTGCATTGGCAGGTGGACTCTGAACCACTGCGCCACCAGTGACGCCCAGCCAGTGTCTTTTTGATTCTCATCCCCTCAGGCGATAGGCCCAGCAGCGGGTATGCTTGATTGAATGGTAGCTCAGTATTTACCTTTCCAAGGCACCTCATTTTTGTTTTCATTACTGGCTCTTACAATGTCCCACGTTGAACCAAGGGTAGGCATTTCTCCAAAACCCCATCAGCCTTTATTGTTTGCAGAATTTTTGCTGCTGGGCATTCTGACTGGTGTGAGCTGATAGGTTTTTGTCATTTGGATTTGCATATCTTTAATTATTCCTAATGTTCAGCCTTTTCCCATGCCTTTTTAAATTTCTTGTACAGAAAAACAGAAAAAAACAGAGAGTGCAATTAACCTCTTGAAATAGTCTTCTTGGATGGTTGCCCTCTTTTGAATTTTTTGGTCAATTTTCGACCCCAGGATTGTTTTTGAGGGCAGGTGTCATTCACAGGCCTGCAATGAGTGTGAATATTTAGTGACCATAAGCACTGGGTTTAAAGCTGCTGTTGTTGGAAATGGCCACAAGGAGGCGGTATTTCTCCATTCCCACATCTAGTTACTAGGGCAGCAGAGCCTTTCTGGGACCAATGGAATACAGAAGAAGGCATCATTGAAGTCTAATACAGAAAACCATGTCCTGGTGAATGGTAGAATGGCCAGCAGGGTGTAGGAATTAGGGACTACTGGATGTATATCCTCAGTGACTTCACTGACTGTCCTGATATCCTTTACCACGTCCCCAGCAGCCCACGGGGCTGACGTGGTCAGGGCAATGCCAGGTTATGGAGCTCACCTGCGCAACTACCCAGCAGCCCATGGGGCTCTCGTGGTCAGGCCCCTCCCAGGATATGGGGCTCACCTGGGCAGGTCCCCAGCAGACCACAGGGCTCTCATGGTCAGGCTACTCCCAGGTTATGGAGCTCACCTGTGCAACTACCCAGCAGCCCATGGGGCTCTCATGATCAGGCCCCTCCCAGGATACGTAGCTCCCGTGGGCAGGTAGGACAGCAGGGCCGGGAACACAAGAATCGTGCACGTAGCCCTCATTTCAGAGCACCCCAGATGACCTGTCTCTCAGAGCTGACACAGAGCACGTCAGAGCAGGACTTGAACTAACAAACAGCATCTCCGACAGGTCTGTGACCCTGGGCGTCCCTCTGTGCGGCCTCCCTCTGCCTGGTCTTCCAGAGACTTCCACTGCAGACGGGGACCAGGCCTCTGTCTCCACCCATCACCCCTCCTCTCCCTGACTCCTGGGTTCCTCTCATTAAGAGAGTGTCTTCTTGAAGTTGTCTCCCACTCATGGGCCCGATAAAATGATTAGAAAACAAGCCAGAGCTGCAGCCCCTTGTCTATCCTGACTCTTAGGAGCCCACATCTGTTCCTTGGACCTGGCCAGTTCAGCGAGGTCCGTTTTCTGCAGTGTGAGCCCCTGAGGTTTGAGGATTGGCTGAGCTGGGCAGCCTGACCCTGCCGGCCAGCCCTGCCCAGGTGTGCCTGTGTTGAGGTCAATATAAACACCACTCCAGGCAGCAAGAGGCACTGCAGGTATGCCTGACGCCATATTCTCTGCCCCGTCAGCAGTCTCGGGGCTGTGCTGGTGGGAGGGTGGGAGGGGCCACGGCTTTGTGGGTGGTCCGGTGTGAGTGGGGCTCTGCTGGAGATTCTGCAGGAGTTGCCAGGCTGCCACCTGCTAAAGAAGAGGATGTGTCACCCATACCTTCGGCTGGAATTTCTCCCTGGGCAGAGGTGAGGAAGGAAAACAGCAGTGGGGGCCGGGACAGGAGGGGTATCTCAGGCAGGGAAATGGAAAGCTTCCAGAAGAGCGCCCGGGCTCAGGAGCATCCTGGCTGGCCTGCAGGCACCAAGTCGGCCTGCGTGCTGTCGCTGGTGTGGCTCCACGGCCCTTCCTCTAGGCTTTCAAGTCCTTGTACATATTCAGGTGTTTTACCTGGGAAGGGTGGGAACAGTTCAGCAGCAGCTGACCTGGGGCTCCCCTCACGTTTACGCTCAGACGCCTCGGCACGGTCCCCCAGGTTTGCAATGAGGACGCTTCTTGCGGGGGGCCTGCTGGCTGCATGGGAGATGATTCCCCACCTCTGACCAACTTCAGAATTGTTTACCACTGGAGCAAGTGCCCTGATAGCGTTTTCCTCTGTATAACTGGTGGCTTCTGTTTTTTTTTTTTTTCTTTTTTGGTTCAAGGTAGATTTTATTTCTCTTTTATGTATTTATAGATATAAGCATGGAAATAATTCATTCCTATAAATACATCTGTGTGAAGGGAAGAACATTTTTCTGTTTTATTTTTCAATTTTATTTATTTTTGGAAATTTTGAAATTTTATTTATTTTTTTATACAGCAGGTTATTATTAGTTATCTATTTTATACATATACATGTATACAGGTCAATCCCAATCTCCCAACTCACCCCACCACCACCACCCCATGGATTCCCCCCCTTGGTGTCCATACGTTTGTTCTCTACCTCTGTGTCTCTATTTCTGCCCTGCAAACCGGTTCATCTGTATCATTTTTCTAGGTTCCACATATATGCATTAATAAACAATATTTGTTTTTCTCTTTCTGACTTACTTCACTCTGTAGGACAGTCTCTAGATCCATCGACGTCTCTACAAATGACCCAGTTTCATTCCTTTGTATGGCTGAGTAATATTCCATTTTATATATGTACCACATCTTTATCCTTTCGTCTGTCTGTGGGCATTTAGGTTGCTTCCATTACGTGGTTATTGTAAATAGTGCTGCAATAAACATTGTGGTGAATGTGTCTTTTGGATTTATGGTTTTCTCTGGGTATATGCCCAGAAGTGGGATTGCTGGATCATATGGTAATTCTATTTTTAGATTTTTAAGGAACCTCCATACTGTTCTCCATAGTGACTGTATCAATTTACATTCCCACCAATGGTGGAAGAGGGTTCCTTTTGTCCACACCCTCCCCAGCATTTGTTGTTTGTAGATCTTCTGATGATGCCCATTCTAACAGGTGTGAGGTGATACCTCATTGTAGTTTTGATTTGCATTTCTCTAATAATTAGTGATGTCGAGCAGCTTTTCATGTGCGTCTTGTCCATCTCTGCATCTTCTTTGAAGAAATGTCTATTTAGATCTTCTACCCATTTTTCTATTGGGTTGTTTGTTTCTTTAATATTAAGCTGCATGAGCTCTTTATATATATTGGAGATTAAACCTTTGTCCATTGATTTCTTTGCAAATATTTTCTCCCATTCTGAGGGTTGCCTTTATCCATTCCCGTATTTTAGCAAAAAAAAATAAAGAAAGAAAAGGAAGCAGAACAGAGATGTGCGTAAAATATGCCTCTTGAAACTGTTGTTTTGAAATATGGACGCCTTTTAAAATTTTGGGTCGATATACGAACCCAGGATTTGTTTTCAGGGCAGGTGTCATTTACAGGCCTGCAATTATCTTGAATATCAACTGACCATTAGCGCTGGGCTTACAGCTGCTGTTGTGTGAAACGGCCACAAGGTGGCAGCAGTTCTCCTTTACCAAATCTGGTTACTAGGGCCACAGAGCCTCAGTGGAAGTCGTGTTCTAGGTTGTAATTTCGAATGGAATGTGCCAGGAAAAAGCCCCTTAAGTTTGTCTCACGACTTCTTGTTCGTTTTTTAAATTTAATTTTTATTTTTTATCACAGCAAGTTTGATTACAATGTTTGGCTTGTTGTAGGTGTGCAAGATGTGGTTCTTTTGCACATATACATATGTCTGTTCTTCCTGGGACCCTTTTCCCATGTACGTTATGACAGAATGTTGAGTAGTCTTCTCTTGGTATTCCGTAGGTGTTTGGTGATTCTATATTTCACCTGTGTTTGTATATGTCTGTTAACCCCAATATCCTAATATATCCAATCCTCACACCTTTCCAGTGGTGAACCATAAGTTTGTTTAATGAATCTGTGATTGCCCTTCTCTGTGGAAATATCTTCACTGGTATCAATTTTTAGGTAACACCTATAAGTGATATCATATGATATGTGTCTTTCTCTTTCTGACTTACTACAAGTCACGTGATTACCTCTAGACTCATCTACGGTGCTGCAAATGGCATTGTGTCCTTTTTTTCCTGGGCTAATATTCTGTCTGTACATGTACCAGTTCGTCTTTGTCCAGTCATCTGTTGAGGGACTTTTTGGTTGCTTCCATGTCATGGCTACTGCAATGCTGCGGCAATGCACATTTGCCTGCCTGTGTCTTTCCAATTCTGTCTTCTTAGGGTCTAGGCCCAGGAGTGGGCCTGCTGTATCATATGGTAGCAAAAGGTTTACCTTCTAGAAGACCCTCCATTCTGTTCTCATTACTGGCTCTTACAAGGTTACGTCCCACTTAAAGTTGAGGTTATGGTCTTCTCCACGACACCTTCAGCGTTTATTGTTTGTAGTATTTTTGCTGATGTTTATTCTGACTAGTGTGAGCTGACACCACTTTGTGGTTGGATTTTCATGCGTCTCATAATCCCTTGAAATTGAGCTTTCTCACATGTCCTTATGTTCCTCAAACTGTGAGTACAGCTTACCTCTTCAAATTGTTTTCATGAAGTATGTGTGACATTTAGAAATATTTTGGCCATTACCTCCCTCAAGACATTTTGAGGTCAGGTTTCATTTACAGCCCTCCAGTACTGGTGCATATGAAGTGACCCTTAGCACAGGTTTTAAAGCTGCTGTTGCAGGTAACGGCCAGAGGGTGGCAGCATGTCTGCTTTTCCCAATCTGGTAACTAGGGAAACAGACCATCCCGGCAGTGGTGTTCTTCGGTTATATATTAGAGTGGAATGTGCCCCCAAAAGCTGATGTCTCCTTACTTATGTTTGCTTTATGTATTGAATTTATAGTTTTCTGATTGGAGTCATATTCCACTGTGTACATGGACCACTTCTTCTTTGTGCATTCCTCTGTTGATGGACATTTTCGTAACTTCCAAGTATTGGCTATGTTAAATATTGCTGTAGTGCAGGATTACCAGCCTGTGTCTTTTCTTTTTGGCTGTACATGGGCCTCTCATTGCCGTGGACCCTCCCATTGCACAGCACAGGCTCCGGACATGCAGGCCCAGCAGCCATAGCTCACGGGACCGGCCGCTCCACGGCATGTGGCATCTTCCTGAACCGGGGCATGAACCCGTGTCCCCTGCATTGGCAGGCGGACTCTGAACCACTGCGCCACCAGTGACGCCCAGCCAGTGTCTTTTTGATTCTCATCCCCTCAGGCGATAGGCCCAGCAGCGGGTATGCTTGATTGAATGGTAGCTCAGTATTTACCTTTCTAAGGCACCTCATTTTTGTTTTCATTACTGGCTCTTACAATGTCCCACGTTGAACCAAGGGTAGGCATTTCTCCAAAACCCCTTCAGCCTTTATTGTTTGCAGAATTTTTGCTGCTGGGCATTCTGACTGATGTGAGCTGATAGGTTTTTGTCATTTGGATTTGCATATCTTTAATTATTCCTAATGTTCAGCCTTTTCCCATGCCTTTTTAAATTTCTTGTACAGAAAAACAGAAAAAAACAGAGAGTGCAATTAACCTCTTGAAATAGTCTTCTTGGATGGTTGCCCTCTTTTGAATTTTTTGGTCAATTTTCGACCCCAGGATTGTTTTTGAGGGCAGGTGTCATTCACAGGCCTGCAATGAGTGTGAATATTTAGTGACCATTAGCACTGTGTTTAAAGCTGCTGTTGTTGGAAATGGCCACAAGGTGGCGGTATTTCTCCATTCCCACATCTAGTTACTGGGCAGCAGAGCCTTTCTGGGACCAATGGAATACAGAAGAAGGCATCATTGAAGTCTAATACAGAAAACCATGTCCTGGTGGATGGTAGAATGGCCAGCAGGGTGTAGGAATTAGGGACTACTGGATTTATATCCTTGGTGACTTCACTGACTGTCCTGATATCCTTTACCACGTCCCCAGCAGCCCACGGGGCTGACGTGGTCAGGGCAATGCCAGGTTATGGAGCTCACCTGCGCAACTACCCAGCAGCCCATGGGGCTCTCGTGGTCAGGCCCCTCCCAGGATATGGGGCTCACCTGGGCAGGTCCCCAGCAGACCACAGGGCTCTCATGGTCAGGCTACTCCCAGGTTATGGAGCTCACCTGTGCAACTACCCAGCAGCCCATGGGGCTCTCATGATCAGACCCCTCCCAGGATACGTAGCTCCCGTGGGCAGGTAGGACAGCAGGGCCGGGAACACAGGAATCGTGCACGTAGCCCTCATTTCAGAGCACCCCAGATGGCCTGTCTCTCAGAGCTGACACAGAGCACGTCAGAGCAGGACTTGAAATAACAAACAGCATCTCCGACAGGTCTGTGACCCTGGGCGTCCCTCTGTGCGGCCTCCCTCTGCCTGGTCTTCCAGAGACTTCCACTGCAGACGGGGACCAGGCCTCTGTCTCCACCCATCACCCCTCCTCTCCCTGACTCCTGGGTTCCTCTCATTAAGAGAGTGTCTTCTTGAAGTTGTCTCCCACTCATGGGCCCGATAAAATGATTAGAAAACAAGCCAGAGCTGCAGCCCCTTGTCTATCCTGACTCTTAGGAGCCCACACCTGTTCCTTGGACCTGGCCGGTTCAGCGAGGTCCGTTTTCTGCAGTGTGAGCCCCTGAGGTTTGAGGATTGGCTGAGCTGGGCAGCCTGACCCTGCCGGCCAGCCCTGCCCAGGTGTGCCTGTGTTGAGGTCAATATAAACACCACTCCAGGCAGCAAGAGGCACTGCAGGTATGCCTGACGCCATATTCTCTGCCCCGTCAGCAGTCTCGGGGCTGTGCTGGTGGGAGGGTGGGAGGGGCCACGGCTTTGTGGGTGGTCCGGTGTGAGTGGGGCTCTGCTGGAGATTCTGCAGGAGTTGCCAGGCTGCCACCTGCTAAAGAAGAGGATGTGTCACCCATACCTTCGGCTGGAATTTCTCCCCGGGCAGAGGTGAGGAAGGAAAAAAGCAGTGGGGGCCGGGACAGGAGGGGTATCTCAGGCAGGGAAATGGAAAGCTTCCAGAAGAGCGCCCGGGCTCAGGAGCATCCTGGCTAGCCTGCAGGCACCAAGTCGGCCTGCGTGCTGTCGCTGGTGTGGCTCCACGGCCCTCCCTCTAGGCTTTCAAGTCCTTGTACATATTCAGGTGTTTTACCTGGGAAGGGTGGGAACAGTTCAGCAGCAGCTGACCTGGGGCTCCCCTCACGTTTACGCTCAGACGCCTCGGCACGGTCCCCCAGGTTTGCAATGAGGACGCTTCTTGCGGGGGGCCTGCTGGCTGCATGGGAGATGATTCCCCACCTCTGACCAACTTCAGAATTGTTTACCACTGGAGCAAGTGCCCTGATAGCGTTTTCCTCTGTATAACTGGTGGGTTCTGTTTTTTTTTTTTCTTTTTTGCTTCAAGGTAGATTTATTTCTCTTTTATGTATTTATAGATATAAGCATGGAAATAATTCATTCCTATAAATACATCTGTGTGAAGGGAAGAACATTTTTCTGTTTTATTTTTCAATTTTATTTATATTTGGAAATTTTGAAATTTTATTTTATTTATTTTTTTATACAGCAGGTTATTATTAGTTATCTATTTTATACATATACATGTATACAGGTCAATCCCAATCTCCCAACTCACCCCACCACCACCACCCCATGGATTCCCCCCGTTGGTGACCATACGTTTGTTCTCTACCTCTGTGTCTCTATTTCTGCCCTGCAAACCGGTTCATCTGTATCATTTTTCTAGGTTCCGCATATATGCATTAATAAACAATATTTGTTTTTCTCTTTCTGACTTACTTCACTCAGTAGGACAGTCTCTAGATCCATCGACGTCTCTACAAATGACCCAGTTTCATTCCTTTGTATGGCTGAGTAATATTCCATTTTATATATGTGCCACATCTTTATCCTTTCGTCTGTCTGTGGGCATTTAGGTTGCTTCCATTACGTGGTTATTGTAAATAGTGCTGCAGTGAACATTGTGGTGAATGTGTCTTTTGGATTTATGGTTTTCTCTGGGTATATGCCCGGAAGTGGGATTGCTGGATCATATGGTAATTCTATTTTTAGATTTTTAAGGAACCTCCATACTGTTCTCCATAGTGACTGTATCAATTTACATTCCCACCAATGGTGGAAGAGGGTACCTTTTGTCCACACCCTCCCCAGCATTTGTTGTTTGTAGATCTTCTGATGATGCCCATTCTAACAGGTGTGAGGTGATACCTCATTGTAGTTTTGATTTGCATTTCTCTAATAATTAGTGATGTCGAGAAGCTTTTCATGTGCGTCTTGTCCATCTCTGCATCTTCTTTGAAGAAATGTCTATTTAGATCTTCTACCCATTTTTCTATTGGGTTGTTTGTTTCTTTAATATTAAGCTGCATGAGCTCTTTATATATATTGGAGATTAAACCTTTGTCCATTGATTTCTTTGCAAATATTTTCTCCCATTCTGAGGGTTGCCTTTTTCCATTCCCGTATTTTAGCAAAAAAATATAAAGAAAGAAAAGGAAGCAGAACAGAGATGTGCGTAAAATATGCCTCTTGAAACTGTTGTTTTGAAATATGGACGTCTTTTAAAATTTTGGGTCGATATACGAACCCAGGATTTGTTTTCAGGGCAGGTGTCATTTACAGGCCTGCAATTATCTTGAATATCAACTGACCATTAGCGCTGGGCTTACAGCTGCTGTTGTGTGAAACGGCCACAAGGTGGCAGCAGTTCTCCTTTACCAAATCTGGTTACTAGGGCCACAGAGCCTCAGTGGAAGTCGTGTTCTAGGTTGTAATTTCGAATGGAATGTGCCAGGAAAAAGCCCCTTAAGTTTGTCTCACGACTTCTTGTTCGTTTTTTAAATTTAATTTTTATTTTTTATCACAGCAAGTTTGATTACAATGTTTGGCTTGTTGTAGGTGTGCAAGATGTGGTTCTTTTGCACATATACATATGTCTGTTCTTCCTGGGACCCTTTTCCCATGTACGTTATGACAGAATGTTGAGTAGTCTTCTCTTGGTATTCCGTAGGTGTTTGGTGATTCTATATTTCACCTGTGTTTGTATATGTCGGTTAACCCCAATATCCTAATATATCCAATCCTCACACCTTTCCAGTGGTGAACCATAAGTTTGTTTAATGAATCTGTGATTGCCCTTCTCTGTGGAAATATCTTCACTGGTATCAATTTTTAGGTAACACCTATAAGTGATATCATATGATATGTGTCTTTCTCTTTCTGACTTACTACAAGTCACGTGATTACCTCTAGACTCATCTACGGTGCTGCAAATGGCATTGTGTCCTTTTTTTCCTGGGCTAATATTCTGTCTGTACATGTACCAGTTCGTCTTTGTCCAGTCATCTGTTGAGGGACTTTTTGGTTGCTTCCATGTCATGGCTACTGCAATGCTGCGGCAATGCACATTTGCCTGCCTGTGTCTTTCCAATTCTGTCTTCTTAGGGTCTAGGCCCAGGAGTGTGCCTGCTGTATCATATGGTAGCAAAATGTTTACCTTCTGGAAGACCATCCATTCTGTTCTCATTACTGGCTCTTACCAGGTTACGTCCCACTTAAAGTTGAGGTTATGGTCTTCTCCACGACACCTTCAGCGTTTATTGTTTGTAGTATTTTTGCTGATGTTTATTCTGACTAGTGTGAGCTGACACCACTTTGTGGTTGGATTTTCATGCGTCTCATAATCCCTTGAAATTGAGCTTTCTCACATGTCCTTATGTTCCTCAAACTGTGAGTACAGCTTACCTCTTCAAATTGTTTTCATGAAGTATGTGTGACATTTAGAAATATTTTGGCCATTACCTCCCTCAAGACATTTTGAGGTCAGGTTTCATTTACAGCCCTCCAGTACTGGTGCATATGAAGTGACCCTTAGCACAGGTTTTAAAGCTGCTGTTGCAGGTAACGGCCAGAGGGTGGCAGCATTTCTGCTTTTCCCAATCTGGTAACTAGGGAAACAGACCATCCCGGCAGTGGTGTTCTTCGGTTATATATTAGAGTGGAATGTGCCCCCAAAAGCTGATGTCTCCTTACTTATGTTTGCTTTATGTATTGAATTTATAGTTTTCTGATTGGAGTCATATTCCACTGTGTACATGGACCACTTCTTCTTTGTGCATTCCTCTGTTGATGGACATTTTCGTAGCTTCCAAGTATTGGCTATGTTAAATATTGCTGTAGTGCAGGATTACCAGCCTGTGTCTTTTCTTTTTGGCTGTACATGGGCCTCTCATTGCCGTGGACCCTCCCATTGCACAGCACAGGCTCCGGACATGCAGGCCCAGCAGCCATAGCTCACGGGACCGGCCGCTCCACGGCATGTGGCATCTTCCTGAACCGGGGCATGAACCCGTGTCCCCTGCATTGGCAGGCGGACTCTGAACCACTGCGCCACCAGTGACGCCCAGCCAGTGTCTTTTTGATTCTCATCCCCTCAGGCGATAGGCCCAGCAGCGGGTATGCTTGATTGAATGGTAGCTCAGTATTTACCTTTCCAAGGCACCTCATTTTTGTTTTCATTACTGGCTCTTACAATGTCCCATGTTGAACCAAGAGTAGGCATTTCTCCAAAACCCCTTCAGCCTTTATTGTTTGCAGAATTTTTGCTGCTGGGCATTCTGACTGGTGTGAGCTGATAGGTTTTTGTCATTTGGATTTGCATATCTTTAATTATTCCTAATGTTCAGCCTTTTCCCATGCCTTTTTAAATTTCTTGTACAGAAAAACAGAAAAAAACAGAGAGTGCAATTAACCTCTTGAAATAGTCTTCTTGGATGGTTGCCCTCTTTTGAATTTTTTGGTCAATTTTCGACCCCAGGATTGTTTTTGAGGGCAGGTGTCATTCACAGGCCTGCAATGAGTGTGAATATTTAGTGACCATTAGCACTGGGTTTAAAGCTGCTGTTGTTGGAAATGGCCACAAGGTGGCGGTATTTCTCCATTCCCACATCTAGTTACTAGGGCAGCAGAGCCTTTCTGGGACCAATGGAATACAGAAGAAGGCATCATTGAAGTCTAATACAGAAAACCATGTCCTGGTGGATGGTAGAATGGCCAGCAGGGTGTAGGAATTAGGGACTACTGGATGTATATCCTCGGTGACTTCACTGACTGTCCTGATATCCTTTACCACGTCCCCAGCAGCCCACGGGGCTGACGTGGTCAGGGCAATGCCAGGTTATGGAGCTCACCTGCGCAACTACCCAGCAGCCCATGGGGCTCTCGTGGTCAGGCCCCTCCCAGGATATGGGGCTCACCTGGGCAGGTCCCCAGCAGACCACAGGGCTCTCATGGTCAGGCTACTCCCAGGTTATGGAGCTCACCTGTGCAACTACCCAGCAGCCCATGGGGCTCTCGTGATCAGGCCCCTCCCAGGATACTTAGCTCCCGTGGGCAGGTAGGACAGCAGGGCCGGGAACACAGGAATCGTGCACGTAGCCCTCATTTCAGAGCACCCCAGATGGCCTGTCTCTCAGAGCTGACACAGAGCACGTCAGAGCAGGACTTGAACTAACAAACAGCATCTCCGACAGGTCTGTGACCCTGGGCGTCACTCTGTGCGGTCTCCCTCTGCCTGGTCTTCCAGAGACTTCCACTGCAGACGGGGACCAGGCCTCTGTCTCCACCCATCACCCCTCCTCTCCCTGACTCCTGGGTTCCTCTCATTAAGAGAGTGTCTTCTTGAAGTTGTCTCCCACTCATGGGCCCGATAAAATGATTAGAAAACAAGCCAGAGCTGCAGCCCCTTGTCTATCCTGACTCTTAGGAGCCCACACCTGTTCCTTGGACCTGGCCGGTTCAGCGAGGTCCGTTTTCTGCAGTGTGAGCCCCTGAGGTTTGAGGATTGGCTGAGCTGGGCAGCCTGACCCTGCCGGCCAGCCCTGCCCAGGTGTGCCTGTGTTGAGGTCAATATAAACACCACTCCAGGCAGCAAGAGGCACTGCAGGTATGCCTGACGCCATATTCTCTGCCCCGTCAGCAGTCTCGGGGCTGTGCTGGTGGGAGGGTGGGAGGGGCCACGGCTTTGTGGGTGGTCCGGTGTGAGTGGGGCTCTGCTGGAGATTCTGCAGGAGTTGCCAGGCTGCCACCTGCTAAAGAAGAGGATGTGTCACCCATACCTTCGGCTGGAATTTCTCCCCGGGCAGAGGTGAGGAAGGAAAAAAGCAGTGGGGGCCGGGACAGGAGGGGTATCTCAGGCAGGGAAATGGAAAGCTTCCAGAAGAGCGCCCGGGCTCAGGAGCATCCTGGCTGGCCTGCAGGCACCAAGTCGGCCTGCGTGCTGTCGCTGGTGTGGCTCCACGGCCCTCCCTCTAGGCTTTCAAGTCCTTGTACATATTCAGGTGTTTTACCTGGGAAGGGTGGGAACAGTTCAGCAGCAGCTGACCTGGGGCTCCCCTCACGTTTACGCTCAGACGCCTCGGCACGGTCCCCCAGGTTTGCAATGAGGACGCTTCTTGCGGGGGGCCTGCTGGCTGCATGGGAGATGATTCCCCACCTCTGACCAACTTCAGAATTGTTTACCACTGGAGCAAGTGCCCTGATAGCGTTTTCCTCTGTATAACTGGTGGGTTCTGTTTTTTTTTTTTTCTTTTTTGCTTCAAGGTAGATTTATTTCTCTTTTATGTATTTATAGATATAAGCATGGAAATAATTCATTCCTATAAATACATCTGTGTGAAGGGAAGAACATTTTTCTGTTTTATTTTTCAATTTTATTTATTTTTTGAAATTTTGAAATTTTATTTTATTTATTTTTTTATACAGCAGGTTATTATTAGTTATCTATTTTATACATATACATGTATACAGGTCAATCCCAATCTCCCAACTCACCCCACCACCACCACCCCATGGATTCCCCCCCTTGGTGTCCATACGTTTGTTCTCTACCTCTGTGTCTCTATTTCTGCCCTGCAAACCGGTTCATCTGTATCATTTTTCTAGGTTCCACATATATGCATTAATAAACAATATTTGTTTTTCTCTTTCTGACTTACTTCACTCTGTAGGACAGTCTCTAGATCCATCGACGTCTCTACAAATGACCCAGTTTCATTCCTTTGTATGGCTGAGTAATATTCCATTTTATATATGTACCACATCTTTATCCTTTCGTCTGTCTGTGGGCATTTAGGTTGCTTCCATTACGTGGTTATTGTAAATAGTGCTGCAATAAACATTGTGGTGAATGTGTCTTTTGGATTTATGGTTTTCTCTGGGTATATGCCCAGAAGTGGGATTGCTGGATCATATGGTAATTCTATTTTTAGATTTTTAAGGAACCTCCATACTGTTCTCCATAGTGACTGTATCAATTTACATTCCCACCAATGGTGGAAGAGGGTTCCTTTTGTCCACACCCTCCCCAGCATTTGTTGTTTGTAGATCTTCTGATGATGCCCATTCTAACAGGTGTGAGGTGATACCTCATTGTAGTTTTGATTTGCATTTCTCTAATAATTAGTGATGTCGAGCAGCTTTTCATGTGCGTCTTGTCCATCTCTGCATCTTCTTTGAAGAAATGTCTATTTAGATCTTCTACCCATTTTTCTATTGGGTTGTTTGTTTCTTTAATATTAAGCTGCATGAGCTCTTTATATATATTGGAGATTAAACCTTTGTCCATTGATTTCTTTGCAAATATTTTCTCCCATTCTGAGGGTTGCCTTTATCCATTCCCGTATTTTTGCAAAAAAAAATAAAGAAAGAAAAGGAAGCAGAACAGAGATGTGCGTAAAATATGCCTCTTGAAACTGTTGTTTTGAAATATGGACGCCTTTTAAAATTTTGGGTCGATATACGAACCCGGGATTTGTTTTCAGGGCAGGTGTCATTTACAGGCCTGCAATTATCTTGAATATCAACTGACCATTAGCGCTGGGCTTACAGCTGCTGTTGTGTGAAACGGCCACAAGGTGGCAGCAGTTCTCCTTTACCAAATCTGGTTACTAGGGCCACAGAGCCTCAGTGGAAGTCGTGTTCTAGGTTGTAATTTCGAATGGAATGTGCCAGGAAAAAGCCCCTTAAGTTTGTCTCACGACTTCTTGTTCGTTTTTTAAATTTAATTTTTATTTTTTATCACAGCAAGTTTGATTACAATGTTTGGCTTGTTGTAGGTGTGCAAGATGTGGTTCTTTTGCACATATACATATGTCTGTTCTTCCTGGGACCCTTTTCCCATGTACGTTATGACAGAATGTTGAGTAGTCTTCTCTTGGTATTCCGTAGGTGTTTGGTGATTCTATATTTCACCTGTGTTTGTATATGTCTGTTAACCCCAATATCCTAATATATCCAATCCTCACACCTTTCCAGTGGTGAACCATAAGTTTGTTTAATGAATCTGTGATTGCCCTTCTCTGTGGAAATATCTTCACTGGTATCAATTTTTAGGTAACACCTATAAGTGATATCATATGATATGTGTCTTTCTCTTTCTGACTTACTACAAGTCACGTGATTACCTCTAGACTCATCTACGGTGCTGCAAATGGCATTGTGTCCTTTTTTTCCTGGGCTAATATTCTGTCTGTACATGTACCAGTTCGTCTTTGTCCAGTCATCTGTTGAGGGACTTTTTGGTTGCTTCCATGTCATGGCTACTGCAATGCTGCGGCAATGCACATTTGCCTGCCTGTGTCTTTCCAATTCTGTCTTCTTAGGGTCTAGGCCCAGGAGTGGGCCTGCTGTATCATATGGTAGCAAAAGGTTTACCTTCTAGAAGACCCTCCATTCTGTTCTCATTACTGGCTCTTACAAGGTTACGTCCCACTTAAAGTTGAGGTTATGGTCTTCTCCACGACACCTTCAGCGTTTATTGTTTGTAGTATTTTTGCTGATGTTTATTCTGACTAGTGTGAGCTGACACCACTTTGTGGTTGGATTTTCATGCGTCTCATAATCCCTTGAAATTGAGCTTTCTCACATGTCCTTATGTTCCTCAAACTGTGAGTACAGCTTACCTCTTCAAATTGTTTTCATGAAGTATGTGTGACATTTAGAAATATTTTGGCCATTACCTCCCTCAAGACATTTTGAGGTCAGGTTTCATTTACAGCCCTCCAGTACTGGTGCATATGAAGTGACCCTTAGCACAGGTTTTAAAGCTGCTGTTGCAGGTAACGGCCGGAGGGTGGCAGCATGTCTGCTTTTCCCAATCTGGTAACTAGGGAAACAGACCATCCCGGCAGTGGTGTTCTTCGGTTATATATTAGAGTGGAATGTGCCCCCAAAAGCTGATGTCTCCTTACTTATGTTTGCTTTATGTATTGAATTTATAGTTTTCTGATTGGAGTCATATTCCACTGTGTACATGGACCACTTCTTCTTTGTGCATTCCTCTGTTGATGGACATTTTCGTAACTTCCAAGTATTGGCTATGTTAAATATTGCTGTAGTGCAGGATTACCAGCCTGTGTCTTTTCTTTTTGGCTGTACATGGGCCTCTCATTGCCGTGGACCCTCCCATTGCACAGCACAGGCTCCGGACATGCAGGCCCAGCAGCCATAGCTCACGGGACCGGCCGCTCCACGGCATGTGGCATCTTCCTGAACCGGGGCATGAACCCGTGTCCCCTGCATTGGCAGGCGGACTCTGAACCACTGCGCCACCAGTGACGCCCAGCCAGTGTCTTTTTGATTCTCATCCCCTCAGGCGATAGGCCCAGCAGCGGGTATGCTTGATTGAATGGTAGCTCAGTATTTACCTTTCCAAGGCACCTCATTTTTGTTTTCATTACTGGCTCTTACAATGTCCCACGTTGAACCAAGGGTAGGCATTTCTCCAAAACCCCTTCAGCCTTTATTGTTTGCAGAATTTTTGCTGCTGGGCATTCTGACTGATGTGAGCTGATAGGTTTTTGTCATTTGGATTTGCATATCTTTAATTATTCCTAATGTTCAGCCTTTTCCCATGCCTTTTTAAATTTCTTGTACAGAAAAACAGAAAAAAACAGAGAGTGCAATTAACCTCTTGAAATAGTCTTCTTGGATGGTTGCCCTCTTTTGAATTTTTTGGTCAATTTTCGACCCCAGGATTGTTTTTGAGGGCAGGTGTCATTCACAGGCCTGCAATGAGTGTGAATATTTAGTGACCATTAGCACTGGGTTTAAAGCTGCTGTTGTTGGAAATGGCCACAAGGTGGTGGTATTTCTCCATTCCCACATCTAGTTACTGGGCAGCAGAGCCTTTCTGGGACCAATGGAATACAGAAGAAGGCATCATTGAAGTCTAATACAGAAAACCATGTCCTGGTGGATGGTAGAATGGCCAGCAGGGTGTAGGAATTAGGGACTACTGGATTTATATCCTTGGTGACTTCACTGACTGTCCTGATATCCTTTACCACGTCCCCAGCAGCCCACGGGGCTGACGTGGTCAGGGCAATGCCAGGTTATGGAGCTCACCTGCGCAACTACCCAGCAGCCCATGGGGCTCTCGTGGTCAGGCCCCTCCCAGGATATGGGGCTCACCTGGGCAGGTCCCCAGCAGACCACAGGGCTCTCATGGTCAGGCTACTCCCAGGTTATGGAGCTCACCTGTGCAACTACCCAGCAGCCCATGGGGCTCTCATGATCAGACCCCTCCCAGGATACGTAGCTCCCGTGGGCAGGTAGGACAGCAGGGCCGGGAACACAGGAATCGTGCACGTAGCCCTCATTTCAGAGCACCCCAGATGGCCTGTCTCTCAGAGCTGACACAGAGCACGTCAGAGCAGGACTTGAAATAACAAACAGCATCTCCGACAGGTCTGTGACCCTGGGCGTCCCTCTGTGCGGCCTCCCTCTGCCTGGTCTTCCAGAGACTTCCACTGCAGACGGGGACCAGGCCTCTGTCTCCACCCATCACCCCTCCTCTCCCTGACTCCTGGGTTCCTCTCATTAAGAGAGTGTCTTCTTGAAGTTGTCTCCCACTCATGGGCCCGATAAAATGATTAGAAAACAAGCCAGAGCTGCAGCCCCTTGTCTATCCTGACTCTTAGGAGCCCACACCTGTTCCTTGGACCTGGCCGGTTCAGCGAGGTCCGTTTTCTGCAGTGTGAGCCCCTGAGGTTTGAGGATTGGCTGAGCTGGGCAGCCTGACCCTGCCGGCCAGCCCTGCCCAGGTGTGCCTGTGTTGAGGTCAATATAAACACCACTCCAGGCAGCAAGAGGCACTGCAGGTATGCCTGACGCCATATTCTCTGCCCCGTCAGCAGTCTCGGGGCTGTGCTGGTGGGAGGGTGGGAGGGGCCACGGCTTTGTGGGTGGTCCGGTGTGAGTGGGGCTCTGCTGGAGATTCTGCAGGAGTTGCCAGGCTGCCACCTGCTAAAGAAGAGGATGTGTCACCCATACCTTCGGCTGGAATTTCTCCCCGGGCAGAGGTGAGGAAGGAAAAAAGCAGTGGGGGCCGGGACAGGAGGGGTATCTCAGGCAGGGAAATGGAAAGCTTCCAGAAGAGCGCCCGGGCTCAGGAGCATCCTGGCTAGCCTGCAGGCACCAAGTCGGCCTGCGTGCTGTCGCTGGTGTGGCTCCACGGCCCTCCCTCTAGGCTTTCAAGTCCTTGTACATATTCAGGTGTTTTACCTGGGAAGGGTGGGAACAGTTCAGCAGCAGCTGACCTGGGGCTCCCCTCACGTTTACGCTCAGACGCCTCGGCACGGTCCCCCAGGTTTGCAATGAGGACGCTTCTTGCGGGGGGCCTGCTGGCTGCATGGGAGATGATTCCCCACCTCTGACCAACTTCAGAATTGTTTACCACTGGAGCAAGTGCCCTGATAGCGTTTTCCTCTGTATAACTGGTGGGTTCTGTTTTTTTTTTTTCTTTTTTGCTTCAAGGTAGATTTATTTCTCTTTTATGTATTTATAGATATAAGCATGGAAATAATTCATTCCTATAAATACATCTGTGTGAAGGGAAGAACATTTTTCTGTTTTATTTTTCAATTTTATTTATATTTGGAAATTTTGAAATTTTATTTTATTTATTTTTTTATACAGCAGGTTATTATTAGTTATCTATTTTATACATATACATGTATACAGGTCAATCCCAATCTCCCAACTCACCCCACCACCACCACCCCATGGATTCCCCCCGTTGGTGACCATACGTTTGTTCTCTACCTCTGTGTCTCTATTTCTGCCCTGCAAACCGGTTCATCTGTATCATTTTTCTAGGTTCCGCATATATGCATTAATAAACAATATTTGTTTTTCTCTTTCTGACTTACTTCACTCAGTAGGACAGTCTCTAGATCCATCGACGTCTCTACAAATGACCCAGTTTCATTCCTTTGTATGGCTGAGTAATATTCCATTTTATATATGTGCCACATCTTTATCCTTTCGTCTGTCTGTGGGCATTTAGGTTGCTTCCATTACGTGGTTATTGTAAATAGTGCTGCAGTGAACATTGTGGTGAATGTGTCTTTTGGATTTATGGTTTTCTCTGGGTATATGCCCAGAAGTGGGATTGCTGGATCATATGGTAATTCTATTTTTAGATTTTTAAGGAACCTCCATACTGTTCTCCATAGTGACTGTATCAATTTACATTCCCACCAATGGTGGAAGAGGGTACCTTTTGTCCACACCCTCCCCAGCATTTGTTGTTTGTAGATCTTCTGATGATGCCCATTCTAACAGGTGTGAGGTGATACCTCATTGTAGTTTTGATTTGCATTTCTCTAATAATTAGTGATGTCGAGAAGCTTTTCATGTGCGTCTTGTCCATCTCTGCATCTTCTTTGAAGAAATGTCTATTTAGATCTTCTACCCATTTTTCTATTGGGTTGTTTGTTTCTTTAATATTAAGCTGCATGAGCTCTTTATATATATTGGAGATTAAACCTTTGTCCATTGATTTCTTTGCAAATATTTTCTCCCATTCTGAGGGTTGCCTTTTTCCATTCCCGTATTTTAGCAAAAAAATATAAAGAAAGAAAAGGAAGCAGAACAGAGATGTGCGTAAAATATGCCTCTTGAAACTGTTGTTTTGAAATATGGACGTCTTTTAAAATTTTGGGTCGATATACGAACCCAGGATTTGTTTTCAGGGCAGGTGTCATTTACAGGCCTGCAATTATCTTGAATATCAACTGACCATTAGCGCTGGGCTTACAGCTGCTGTTGTGTGAAACGGCCACAAGGTGGCAGCAGTTCTCCTTTACCAAATCTGGTTACTAGGGCCACAGAGCCTCAGTGGAAGTCGTGTTCTAGGTTGTAATTTCGAATGGAATGTGCCAGGAAAAAGCCCCTTAAGTTTGTCTCACGACTTCTTGTTCGTTTTTTAAATTTAATTTTTATTTTTTATCACAGCAAGTTTGATTACAATGTTTGGCTTGTTGTAGGTGTGCAAGATGTGGTTCTTTTGCACATATACATATGTCTGTTCTTCCTGGGACCCTTTTCCCATGTACGTTATGACAGAATGTTGAGTAGTCTTCTCTTGGTATTCCGTAGGTGTTTGGTGATTCTATATTTCACCTGTGTTTGTATATGTCTGTTAACCCCAATATCCTAATATATCCAATCCTCACACCTTTCCAGTGGTGAACCATAAGTTTGTTTAATGAATCTGTGATTGCCCTTCTCTGTGGAAATATCTTCACTGGTATCAATTTTTAGGTAACACCTATAAGTGATATCATATGATATGTGTCTTTCTCTTTCTGACTTACTACAAGTCACGTGATTACCTCTAGACTCATCTACGGTGCTGCAAATGGCATTGTGTCCTTTTTTTCCTGGGCTAATATTCTGTCTGTACATGTACCAGTTCGTCTTTGTCCAGTCATCTGTTGAGGGACTTTTTGGTTGCTTCCATGTCATGGCTACTGCAATGCTGCGGCAATGCACATTTGCCTGCCTGTGTCTTTCCAATTCTGTCTTCTTAGGGTCTAGGCCCAGGAGTGGGCCTGCTGTATCATATGGTAGCAAAAGGTTTACCTTCTAGAAGACCCTCCATTCTGTTCTCATTACTGGCTCTTACAAGGTTACGTCCCACTTAAAGTTGAGGTTATGGTCTTCTCCACGACACCTTCAGCGTTTATTGTTTGTAGTATTTTTGCTGATGTTTATTCTGACTAGTGTGAGCTGACACCACTTTGTGGTTGGATTTTCATGCGTCTCATAATCCCTTGAAATTGAGCTTTCTCACATGTCCTTATGTTCCTCAAACTGTGAGTACAGCTTACCTCTTCAAATTGTTTTCATGAAGTATGTGTGACATTTAGAAATATTTTGGCCATTACCTCCCTCAAGACATTTTGAGGTCAGGTTTCATTTACAGCCCTCCAGTACTGGTGCATATGAAGTGACCCTTAGCACAGGTTTTAAAGCTGCTGTTGCAGGTAACGGCCGGAGGGTGGCAGCATGTCTGCTTTTCCCAATCTGGTAACTAGGGAAACAGACCATCCCGGCAGTGGTGTTCTTCGGTTATATATTAGAGTGGAATGTGCCCCCAAAAGCTGATGTCTCCTTACTTATGTTTGCTTTATGTATTGAATTTATAGTTTTCTGATTGGAGTCATATTCCACTGTGTACATGGACCACTTCTTCTTTGTGCATTCCTCTGTTGATGGACATTTTCGTAACTTCCAAGTATTGGCTATGTTAAATATTGCTGTAGTGCAGGATTACCAGCCTGTGTCTTTTCTTTTTGGCTGTACATGGGCCTCTCATTGCCGTGGACCCTCCCATTGCACAGCACAGGCTCCGGACATGCAGGCCCAGCAGCCATAGCTCACGGGACCGGCCGCTCCACGGCATGTGGCATCTTCCTGAACCGGGGCATGAACCCGTGTCCCCTGCATTGGCAGGCGGACTCTGAACCACTGCGCCACCAGTGACGCCCAGCCAGTGTCTTTTTGATTCTCATCCCCTCAGGCGATAGGCCCAGCAGCGGGTATGCTTGATTGAATGGTAGCTCAGTATTTACCTTTCCAAGGCACCTCATTTTTGTTTTCATTACTGGCTCTTACAATGTCCCACGTTGAACCAAGGGTAGGCATTTCTCCAAAACCCCTTCAGCCTTTATTGTTTGCAGAATTTTTGCTGCTGGGCATTCTGACTGGTGTGAGCTGATAGGTTTTTGTCATTTGGATTTGCATATCTTTAATTATTCCTAATGTTCAGCCTTTTCCCATGCCTTTTTAAATTTCTTGTACAGAAAAACAGAAAAAAACAGAGAGTGCAATTAACCTCTTGAAATAGTCTTCTTGGATGGTTGCCCTCTTTTGAATTTTTTGGTCAATTTTCGACCCCAGGATTGTTTTTGAGGGCAGGTGTCATTCACAGGCCTGCAATGAGTGTGAATATTTAGTGACCATTAGCACTGGGTTTAAAGCTGCTGTTGTTGGAAATGGCCACAAGGTGGCGGTATTTCTCCATTCCCACATCTAGTTACTGGGCAGCAGAGCCTTTCTGGGACCAATGGAATACAGAAGAAGGCATCATTGAAGTCTAATACAGAAAACCATGTCCTGGTGGATGGTAGAATGGCCAGCAGGGTGTAGGAATTAGGGACTACTGGATTTATATCCTTGGTGACTTCACTGACTGTCCTGATATCCTTTACCACGTCCCCAGCAGCCCACGGGGCTGACGTGGTCAGGGCAATGCCAGGTTATGGAGCTCACCTGCGCAACTACCCAGCAGCCCATGGGGCTCTCGTGGTCAGGCCCCTCCCAGGATATGGGGCTCACCTGGGCAGGTCCCCAGCAGACCACAGGGCTCTCATGGTCAGGCTACTCCCAGGTTATGGAGCTCACCTGTGCAACTACCCAGCAGCCCATGGGGCTCTCATGATCAGACCCCTCCCAGGATACGTAGCTCCCGTGGGCAGGTAGGACAGCAGGGCCGGGAACACAGGAATCGTGCACGTAGCCCTCATTTCAGAGCACCCCAGATGGCCTGTCTCTCAGAGCTGACACAGAGCACGTCAGAGCAGGACTTGAAATAACAAACAGCATCTCCGACAGGTCTGTGACCCTGGGCGTCCCTCTGTGCGGCCTCCCTCTGCCTGGTCTTCCAGAGACTTCCACTGCAGACGGGGACCAGGCCTCTGTCTCCACCCATCACCCCTCCTCTCCCTGACTCCTGGGTTCCTCTCATTAAGAGAGTGTCTTCTTGAAGTTGTCTCCCACTCATGGGCCCGATAAAATGATTAGAAAACAAGCCAGAGCTGCAGCCCCTTGTCTATCCTGACTCTTAGGAGCCCACACCTGTTCCTTGGACCTGGCCGGTTCAGCGAGGTCCGTTTTCTGCAGTGTGAGCCCCTGAGGTTTGAGGATTGGCTGAGCTGGGCAGCCTGACCCTGCCGGCCAGCCCTGCCCAGGTGTGCCTGTGTTGAGGTCAATATAAACACCACTCCAGGCAGCAAGAGGCACTGCAGGTATGCCTGACGCCATATTCTCTGCCCCGTCAGCAGTCTCGGGGCTGTGCTGGTGGGAGGGTGGGAGGGGCCACGGCTTTGTGGGTGGTCCGGTGTGAGTGGGGCTCTGCTGGAGATTCTGCAGGAGTTGCCAGGCTGCCACCTGCTAAAGAAGAGGATGTGTCACCCATACCTTCGGCTGGAATTTCTCCCCGGGCAGAGGTGAGGAAGGAAAAAAGCAGTGGGGGCCGGGACAGGAGGGGTATCTCAGGCAGGGAAATGGAAAGCTTCCAGAAGAGCGCCCGGGCTCAGGAGCATCCTGGCTAGCCTGCAGGCACCAAGTCGGCCTGCGTGCTGTCGCTGGTGTGGCTCCACGGCCCTCCCTCTAGGCTTTCAAGTCCTTGTACATATTCAGGTGTTTTACCTGGGAAGGGTGGGAACAGTTCAGCAGCAGCTGACCTGGGGCTCCCCTCACGTTTACGCTCAGACGCCTCGGCACGGTCCCCCAGGTTTGCAATGAGGACGCTTCTTGCGGGGGGCCTGCTGGCTGCATGGGAGATGATTCCCCACCTCTGACCAACTTCAGAATTGTTTACCACTGGAGCAAGTGCCCTGATAGCGTTTTCCTCTGTATAACTGGTGGGTTCTGTTTTTTTTTTTTCTTTTTTGCTTCAAGGTAGATTTATTTCTCTTTTATGTATTTATAGATATAAGCATGGAAATAATTCATTCCTATAAATACATCTGTGTGAAGGGAAGAACATTTTTCTGTTTTATTTTTCAATTTTATTTATATTTGGAAATTTTGAAATTTTATTTTATTTATTTTTTTATACAGCAGGTTATTATTAGTTATCTATTTTATACATATACATGTATACAGGTCAATCCCAATCTCCCAACTCACCCCACCACCACCACCCCATGGATTCCCCCCGTTGGTGACCATACGTTTGTTCTCTACCTCTGTGTCTCTATTTCTGCCCTGCAAACCGGTTCATCTGTATCATTTTTCTAGGTTCCGCATATATGCATTAATAAACAATATTTGTTTTTCTCTTTCTGACTTACTTCACTCAGTAGGACAGTCTCTAGATCCATCGACGTCTCTACAAATGACCCAGTTTCATTCCTTTGTATGGCTGAGTAATATTCCATTTTATATATGTGCCACATCTTTATCCTTTCGTCTGTCTGTGGGCATTTAGGTTGCTTCCATTACGTGGTTATTGTAAATAGTGCTGCAGTGAACATTGTGGTGAATGTGTCTTTTGGATTTATGGTTTTCTCTGGGTATATGCCCAGAAGTGGGATTGCTGGATCATATGGTAATTCTATTTTTAGATTTTTAAGGAACCTCCATACTGTTCTCCATAGTGACTGTATCAATTTACATTCCCACCAATGGTGGAAGAGGGTACCTTTTGTCCACACCCTCCCCAGCATTTGTTGTTTGTAGATCTTCTGATGATGCCCATTCTAACAGGTGTGAGGTGATACCTCATTGTAGTTTTGATTTGCATTTCTCTAATAATTAGTGATGTCGAGAAGCTTTTCATGTGCGTCTTGTCCATCTCTGCATCTTCTTTGAAGAAATGTCTATTTAGATCTTCTACCCATTTTTCTATTGGGTTGTTTGTTTCTTTAATATTAAGCTGCATGAGCTCTTTATATATATTGGAGATTAAACCTTTGTCCATTGATTTCTTTGCAAATATTTTCTCCCATTCTGAGGGTTGCCTTTTTCCATTCCCGTATTTTAGCAAAAAAATATAAAGAAAGAAAAGGAAGCAGAACAGAGATGTGCGTAAAATATGCCTCTTGAAACTGTTGTTTTGAAATATGGACGTCTTTTAAAATTTTGGGTCGATATACGAACCCAGGATTTGTTTTCAGGGCAGGTGTCATTTACAGGCCTGCAATTATCTTGAATATCAACTGACCATTAGCGCTGGGCTTACAGCTGCTGTTGTGTGAAACGGCCACAAGGTGGCAGCAGTTCTCCTTTACCAAATCTGGTTACTAGGGCCACAGAGCCTCAGTGGAAGTCGTGTTCTAGGTTGTAATTTCGAATGGAATGTGCCAGGAAAAAGCCCCTTAAGTTTGTCTCACGACTTCTTGTTCGTTTTTTAAATTTAATTTTTATTTTTTATCACAGCAAGTTTGATTACAATGTTTGGCTTGTTGTAGGTGTGCAAGATGTGGTTCTTTTGCACATATACATATGTCTGTTCTTCCTGGGACCCTTTTCCCATGTACGTTATGACAGAATGTTGAGTAGTCTTCTCTTGGTATTCCGTAGGTGTTTGGTGATTCTATATTTCACCTGTGTTTGTATATGTCGGTTAACCCCAATATCCTAATATATCCAATCCTCACACCTTTCCAGTGGTGAACCATAAGTTTGTTTAATGAATCTGTGATTGCCCTTCTCTGTGGAAATATCTTCACTGGTATCAATTTTTAGGTAACACCTATAAGTGATATCATATGATATGTGTCTTTCTCTTTCTGACTTACTACAAGTCACGTGATTACCTCTAGACTCATCTACGGTGCTGCAAATGGCATTGTGTCCTTTTTTTCCTGGGCTAATATTCTGTCTGTACATGTACCAGTTCGTCTTTGTCCAGTCATCTGTTGAGGGACTTTTTGGTTGCTTCCATGTCATGGCTACTGCAATGCTGCGGCAATGCACATTTGCCTGCCTGTGTCTTTCCAATTCTGTCTTCTTAGGGTCTAGGCCCAGGAGTGTGCCTGCTGTATCATATGGTAGCAAAATGTTTACCTTCTGGAAGACCATCCATTCTGTTCTCATTACTGGCTCTTACCAGGTTACGTCCCACTTAAAGTTGAGGTTATGGTCTTCTCCACGACACCTTCAGCGTTTATTGTTTGTAGTATTTTTGCTGATGTTTATTCTGACTAGTGTGAGCTGACACCACTTTGTGGTTGGATTTTCATGCGTCTCATAATCCCTTGAAATTGAGCTTTCTCACATGTCCTTATGTTCCTCAAACTGTGAGTACAGCTTACCTCTTCAAATTGTTTTCATGAAGTATGTGTGACATTTAGAAATATTTTGGCCATTACCTCCCTCAAGACATTTTGAGGTCAGGTTTCATTTACAGCCCTCCAGTACTGGTGCATATGAAGTGACCCTTAGCACAGGTTTTAAAGCTGCTGTTGCAGGTAACGGCCAGAGGGTGGCAGCATTTCTGCTTTTCCCTATCTGGTAACTAGGGAAACAGACCATCCCGGCAGTGGTGTTCTTCGGTTATATATTAGAGTGGAATGTGCCCCCAAAAGCTGATGTCTCCTTACTTATGTTTGCTTTATGTATTGAATTTATAGTTTTCTGATTGGAGTCATATTCCACTGTGTACATGGACCACTTCTTCTTTGTGCATTCCTCTGTTGATGGACATTTTCGTAGCTTCCAAGTATTGGCTATGTTAAATATTGCTGTAGTGCAGGATTACCAGCCTGTGTCTTTTCTTTTTGGCTGTACATGGGCCTCTCATTGCCGTGGACCCTCCCATTGCACAGCACAGGCTCCGGACATGCAGGCCCAGCAGCCATAGCTCACGGGACCGGCCGCTCCACGGCATGTGGCATCTTCCTGAACCGGGGCATGAACCCGTGTCCCCTGCATTGGCAGGCGGACTCTGAACCACTGCGCCACCAGTGACGCCCAGCCAGTGTCTTTTTGATTCTCATCCCCTCAGGCGATAGGCCCAGCAGCGGGTATGCTTGATTGAATGGTAGCTCAGTATTTACCTTTCCAAGGCACCTCATTTTTGTTTTCATTACTGGCTCTTACAATGTCCCATGTTGAACCAAGAGTAGGCATTTCTCCAAAACCCCTTCAGCCTTTATTGTTTGCAGAATTTTTGCTGCTGGGCATTCTGACTGGTGTGAGCTGATAGGTTTTTGTCATTTGGATTTGCATATCTTTAATTATTCCTAATGTTCAGCCTTTTCCCATGCCTTTTTAAATTTCTTGTACAGAAAAACAGAAAAAAACAGAGAGTGCAATTAACCTCTTGAAATAGTCTTCTTGGATGGTTGCCCTCTTTTGAATTTTTTGGTCAATTTTCGACCCCAGGATTGTTTTTGAGGGCAGGTGTCATTCACAGGCCTGCAATGAGTGTGAATATTTAGTGACCATTAGCACTGGGTTTAAAGCTGCTGTTGTTGGAAATGGCCACAAGGTGGCGGTATTTCTCCATTCCCACATCTAGTTACTAGGGCAGCAGAGCCTTTCTGGGACCAATGGAATACAGAAGAAGGCATCATTGAAGTCTAATACAGAAAACCATGTCCTGGTGGATGGTAGAATGGCCAGCAGGGTGTAGGAATTAGGGACTACTGGATGTATATCCTCGGTGACTTCACTGACTGTCCTGATATCCTTTACCACGTCCCCAGCAGCCCACGGGGCTGACGTGGTCAGGGCAATGCCAGGTTATGGAGCTCACCTGCGCAACTACCCAGCAGCCCATGGGGCTCTCGTGGTCAGGCCCCTCCCAGGATATGGGGCTCACCTGGGCAGGTCCCCAGCAGACCACAGGGCTCTCATGGTCAGGCTACTCCCAGGTTATGGAGCTCACCTGTGCAACTACCCAGCAGCCCATGGGGCTCTCGTGATCAGGCCCCTCCCAGGATACTTAGCTCCCGTGGGCAGGTAGGACAGCAGGGCCGGGAACACAGGAATCGTGCACGTAGCCCTCATTTCAGAGCACCCCAGATGGCCTGTCTCTCAGAGCTGACACAGAGCACGTCAGAGCAGGACTTGAACTAACAAACAGCATCTCCGACAGGTCTGTGACCCTGGGCGTCACTCTGTGCGGTCTCCCTCTGCCTGGTCTTCCAGAGACTTCCACTGCAGACGGGGACCAGGCCTCTGTCTCCACCCATCACCCCTCCTCTCCCTGACTCCTGGGTTCCTCTCATTAAGAGAGTGTCTTCTTGAAGTTGTCTCCCACTCATGGGCCCGATAAAATGATTAGAAAACAAGCCAGAGCTGCAGCCCCTTGTCTATCCTGACTCTTAGGAGCCCACACCTGTTCCTTGGACCTGGCCGGTTCAGCGAGGTCCGTTTTCTGCAGTGTGAGCCCCTGAGGTTTGAGGATTGGCTGAGCTGGGCAGCCTGACCCTGCCGGCCAGCCCTGCCCAGGTGTGCCTGTGTTGAGGTCAATATAAACACCACTCCAGGCAGCAAGAGGCACTGCAGGTATGCCTGACGCCATATTCTCTGCCCCGTCAGCAGTCTCGGGGCTGTGCTGGTGGGAGGGTGGGAGGGGCCACGGCTTTGTGGGTGGTCCGGTGTGAGTGGGGCTCTGCTGGAGATTCTGCAGGAGTTGCCAGGCTGCCACCTGCTAAAGAAGAGGATGTGTCACCCATACCTTCGGCTGGAATTTCTCCCCGGGCAGAGGTGAGGAAGGAAAAAAGCAGTGGGGGCCGGGACAGGAGGGGTATCTCAGGCAGGGAAATGGAAAGCTTCCAGAAGAGCGCCCGGGCTCAGGAGCATCCTGGCTGGCCTGCAGGCACCAAGTCGGCCTGCGTGCTGTCGCTGGTGTGGCTCCACGGCCCTCCCTCTAGGCTTTCAAGTCCTTGTACATATTCAGGTGTTTTACCTGGGAAGGGTGGGAACAGTTCAGCAGCAGCTGACCTGGGGCTCCCCTCACGTTTACGCTCAGACGCCTCGGCACGGTCCCCCAGGTTTGCAATGAGGACGCTTCTTGCGGGGGGCCTGCTGGCTGCATGGGAGATGATTCCCCACCTCTGACCAACTTCAGAATTGTTTACCACTGGAGCAAGTGCCCTGATAGCGTTTTCCTCTGTATAACTGGTGGGTTCTGTTTTTTTTTTCTTTTTTGCTTCAAGGTAGATTTATTTCTCTTTTATGTATTTATAGATATAAGCATGGAAATAATTCATTCCTATAAATACATCTGTGTGAAGGGAAGAACATTTTTCTGTTTTATTTTTCAATTTTATTTATTTTTGGAAATTTTGAAATTTTATTTTATTTATTTTTTTATACAGCAGGTTATTATTAGTTATCTATTTTATACATATACATGTATACAGGTCAATCCCAATCTCCCAACTCACCCCACCACCACCACCCCATGGATTCCCCCCGTTGGTGTCCATACGTTTGTTCTCTACCTCTGTGTCTCTATTTCTGCCCTGCAAACCGGTTCATCTGTATCATTTTTCTAGGTTCCACATATATGCATTAATAAACAATATTTGTTTTTCTCTTTCTGACTTACTTCACTCTGTAGGACAGTCTCTAGATCCATCGACGTCTCTACAAATGACCCAGTTTCATTCCTTTGTATGGCTGAGTAATATTCCATTTTATATATGTGCCACATCTTTATCCTTTCGTCTGTCTGTGGGCATTTAGGTTGCTTCCATTACGTGGTTATTGTAAATAGTGCTGCAGTGAACATTGTGGTGAATGTGTCTTTTGGATTTATGGTTTTCTCTGGGTATATGCCCAGAAGTGGGATTGCTGGATCATATGGTAATTCTATTTTTAGATTTTTAAGGAACCTCCATACTGTTCTCCATAGTGACTGTATCAATTTACATTCCCACCAATGGTGGAAGAGGGTTCCTTTTGTCCACACCCTCCCCAGCATTTGTTGTTTGTAGATCTTCTGATGATGCCCATTCTAACAGGTGTGAGGTGATACCTCATTGTAGTTTTGATTTGCATTTCTCTAATAATTAGTGATGTCGAGCAGCTTTTCATGTGCGTCTTGTCCATCTCTGCATCTTCTTTGAAGAAATGTCTATTTAGATCTTCTACTCACTTTTCTATTGGGTTGTTTGTTTCTTTAATATTAAGCTGCATGAGCTCTTTATATATATTGGAGATTAAACCTTTGTCCATTGATTTCTTTGCAAATATTTTCTCCCATTCTGAGGGTTGCCTTTTTCCATTCCCGTGTTTTAGCAAAAAAAAATAAAGAAAGAAAAGGAAGCAGAACAGAGATGTGTGTAAAATATGCCTCTTGAAACTGTCGTTTTGAAATATGGACGTCTTTTAAAATTTTGGGTCGATATACGAACCCAGGATTTGTTTTCAGGGCAGGTGTCATTTACAGGCCTGCAATTATCTTGAATATCAACTGACCATTAGCGCTGGGCTTACAGCTGCTGTTGTGTGAAACGGCCACAAGGTGGCAGCAGTTCTCCTTTACCAAATCTGGTTACTAGGGCCACAGAGCCTCAGTGGAAGTCGTGTTCTAGGTTGTAATTTCGAATGGAATGTGCCAGGAAAAAGCCCCTTAAGTTTGTCTCACGACTTCTTGTTCGTTTTTTAAATTTAATTTTTATTTTTTATCACAGCAAGTTTGATTACAATGTTTGGCTTGTTGTAGGTGTGCAAGATGTGGTTCTTTTGCACATATACATATGTCTGTTCTTCCTGGGACCCTTTTCCCATGTACGTTATGACAGAATGTTGAGTAGTCTTCTCTTGGTATTCCGTAGGTGTTTGGTGATTCTATATTTCACCTGTGTTTGTATATGTCTGTTAACCCCAATATCCTAATATATCCAATCCTCACACCTTTCCAGTGGTGAACCATAAGTTTGTTTAATGAATCTGTGATTGCCCTTCTCTGTGGAAATATCTTCACTGGTATCAATTTTTAGGTAACACCTATAAGTGATATCATATGATATGTGTCTTTCTCTTTCTGACTTACTACAAGTCACGTGATTACCTCTAGACTCATCTACGGTGCTGCAAATGGCATTGTGTCCTTTTTTTCCTGGGCTAATATTCTGTCTGTACATGTACCAGTTCGTCTTTGTCCAGTCATCTGTTGAGGGACTTTTTGGTTGCTTCCATGTCATGGCTACTGCAATGCTGCGGCAATGCACATTTGCCTGCCTGTGTCTTTCCAATTCTGTCTTCTTAGGGTCTAGGCCCAGGAGTGGGCCTGCTGTATCATATGGTAGCAAAATGTTTACCTTCTAGAAGACCCTCCATTCTGTTCTCATTACTGGCTCTTACCAGGTTACGTCCCACTTAAAGTTGAGGTTATGGTCTTCTCCACGACACCTTCAGCGTTTATTGTTTGTAGTATTTTTGCTGATGTTTATTCTGACTAGTGTGAGCTGACACCACTTTGTGGTTGGATTTTCATGCGTCTCATAATCCCTTGAAATGGAGCTTTCTCACATGTCCTTATGTTCCTCAAACTGTGAGTACAGCTTACCTCTTCAAATTGTTTTCATGAAGTATGTGTGACATTTAGAAATATTTTGGCCATTACCTCCCTCAAGACATTTTGAGGTCAGGTTTCATTTACAGCCCTCCAGTACTGGTGCATATGAAGTGACCCTTAGCACAGGTTTTAAAGCTGCTGTTGCAGGTAACGGCCAGAGGGCGGCAGCATTTCTGCTTTTCCCAATCTGGTAACTAGGGAAACAGACCATCCCGGCAGTGGTGTTCTTCGGTTATATATTAGAGTGGAATGTGCCCCCAAAAGCTGATGTCTCCTTACTTATGTTTGCTTTATGTATTGAATTTATAGTTTTCTGATTGGAGTCATATTCCACTGTGTACATGGACCACTTCTTCTTTGTGCATTCCTCTGTTGATGGACATTTTCGTAGCTTCCAAATATTGTCTATATTAAATAGTGCTGTAGTGCAGGATTACCAGCCTGTGTCTTTTCTTTTGGGCTGTACATGGGCCTCTCATTGCCGTGGACCCTCCCATTCTACAGCACAGGCTCCGGACATGCAGGCCCAGCAGCCATAGCTCACGGGACCGGCCGCTCCACAGCATGTGGCATCTTCCTGAACCGGGGCATGAACCCGTGTCCCCTGCATTGGCAGGCGGACTCTGAACCACTGCGCCACCAGTGACGCCCAGCCTGTGTCTTTTTGATTCTCATCCCCTCAGGCGATAGGCCCAGCAGCGGGTATGCTTGATTGAATGGTAGCTCAGTATTTACCTTTCCAAGGCACCTCATTTTTGTTTTCATTACTGGCTCTTACAATGTCCCACATTGAACCAAGGGTAGGCATTTCTCCAAAACCCCTTCAGCCTTTATTGTTTGCAGAATTTTTGCTGCTGGGCATTCTGACTGGTGTGAGCTGATAGGTTTTTGTCATTTGGATTTGCATATCTTTAATTATTCCTAATGTTCAGCCTTTTCCCGTGCCTTTTTAAATTTCTTGTACAGAAAAACAGAAAAAAACAGAGAGTGCAATTAACCTCTTGAAATAGTCTTCTTGGATGGTTGCCCTCTTTTGAATTTTTTGGTCAATTTTCGACCCCAGGATTGTTTTTGAGGGCAGGTGTCATTCACAGGCCTGCAATGAGTGTGAATATTTAGTGACCATTAGCACTGGGTTTAAAGCTGCTGTTGTTGGAAATGGACACAAGGTGGCAGTATTTCTCCATTCCCACATCTAATTACTGGGCAGCAGAGCCTTTCTGGGACGAATGGAATACAGAAGAAGGCATCATTGAAGTCTAATACAGAAAACCATGTCCTGGTGGATGGTAGAATGGCCAGCAGGGTGTAGGAATTAGGGACTACTGGATGTATATCCTCGGTGACTTCACTGACTGTCCTGATATCCTTTACCACGTCTCCAGCAGCCCACGGGGCTGACGTGGTCAGGGCAATGCCAGGTTATGGAGCTCACCTGAGCAACTACCCAGCAGCCCATGGGGCTCTCGTGGTCAGGCCCCTCCCAAGATATGGGGCTCACCTGGGCAGGTCCCCAGCAGACCACAGGGCTCTCATGGTCAGGCTACTCCCAGGTTATGGAGCTCACCTGTGCAACTACCCAGCAGCCCATGGGGCTCTCGTGATTAGGCCCCTCCCAGGATACTTAGCTCCCGTGGGCAGGTAGGACAGCAGGGCCGGGAACACAGGAATCGTGCACGTAGCCCTCATTTCAGAGCACCCCAGATGGCCTGTCTCTCAGAGCTGACACAGAGCACGTCAGAGCAGGACTTGAACTAACAAACAGCATCTCCGACAGGTCTGTGACCCTGGGCGTCACTCTGTGCGGTCTCCCTCTGCCTGGTCTTCCAGAGACTTCCACTGCAGACGGGGACCAGGCCTCTATCTCCACCCATCACCCCTCCTCTCCCTGACTCCTGGGTTCCTCTCATTAAGAGAGTGTCTTCTTGAAGTTGTCTCCCACTCATGGGCCCGATAAAATGATTAGAAAACAAGCCAGAGCTGCAGCCCCTTGTCTATCCTGACTCTTAGGAGCCCACACCTGTTTCTTGGACCTGGCCGGTTCAGCGAGGTCCGTTTTCTGCAGTGTGAGCCCCTGAGGTTTGAGGATTGGCTGAGCTGGGCAGCCTGACCCTGCCGGCCAGCCCTGCCCAGGTGTGCCTGTGTTGAGGTCAATATAAACACCACTCCAGGCAGCAAGAGGCACTGCAGGTATGCCTGACGCCATATTCTCTGCCCCGTCAGCAGTCTCGGGGCTGTGCTGGTGGGAGGGTGGGTGGGGCCACGGCTTTGTGGGTGGTCCGGTGTGAGTGGGGCTCTGCTGGAGATTCTGCAGGAGTTGCCAGGCTGCCACCTGCTAAAGAAGAGGATGTGTCACCCATACCTTCGGCTGGAATTTCTCCCCGGGCAGAGGTGAGGAAGGAAAAAAGCAGTGGGGGCCGGGACAGGAGGGGTATCTCAGGCAGGGAAATGGAAAGCTTCCAGAAGAGCACCCGGGCTCAGGAGCATCCTGGCTGGCCTGCAGGCACCAAGTCGGCCTGCGTGCTGTCGCTGGTGTGGCTCCACGGCCCTCCCTCTAGGCTTTCAAGTCCTTGTACATATTCAGGTGTTTTACCTGGGAAGGGTGGGAACAGTTCAGCAGCAGCTGACCTGGGGCTCCCCTCACGTTTACGCTCAGACGCCTCGGCACGGTCCCCCAGGTTTGCAATGAGGTCGCTTCTTGCGGGGGGCCTGCTGGCTGCATGGGAGATGATTCCCCACCTCTGACCAACTTCAGAATTGTTTACCACTGGAGCAAGTGCCCTGATAGCGTTTTCCTCTGTATAACTGGTGGCTTCTGTTTTTTTTTTTTCTTTTTTGCTTCAAGGTAGATTTATTTCTCTTTTATGTATTTATAGATATAAGCATGGAAATAATTCATTCCTATAAATACATCTGTGTGAAGGGAAGAACATTTTTCTGTTTTATTTTTCAATTTTATTTATTTTTGGAAATTTTGAAATTTTATTTTATTTATTTTTTTATACAGCAGGTTATTATTAGTTATCTATTTTATACATATACATGTATACAGGTCAATCCCAATCTCCCAACTCACCCCACCACCACCACCCCATGGATTCCCCCCCTTGGTGTCCATACGTTTGTTCTCTACCTCTGTGTCTCTATTTCTGCCCTGCAAACCGGTTCATCTGTATCATTTTTCTAGGTTCCACATATATGCATTAATAAACAATATTTGTTTTTCTCTTTCTGACTTACTTCACTCTGTAGGACAGTCTCTAGATCCATCGACGTCTCTACAAATGACCCAGTTTCATTCCTTTGTATGGCTGAGTAATATTCCATTTTATATATGTGCCACATCTTTATCCTTTCGTCTGTCTGTGGGCATTTAGGTTGCTTCCATTACGTGGTTATTGTAAATAGTGCTGCAGTGAACATTGTGGTGAATGTGTCTTTTGGATTTATGGTTTTCTCTGGGTATATGCCCAGAAGTGGGATTGCTGGATCATATGGTAATTCTATTTTTAGATTTTTAAGGAACCTCCATACTGTTCTCCATAGTGACTGTATCAATTTACATTCCCACCAATGGTGGAAGAGGGTTCCTTTTGTCCACACCCTCCCCAGCATTTGTTGTTTGTAGATCTTCTGATGATGCCCATTCTAACAGGTGTGAGGTGATACCTCATTGTAGTTTTGATTTGCATTTCTCTAATAATTAGTGATGTCGAGCAGCTTTTCATGTGCGTCTTGTCCATCTCTGCATCTTCTTTGAAGAAATGTCTATTTAGATCTTCTACCCATTTTTCTATTGGGTTGTTTGTTTCTTTAATATTAAGCTGCATGAGCTCTTTATATATATTGGAGATTAAACCTTTGTCCATTGATTTCTTTGCAAATATTTTCTCCCATTCTGAGGGTTGCCTTTTTCCATTCCCGTGTTTTAGCAAAAAAAAAATAAAGAAAGAAAAGGAAGCAGAACAGAGATGTGCGTAAAATATGCCTCTTGAAACTGTTGTTTTGAAATATGGACGTCTTTTAAAATTTTGGGTCGATATACGAACCCAGGATTTGTTTTCAGGGCAGGTGTCATTTACAGGCCTGCAATTATCTTGAATATCAACTGACCATTAGCGCTGGGCTTACAGCTGCTGTTGTGTGAAACGGCCACAAGGTGGCAGCAGTTCTCCTTTACCAAATCTGGTTACTAGGGCCACAGAGCCTCAGTGGAAGTCGTGTTCTAGGTTGTAATTTCGAATGGAATGTGCCAGGAAAAAGCCCCTTAAGTTTGTCTCACGACTTCTTGTTCGTTTTTTAAATTTAATTTTTATTTTTTATCACAGCAAGTTTGATTACAATGTTTGGCTTGTTGTAGGTGTGCAAGATGTGGTTCTTTTGCACATATACATATGTCTGTTCTTCCTGGGACCCTTTTCCCATGTACGTTATGACAGAATGTTGAGTAGTCTTCTCTTGGTATTCCGTAGGTGTTTGGTGATTCTATATTTCACCTGTGTTTGTATATGTCTGTTAACCCCAATATCCTAATATATCCAATCCTCACACCTTTCCAGTGGTGAACCATAAGTTTGTTTAATGAATCTGTGATTGCCCTTCTCTGTGGAAATATCTTCACTGGTATCAATTTTTAGGTAACACCTATAAGTGATATCATATGATATGTGTCTTTCTCTTTCTGACTTACTACAAGTCACGTGATTACCTCTAGACTCATCTACGGTGCTGCAAATGGCATTGTGTCCTTTTTTTCCTGGGCTAATATTCTGTCTGTACATGTACCAGTTCGTCTTTGTCCAGTCATCTGTTGAGGGACTTTTTGGTTGCTTCCATGTCATGGCTACTGCAATGCTGCGGCAATGCACATTTGCCTGCCTGTGTCTTTCCAATTCTGTCTTCTTAGGGTCTAGGCCCAGGAGTGGGCCTGCTGTATCATATGGTAGCAAAATGTTTACCTTCTAGAAGACCCTCCATTCTGTTCTCATTACTGGCTCTTACCAGGTTACGTCCCACTTAAAGTTGAGGTTATGGTCTTCTCCACGACACCTTCAGCGTTTATTGTTTGTAGTATTTTTGCTGATGTTTATTCTGACTAGTGTGAGCTGACACCACTTTGTGGTTGGATTTTCATGCGTCTCATAATCCCTTGAAATTGAGCTTTCTCACATGTCCTTATGTTCCTCAAACTGTGAGTACAGCTTACCTCTTCAAATTGTTTTCATGAAGTATGTGTGACATTTAGAAATATTTTGGCCATTACCTCCCTCAAGACATTTTGAGGTCAGGTTTCATTTACAGCCCTCCAGTACTGGTGCATATGAAGTGACCCTTAGCACAGGTTTTAAAGCTGCTGTTGCAGGTAACGGCCAGAGGGCGGCAGCATTTCTGCTTTTCCCAATCTGGTAACTAGGGAAACAGACCATCCCGGCATTGGTGTTCCTCGGTTATATATTAGAGTGGAATGTGCCCCCAAAAGCTGATGTCTCCTTACTTATGTTTGCTTTATGTATTGAATTTATAGTTTTCTGATTGGAGTCATATTCCACTGTGTACATGGACCACTTCTTCTTTGTGCATTCCTCTGTTGATGGACATTTTCGTAGCTTCCAAGTATTGGCTATGTTAAATATTGCTGTAGTGCAGGATTACCAGCCTGTGTCTTTTCTTTTTGGCTGTACGTGGGCCTCTCATTGCCGTGGACCCTCCCATTGCAGAGCACAGGCTCCGGACATGCAGGCCCAGCAGCCATAGCTCATGGGACCGGCCGCTCCACGGCATGTGGCATCTTCCTGAACCAGGGCATGAACCCGTGTCCCCTGCATTGGCAGGCGGACTCTGAACCACTGCGCCACCAGTGACGCCCAGCCTGTGTCTTTTTGATTCTCATCCCCTCAGGCGATAGGCCCAGCAGTGGGTATGCTTGATTGAATGGTAGCTCTGTATTTACCTTTCCAAGGCACCTCATTTTTGTTTTCATTACTGGCTCTTACAATGTCCCACGTTGAACCAAGGGTAGGCATTTCTCCAAAACCCCTTCAGCCTTTATTGTTTGCAGAATTTTTGCTGCTGGGCATTCTGACTGGTGTGAGCTGATAGGTTTTTTTCATTTGGATTTGCATATCTTTAATTATTCCTAATGTTCAGCCTTTTCCCATGCCTTTTTAAATTTCTTGTACAGAGAAACAGAAAAAAACAGAGAGTGCAATTAACCTCTTGAAATAGTCTTCTTGGATGGTTGCCCTCTTTTGAATTTTTTGGTCAATTTTCGACCCCAGGATTGTTTTTGAGGGCAGGTGTCATTCACAGGCCTGCAATGAGTGTGAATATTTAGTGACCATTAGCACTGGGTTTAAAGCTGCTGTTGTTGGAAATGGACACAAGGTGGCGGTATTTCTCCATTCCCACATCTAGTTACTGGGCAGCAGAGCCTTTCTGGGACCAATGGAATACAGAAGAAGGCATCATTGAAGTCTAATACAGAAAACCATGTCCTGGTGGATGGTAGAATGGCCAGCAGGGTGTAGGAATTAGGGACTACTGGATGTATATCCTCGGTGACTTCACTGACTGTCCTGATATCCTTTACCACGTCCCCAGCAGCCCACGGGGCTGACGTGGTCAGGGCAATGCCAGGTTATGGAGCTCACCTGCGCAACTACCCAGCAGCCCATGGGGCTCTCGTGGTCAGGCCCCTCCCAGGATATGGGGCTCACCTGGGCAGGTCCCCAGCAGACCACAGGGCTCTCATGGTCAGGCTACTCCCAGGTTATGGAGCTCACCTGTGCAACTACCCAGCAGCCCATGGGGCTCTCGTGATCAGGCCCCTCCCAGGATACGTAGCTCCCGTGGGCAGGTAGGACAGCAGGGCCGGGAACACAGGAATCGTGCACGTAGCCCTCATTTCAGAGCACCCCAGATGGCCTGTCTCTCAGAGCTGACACAGAGCACGTCAGAGCAGGACTTGAACTAACAAACAGCATCTCCGACAGGTCTGTGACCCTGGGCGTCACTCTGTGCGGTCTCCCTCTGCCTGGTCTTCCAGAGACTTCCACTGCAGACGGGGACCAGGCCTCTATCTCCACCCATCACCCCTCCTCTCCCTGACTCCTGGGTTCCTCTCATTAAGAGAGTGTCTTCTTGAAGTTGTCTCCCACTCATGGGCCCGATAAAATGATTAGAAAACAAGCCAGAGCTGCAGCCCCTTGTCTATCCTGACTCTTAGGAGCCCACACCTGTTCCTTGGACCTGGCCGGTTCAGCGAGGTCCGTTTTCTGCAGTGTGAGCCCCTGAGGTTTGAGGATTGGCTGAGCTGGGCAGCCTGACCCTGCCGGCCAGCCCTGCCCAGGTGTGCCTGTGTTGAGGTCAATATAAACACCACTCCAGGCAGCAAGAGGCACTGCAGGTATGCCTGACGCCATATTCTCTGCCCCGTCAGCAGTCTCGGGGCTGTGCTGGTGGGAGGGTGGGAGGGGCCACGGCTTTGTGGGTGGTCCGGTGTGAGTGGGGCTCTGCTGGAGATTCTGCAGGAGTTGCCAGGCTGCCACCTGCTAAAGAAGAGGATGTGTCACCCATACCTTCGGCTGGAATTTCTCCCCGGGCAGAGGTGAGGAAGGAAAAAAGCAGTGGGGGCCGGGACAGGAGGGGTATCTCAGGCAGGGAAATGGAAAGCTTCCAGAAGAGCGCCCGGGCTCAGGAGCATCCTGGCTGGCCTGCAGGCACCAAGTCGGCCTGCGTGCTGTCGCTGGTGTGGCTCCACGGCCCTCCCTCTAGGCTTTCAAGTCCTTGTACATATTCAGGTGTTTTACCTGGGAAGGGTGGGAACAGTTCAGCAGCAGCTGACCTGGGGCTCCCCTCACGTTTACGCTCAGACGCCTCGGCACGGTCCCCCAGGTTTGCAATGAGGTCGCTTCTTGCGGGGGGCCTGCTGGCTGCATGGGAGATGATTCCCCACCTCTGACCAACTTCAGAATTGTTTACCACTGGAGCAAGTGCCCTGATAGCGTTTTCCTCTGTATAACTGGTGGGTTCTGTTTTTTTTTTTTTCTTTTTTGCTTCAAGGTAGATTTATTTCTCTTTTATGTATTTATAGATATAAGCATGGAAATAATTCATTCCTATAAATACATCTGTGTGAAGGGAAGAACATTTTTCTGTTTTATTTTTCAATTTTATTTATTTTTGGAAATTTTGAAATTTTATTTTATTTATTTTTTTATACAGCAGGTTATTATTAGTTATCTATTTTATACATATACATGTATACAGGTCAATCCCAATCTCCCAACTCACCCCACCACCACCACCCCATGGATTCCCCCCCTTGGTGTCCATACGTTTGTTCTCTACCTCTGTGTCTCTATTTCTGCCCTGCAAACCGGTTCATCTGTATCATTTTTCTAGGTTCCACATATATGCATTAATAAACAATATTTGTTTTTCTCTTTCTGACTTACTTCACTCTGTAGGAGAGTCTCTAGATCCATCGACGTCTCTACAAATGACCCAGTTTCATTCCTTTGTATGGCTGAGTAATATTCCATTTTATATATGTGCCACATCTTTATCCTTTCGTCTGTCTGTGGGCATTTAGGTTGCTTCCATTACGTGGTTATTGTAAATAGTGCTGCAGTGAACATTGTGGTGAATGTGTCTTTTGGATTTATGGTTTTCTCTGGGTATATGCCCAGAAGTGGGATTGCTGGATCATATGGTAATTCTATTTTTAGATTTTTAAGGAACCTCCATACTGTTCTCCATAGTGACTGTATCAATTTACATTCCCACCAATGGTGGAAGAGGGTTCCTTTTGTCCACACCCTCCCCAGCATTTGTTGTTTGTAGATCTTCTGATGATGCCCATTCTAACAGGTGTGAGGTGATACCTCATTGTAGTTTTGATTTGCATTTCTCTAATAATTAGTGATGTCGAGCAGCTTTTCATGTGCGTCTTGTCCATCTCTGCATCTTCTTTGAAGAAATGTCTATTTAGATCTTCTACCCATTTTTCTATTGGGTTGTTTGTTTCTTTAATATTAAGCTGCATGAGCTCTTTATATATATTGGAGATTAAACCTTTGTCCATTGATTTCTTTGCAAATATTTTCTCCCATTCTGAGGGTTGCCTTTTTCCATTCCCGTGTTTTAGCAAAAAAAAAATAAAGAAAGAAAAGGAAGCAGAACAGAGATGTGCGTAAAATATGCCTCTTGAAACTGTTGTTTTGAAATATGGACGTCTTTTAAAATTTTGGGTCGATATACGAACCCAGGATTTGTTTTCAGGGCAGGTGTCATTTACAGGCCTGCAATTATCTTGAATATCAACTGACCATTAGCGCTGGGCTTACAGCTGCTGTTGTGTGAAACGGCCACAAGGTGGCAGCAGTTCTCCTTTACCAAATCTGGTTACTAGGGCCACAGAGCCTCAGTGGAAGTCGTGTTCTAGGTTGTAATTTCGAATGGAATGTGCCAGGAAAAAGCCCCTTAAGTTTGTCTCACGACTTCTTGTTCGTTTTTTAAATTTAATTTTTATTTTTTATCACAGCAAGTTTGATTACAATGTTTGGCTTGTTGTAGGTGTGCAAGATGTGGTTCTTTTGCACATATACATATGTCTGTTCTTCCTGGGACCCTTTTCCCATGTACGTTATGACAGAATGTTGAGTAGTCTTCTCTTGGTATTCCGTAGGTGTTTGGTGATTCTATATTTCACCTGTGTTTGTATATGTCTGTTAACCCCAATATCCTAATATATCCAATCCTCACACCTTTCCAGTGGTGAACCATAAGTTTGTTTAATGAATCTGTGATTGCCCTTCTCTGTGGAAATATCTTCACTCGTATCAATTTTTAGGTAACACCTATAAGTGATATCATATGATATGTGTCTTTCTCTTTCTGACTTACTACAAGTCACGTGATTACCTCTAGACTCATCTACGGTGCTGCAAATGGCATTGTGTCCTTTTTTTCCTGGGCTAATATTCTGTCTGTACATGTACCAGTTCGTCTTTGTCCAGTCATCTGTTGAGGGACTTTTTGGTTGCTTCCATGTCATGGCTACTGCAATGCTGCGGCAATGCACATTTGCCTGCCTGTGTCTTTCCAATTCTGTCTTCTTAGGGTCTAGGCCCAGGAGTGGGCCTGCTGTATCATATGGTAGCAAAATGTTTACCTTCTAGAAGACCCTCCATTCTGTTCTCATTACTGGCTCTTACCAGGTTACGTCCCACTTAAAGTTGAGGTTATGGTCTTCTCCACGACACCTTCAGCGTTTATTGTTTGTAGTATTTTTGCTGATGTTTATTCTGACTAGTGTGAGCTGACACCACATTGTGGTTGGATTTTCATGCGTCTCATAATCCCTTGAAATTGAGCTTTCTCACATGTCCTTATGTTCCTCAAACTGTGAGTACAGCTTACCTCTTCAAATTGTTTTCATGAAGTATGTGTGACATTTAGAAATATTTTGGCCATTACCTCCCTCAAGACATTTTGAGGTCAGGTTTCATTTACAGCCCTCCAGTACTGGTGCATATGAAGTGACCCTTAGCACAGGTTTTAAAGCTGCTGTTGCAGGTAACGGCCAGAGGGCGGCAGCATTTCTGCTTTTCCCAATCTGGTAACTAGGGAAACAGACCATCCCGGCATTGGTGTTCCTCGGTTATATATTAGAGTGGAATGTGCCCCCAAAAGCTGATGTCTCCTTACTTATGTTTGCTTTATGTATTGAATTTATAGTTTTCTGATTGGAGTCATATTCCACTGTGTACATGGACCACTTCTTCTTTGTGCATTCCTCTGTTGATGGACATTTTCGTAGCTTCCAAGTATTGGCTATGTTAAATATTGCTGTAGTGCAGGATTACCAGCCTGTGTCTTTTCTTTTTGGCTGTACGTGGGCCTCTCATTGCCGTGGACCCTCCCATTGCAGAGCACAGGCTCCGGACATGCAGGCCCAGCAGCCATAGCTCATGGGACCGGCCGCTCCACGGCATGTGGCATCTTCCTGAACCAGGGCATGAACCCGTGTCCCCTGCATTGGCAGGCGGACTCTGAACCACTGCGCCACCAGTGACGCCCAGCCTGTGTCTTTTTGATTCTCATCCCCTCAGGCGATAGGCCCAGCAGTGGGTATGCTTGATTGAATGGTAGCTCTGTATTTACCTTTCCAAGGCACCTCATTTTTGTTTTCATTACTGGCTCTTACAATGTCCCACGTTGAACCAAGGGTAGGCATTTCTCCAAAACCCCTTCAGCCTTTATTGTTTGCAGAATTTTTGCTGCTGGGCATTCTGACTGGTGTGAGCTGATAGGTTTTTTTCATTTGGATTTGCATATCTTTAATTATTCCTAATGTTCAGCCTTTTCCCATGCCTTTTTAAATTTCTTGTACAGAGAAACAGAAAAAAACAGAGAGTGCAATTAACCTCTTGAAATAGTCTTCTTGGATGGTTGCCCTCTTTTGAATTTTTTGGTCAATTTTCGACCCCAGGATTGTTTTTGAGGGCAGGTGTCATTCACAGGCCTGCAATGAGTGTGAATATTTAGTGACCATTAGCACTGGGTTTAAAGCTGCTGTTGTTGGAAATGGACACAAGGTGGCGGTATTTCTCCATTCCCACATCTAGTTACTGGGCAGCAGAGCCTTTCTGGGACCAATGGAATACAGAAGAAGGCATCATTGAAGTCTAATACAGAAAACCATGTCCTGGTGGATGGTAGAATGGCCAGCAGGGTGTAGGAATTAGGGACTACTGGATGTATATCCTCGGTGACTTCACTGACTGTCCTGATATCCTTTACCACGTCCCCAGCAGCCCACGGGGCTGACGTGGTCAGGGCAATGCCAGGTTATGGAGCTCACCTGCGCAACTACCCAGCAGCCCATGGGGCTCTCGTGGTCAGGCCCCTCCCAGGATATGGGGCTCACCTGGGCAGGTCCCCAGCAGACCACAGGGCTCTCATGGTCAGGCTACTCCCAGGTTATGGAGCTCACCTGTGCAACTACCCAGCAGCCCATGGGGCTCTCATGATCAGGCCCCTCCCAGGATACGTAGCTCCCGTGGGCAGGTAGGACAGCAGGGCCGGGAACACAGGAATCGTGCACGTAGCCCTCATTTCAGAGCACCCCAGATGGCCTGTCTCTCAGAGCTGACACAGAGCACGTCAGAGCAGGACTTGAACTAACAAACAGCATCTCCGACAGGTCTGTGACCCTGGGCGTCACTCTGTGCGGTCTCCCTCTGCCTGGTCTTCCAGAGACTTCCACTGCAGACGGGGACCAGGCCTCTATCTCCACCCATCACCCCTCCTCTCCCTGACTCCTGGGTTCCTCTCATTAAGAGAGTGTCTTCTTGAAGTTGTCTCCCACTCATGGGCCCGATAAAATGATTAGAAAACAAGCCAGAGCTGCAGCCCCTTGTCTATCCTGACTCTTAGGAGCCCACACCTGTTCCTTGGACCTGGCCGGTTCAGCGAGGTCCGTTTTCTGCAGTGTGAGCCCCTGAGGTTTGAGGATTGGCTGAGCTGGGCAGCCTGACCCTGCCGGCCAGCCCTGCCCAGGTGTGCCTGTGTTGAGGTCAATATAAACACCACTCCAGGCAGCAAGAGGCACTGCAGGTATGCCTGACGCCATATTCTCTGCCCCGTCAGCAGTCTCGGGGCTGTGCTGGTGGGAGGGTGGGAGGGGCCACGGCTTTGTGGGTGGTCCGGTGTGAGTGGGGCTCTGCTGGAGATTCTGCAGGAGTTGCCAGGCTGCCACCTGCTAAAGAAGAGGATGTGTCACCCATACCTTCGGCTGGAATTTCTCCCCGGGCAGAGGTGAGGAAGGAAAAAAGCAGTGGGGGCCGGGACAGGAGGGGTATCTCAGGCAGGGAAATGGAAAGCTTCCAGAAGAGCGCCCAGGCTAAGGAGCATCCTGGCTGGCCTGCAGGCACCAAGTCGGCCTGCGTGCTGTCGCTGGTGTGGCTCCACGGCCCTCCCTCTAGGCTTTCAAGTCCTTGTACATATTCAGGTGTTTTACCTGGGAAGGGTGGGAACAGTTCAGCAGCAGCTGACCTGGGGCTCCCCTCACGTTTACGCTCAGACGCCTCGGCACGGTCCCCCAGGTTTGCAATGAGGACGCTTCTTGCGGGGGGCCTGCTGGCTGCATGGGAGATGATTCCCCACCTCTGACCAACTTCAGAATTGTTTACCACTGGAGCAAGTGCCCTGATAGCGTTTTCCTCTGTATAACTGTTGGGTTCTGTTTTTTTTTTTTCTTTTTTGCTTCAAGGTAGATTTATTTCTCTTTTATGTATTTATAGATATAAGCATGGAAATAATTCATTCCTATAAATACATCTGTGTGAAGGGAAGAACATTTTTCTGTTTTATTTTTCAATTTTATTTATTTTTTGAAATTTTGAAATTTTATTTTATTTATTTTTTTATACAGCAGGTTATTATTAGTTATCTATTTTATACATATACATGTATACAGGTCAATCCCAATCTCCCAACTCACCCCACCACCACCACCCCATGGATTCCCCCCGTTGGTGTCCATACGTTTGTTCTCTACCTCTGTGTCTCTATTTCTGCCCTGCAAACCGGTTCATCTGTATCATTTTTCTAGGTTCCACATATATGCATTAATAAACAATATTTGTTTTTCTCTTTCTGACTTACTTCACTCTGTAGGACAGTCTCTAGATCCATCGACGTCTCTACAAATGACCCAGTTTCATTCCTTTGTATGGCTGAGTAATATTCCATTTTATATATGTGCCACATCTTTATCCTTTCGTCTGTCTGTGGGCATTTAGGTTGCTTCCATTACGTGGTTATTGTAAATAGTGCTGCAGTGAACATTGTGGTGAATGTGTCTTTTGGATTTATGGTTTTCTCTGGGTATATGCCCAGAAGTGGGATTGCTGGATCATATGGTAATTCTATTTTTAGATTTTTAAGGAACCTCCATACTGTTCTCCATAGTGACTGTATCAATTTACATTCCCACCAATGGTGGAAGAGGGTTCCTTTTGTCCACACCCTCCCCAGCATTTGTTGTTTGTAGATCTTCTGATGATGCCCATTCTAACAGGTGTGAGGTGATACCTCATTGTAGTTTTGATTTGCATTTCTCTAATAATTAGTGATGTCGAGCAGCTTTTCATGTGCGTCTTGTCCATCTCTGCATCTTCTTTGAAGAAATGTCTATTTAGATCTTCTACTCATTTTTCTATTGGGTTGTTTGTTTCTTTAATATTAAGCTGCATGAGCTCTTTATATATATTGGAGATTAAACCTTTGTCCATTGATTTCTTTGCAAATATTTTCTCCCATTCTGAGGGTTGCCTTTTTCCATTCCCGTGTTTTAGCAAAAAAAAATAAAGAAAGAAAAGGAAGCAGAACAGAGATGTGCGTAAAATATGCCTCTTGAAACTGTCGTTTTGAAATATGGACGTCTTTTAAAATTTTGGGTCGATATACGAACCCAGGATTTGTTTTCAGGGCAGGTGTCATTTACAGGCCTGCAATTATCTTGAATATCAACTGACCATTAGCGCTGGGCTTACAGCTGCTGTTGTGTGAAACGGCCACAAGGTGGCAGCAGTTCTCCTTTACCAAATCTGGTTACTAGGGCCACAGAGCCTCAGTGGAAGTCGTGTTCTAGGTTGTAATTTCGAATGGAATGTGCCAGGAAAAAGCCCCTTAAGTTTGTCTCACGACTTCTTGTTCGTTTTTTAAATTTAATTTTTATTTTTTATCACAGCAAGTTTGATTACAATGTTTGGCTTGTTTTAGGTGTGCAAGATGTGGTTCTTTTGCACATATACATATGTCTGTTCTTCCTGGGACCCTTTTCCCATGTACGTTATGACAGAATGTTGAGTAGTCTTCTCTTGGTATTCCGTAGGTGTTTGGTGATTCTATATTTCACCTGTGTTTGTATATGTCTGTTAACCCCAATATCCTAATATATCCAATCCTCACACCTTTCCAGTGGTGAACCATAAGTTTGTTTAATGAATCTGTGATTGCCCTTTTCTGTGGAAATATCTTCACTCGTATCAATTTTTAGGTAACACCTATAAGTGATATCATATGATATGTGTCTTTCTCTTTCTGACTTACTACAAGTCACGTGATTACCTCTAGACTCATCTACGGTGCTGCAAATGGCATTGTGTCCTTTTTTTCCTGGGCTAATATTCTGTCTGTACATGTACCAGTTCGTCTTTGTCCAGTCATCTGTTGAGGGACTTTTTGGTTGCTTCCATGTCATGGCTACTGCAATGCTGCGGCAATGCACATTTGCCTGCCTGTGTCTTTCCAATTCTGTCTTCTTAGGGTCTAGGCCCAGGAGTGGGCCTGCTGTATCATATGGTAGCAAAATGTTTACCTTCTAGAAGACCCTCCATTCTGTTCTCATTACTGGCTCTTACCAGGTTACGTCCCACTTAAAGTTGAGGTTATGGTCTTCTCCACGACACCTTCAGCGTTTATTGTTTGTAGTATTTTTGCTGATGTTTATTCTGACTAGTGTGAGCTGACACCACTTTGTGGTTGGATTTTCATGCGTCTCATAATCCCTTGAAATGGAGCTTTCTCACATGTCCTTATGTTCCTCAAACTGTGAGTACAGCTTACCTCTTCAAATTGTTTTCATGAAGTATGTGTGACATTTAGAAATATTTTGGCCATTACCTCCCTCAAGACATTTTGAGGTCAGGTTTCATTTACAGCCCTCCAGTACTGGTGCATATGAAGTGACCCTTAGCACAGGTTTTAAAGCTGCTGTTGCAGGTAACGGCCAGAGGGTGGCAGCATTTCTGCTTTTCCCAATCTGGTAACTAGGGAAACAGACCATCCCGGCAGTGGTGTTCTTCGGTTATATATTAGAGTGGAATGTGCCCCCAAAAGCTGATGTCTCCTTACTTATGTTTGCTTTATGTATTGAATTTATAGTTTTCTGATTGGAGTCATATTCCACTGTGTACATGGACCACTTCTTCTTTGTGCATTCCTCTGTTGATGGACATTTTCGTAGCTTCCAAATATTGTCTATGTTAAATATTGCTGTAGTGCAGGATTACCAGCCTGTGTCTTTTCTTTTTGGCTGTATGTGGGCCTCTCATTGCCGTTGACCCTCCCATTCTACAGCACAGGCTCCGGACATGCAGGCCCAGCAGCCATAGCTCACGGGACCGGCCGCTCCACGGCATGTGGCATCTTCCTGAACCGGGGCATGAACCCGTGTCCCCTGCATTGGCAGGCGGACTCTGAACCACTGCGCCACCAGTGACGCCCAGCCTGTGTCTTTTTGATTCTCATCCCCTCAGGCGATAGGCCCAGCAGCGGGTATGCTTGATTGAATGGTAGCTCAGTATTTACCTTTCCAAGGCACCTCATTTTTGTTTTCATTACTGGCTCTTACAATGTCCCACATTGAACCAAGGGTAGGCCTTTCTCCAAAACCCCTTCAGCCTTTATTGTTTGCAGAATTTTTGCTGCTGGGCATTCTGACTGGTGTGAGCTTATAGGTTTTTGTCATTTGGATTTGCATATCTTTAATTATTCCTAATGTTCAGCCTTTTCCCGTGCCTTTTTAAATTTCTTGTACAGAAAAACAGAAAAAAACAGAGAGTGCAATTAACCTCTTGAAATAGTCTTCTTGGATGGTTGCCCTCTTTTGAATTTTTTGGTCAATTTTCGACCCCAGGATTGTTTTTGAGGGCAGGTGTCATTCACAGGCCTGCAATGAGTGTGAATATTTAGTGACCATTAGCACTGGGTTTAAAGCTGCTGTTGTTGGAAATGGCCACAAGGTGGCGGTATTTCTCCATTCCCACATCTAGTTACTGGGCAGCAGAGCCTTTCTGGGACGAATGGAATACAGAAGAAGGCATCATTGAAGTCTAATACAGAAAACCATGTCCTGGTGGATGGTAGAATGGCCAGCAGGGTGTAGGAATTAGGGACTACTGGATGTATATCCTCGGTGACTTCACTGACTGTCCTGATATCCTTTACGCGTCCCCAGCAGCCCACGGGGCTGACGTGGTCAGGGCAATGCCAGGTTATGGAGCTCACCTGCGCAACTACCCAGCAGCCCATGGGGCTCTCGTGGTCAGGCCACTCCCAGGATATGGGGCTCACCTGGGCAGGTCCCCAGCAGACCACAGGGCTCTCATGGTCAGGCTACTCCCAGGTTATGGAGCTCACCTGTGCAACTACCCAGCAGCCCATGGGGCTCTCGTGATCAGGCCCCTCCCAGGATACGTAGCTCCCGTGGGCAGGTAGGACAGCAGGGCCGGGAACACAGGAATCGTGCACGTAGCCCTCATTTCAGAGCACCCCAGATGGCCTGTCTCTCAGAGCTGACACAGAGCACGTCAGAGCAGGACTTGAACTAACAAACAGCATCTCCGACAGGTCTGTGACCCTGGGCGTCACTCTGTGCGGTCTCCCTCTGCCTGGTCTTCCAGAGACTTCCACTGCAGACGGGGACCAGGCCTCTATCTCCACCCATCACCCCTCCTCTCCCTGACTCCTGGGTTCCTCTCATTAAGAGAGTGTCTTCTTGAAGTTGTCTCCCACTCATGGGCCCGATAAAATGATTAGAAAACAAGCCAGAGCTGCAGCCCCTTGTCTATCCTGACTCTTAGGAGCCCACACCTGTTCCTTGGACCTGGCCGGTTCAGCGAGGTCCGTTTTCTGCAGTGTGAGCCCCTGAGGTTTGAGGATTGGCTGAGCTGGGCAGCCTGACCCTGCCGGCCAGCCCTGCCCAGGTGTGCCTGTGTTGAGGTCAATATAAACACCACTCCAGGCAGCAAGAGGCACTGCAGGTATGCCTGACGCCATATTCTCTGCCCCGTCAGCAGTCTCGGGGCTGTGCTGGTGGGAGGGTGGGAGGGGCCACGGCTTTGTGGGTGGTCCGGTGTGAGTGGGGCTCTGCTGGAGATTCTGCAGGAGTTGCCAGGCTGCCACCTGCTAAAGAAGAGGATGTGTCACCCTTACCTTCGGCTGGAATTTCTCCCCGGGCAGAGGTGAGGAAGGAAAAAAGCAGTGGGGGCCGGGACAGGAGGGGTATCTCAGGCAGGGAAATGGAAAGCTTCCAGAAGAGCGCCCGGGCTCAGGAGCATCCTGGCTGTCCTGCAGGCACCAAGTCGGCCTGCGTGCTGTCGCTGGTGTGGCTCCACGGCCCTCCCTCTAGGCTTTCAAGTCCTTGTACATATTCAGGTGTTTTACCTGGGAAGGGTGGGAACAGTTCAGCAGCAGCTGACCTGGGGCTCCCCTCACGTTTACGCTCAGACGACTCGGCACGGTCCCCCAGGTTTGCAATGAGGTCGCTTCTTGCGGGGGGCCTGCTGGCTGCATGGGAGATGATTCCCCACCTCTGACCAACTTCAGAATTGTTTACCACTGGAGCAAGTGCCCTGATAGCGTTTTCCTCTGTATAACTGGTGGGTTCTGTTTTTTTTTTTTTCTTTTTTGCTTCAAGGTAGATTTATTTCTCTTTTATGTATTTATAGATATAAGCATGGAAATAATTCATTCCTATAAATACATCTGTGTGAAGGGAAGAACATTTTTCTGTTTTATTTTTCAATTTTATTTATTTTTGGAAATTTTGAAATTTTATTTTATTTATTTTTTTATACAGCAGGTTATTATTAGTTATCTATTTTATACATATACATGTATACAGGTCAATCCCAATCTCCCAACTCACCCCACCACCACCACCCCATGGATTCCCCCCCTTGGTGTCCATACGTTTGTTCTCTACCTCTGTGTCTCTATTTCTGCCCTGCAAACCAGTTCATCTGTATCATTTTTCTAGGTTCCACATATATGCATTAATAAACAATATTTGTTTTTCTCTTTCTGACTTACTTCACTCTGTAGGACAGTCTCTAGATCCATCGACGTCTCTACAAATGACCCAGTTTCATTCCTTTGTATGGCTGAGTAATATTCCATTTTATATACGTGCCACATCTTTATCCTTTCGTCTGTCTGTGGGCATTTAGGTTGCTTCCATTACGTGGTTATTGTAAATAGTGCTGCAGTGAACATTGTGGTGAATGTGTCTTTTGGATTTATGGTTTTCTCTGGGTATATGCCCAGAAGTGGGATTGCTGGATCATATGGTAATTCTATTTTTAGATTTTTAAGGAACCTCCATACTGTTCTCCATAGTGACTGTATCAATTTACATTCCCACCAATGGTGGAAGAGGGTACCTTTTGTCCACACCCTCCCCAGCATTTGTTGTTTGTAGATCTTCTGATGATGCCCATTCTAACAGGTGTGAGGTGATACCTCATGGTAGTTTTGATTTGCATTTCTCTAATAATTAGTGATGTCGAGAAGCTTTTCATGTGCGTCTTGTCCATCTCTGCATCTTCTTTGAAGAAATGTCTATTTAGATCTTCTACCCATTTTTCTATTGGGTTGTTTGTTTCTTTAATATTAAGCTGCATGAGCTCTTTATATATATTGGAGATTAAACCTTTGTCCATTGATTTCTTTGCAAATATTTTCTCCCATTCTGAGGGTTGCCTTTTTCCATTCCCGTATTTTAGCAAAAAAAAATAAAGAAAGAAAAGGAAGCAGAACAGAGATGTGCGTAAAATATGCCTCTTGAAACTGTTGTTTTGAAATATGGACGTCTTTTAAAATTTTGGGTCGATATACGAACCCAGGATTTGTTTTCAGGGCAGGTGTCATTTACAGGCCTGCAATTATCTTGAATATCAACTGACCATTAGCGCTGGGCTTACAGCTGCTGTTGTGTGAAACGGCCACAAGGTGGCAGCAGTTCTCCTTTACCAAATCTGGTTACTAGGGCCACAGAGCCTCAGTGGAAGTCGTGTTCTAGGTTGTAATTTCGAATGGAATGTGCCAGGAAAAAGCCCCTTAAGTTTGTCTCACGACTTCTTGTTCGTTTTTTAAATTTAATTTTTATTTTTTATCACAGCAAGTTTGATTACAATGTTTGGCTTGTTGTAGGTGTGCAAGATGTGGTTCTTTTGCACATATACATATGTCTGTTCTTCCTGGGACCCTTTTCCCATGTACGTTATGACAGAATGTTGAGTAGTCTTCTCTTGGTATTCCGTAGGTGTTTGGTGATTCTATATTTCACCTGTGTTTGTATATGTCTGTTAACCCCAATATCCTAATATATCCAATCCTCACACCTTTCCAGTGGTGAACCATAAGTTTGTTTAATGAATCTGTGATTGCCCTTCTCTGTGGAAATATCTTCACTGGTATCAATTTTTAGGTAACACCTATAAGTGATATCATATGATATGTGTCTTTCTCTTTCTGACTTACTACAAGTCACGTGATTACCTCTAGACTCATCTACGGTGCTGCAAATGGCATTGTGTCCTTTTTTTCCTGGGCTAATATTCTGTCTGTACATGTACCAGTTCGTCTTTGTCCAGTCATCTGTTGAGGGACTTTTTGGTTGCTTCCATGTCATGGCTACTGCAATGCTGCGGCAATGCACATTTGCCTGCCTGTGTCTTTCCAATTCTGTCTTCTTAGGGTCTAGGCCCAGGAGTGGGCCTGCTGTATCATATGGTAGCAAAATGTTTACCTTCTGGAAGACCCTCCATTCTGTTCTCATTACTGGCTCTTAACAGGTTACGTCCCACTTAAAGTTGAGGTTATGGTCTTCTCCACGACACCTTCAGCGTTTATTGTTTGTAGTATTTTTGCTGATGTTTATTCTGACTAGTGTGAGCTGACACCACTTTGTGGTTGGATTTTCATGCGTCTCATAATCCTTTGAAATGGAGCTCTCTCACATGTCCTTATGTTCCTCAAACTGTGAGTACAGCTTACCTCTTCAAATTGTTTTCATGAAGTATGTGTGACATTTAGAAATATTTTGGCCATTACCTCCCTCAAGACATTTTGAGGTCAGGTTTCATTTACAGCCCTCCAGTACTGGTGCATATGAAGTGACCCTTAGCACAGGTTTTAAAGCTGCTGTTGCAGGTAACGGCCAGAGGGCGGCAGCATTTCTGCTTTTCCCAATCTGGTAACTAGGGAAACAGACCATCCCGGCAGTGGTGTTCTTCGGTTATATATTAGAGTGGAATGTGCCCCCAAAAGCTGATGTCTCCTTACTTATGTTTGCTTTATGTATTGAATTTATAGTTTTCTGATTGGAGTCATATTCCACTGTGTACATGGACCACTTCTTCTTTGTGCATTCCTCTGTTGATGGACATTTTCGTAGCTTCCAAATATTGTCTATGTTATATATTGCTGTAGTGCAGGATTACCAGCCTGTGTCTTTTCTTTTTGGCTGTACATGGGCCTCTCATTGCCGTGGACCCTCCCATTCTACAGCACAGGCTCCGGACATGCAGGCCCAGCAGCCATAGCTCACGGGACCGGCCGCTCCACAGCATGTGGCATCTTCCTGAACCGGGGCATGAACCCGTGTCCCCTGCATTGGCAGGCGGACTCTGAACCACTGCGCCACCAGTGACGCCCAGCCTGTGTCTTTTTGATTCTCATCCCCTCAGGCGATAGGCCCAGCAGCGGGTATGCTTGATTGAATGGTAGCTCAGTATTTACCTTTCCAAGGCACCTCATTTTTGTTTTCATTACTGGCTCTTACAATGTCCCACATTGAACCAAGGGTAGGCATTTCTCCAAAACCCCTTCAGCCTTTATTGTTTGCAGAATTTTTGCTGCGGGGCATTCTGACTGGTGTGAGCTGATAGGTTTTTGTCATTTGGATTTGCATATCTTTAATTATTCCTAATGTTCAGCCTTTTCCCATGCCTTTTTAAATTTCTTGTACAGAGAAACAGAAAAAAACAGAGAGTGCAATTAACCTCTTGAAATAGTCTTCTTGGATGGTTGCCCTCTTTTGAATTTTTTGGTCAATTTTCGACCCCAGGATTGTTTTTGAGGGCAGGTGTCATTCACAGGCCTGCAATGAGTGCGAATATTTAGTGACCATTAGCACTGGGTTTAAAGCTGCTGTTGTTGGAAATGGACACAAGGTGGCGGTATTTCTCCATTCCCACATCTAGTTACTGGGCAGCAGAGCCTTTCTGGGACGAATGGAATACAGAAGAAGGCATCATTGAAGTCTAATACAGAAAACCATGTCCTGGTGGATGGTAGAATGGCCAGCAGGGTGTAGGAATTAGGGACTACTGGATGTATATCCTCGGTGACTTCACTGACTGTCCTGATATCCTTTACCACGTCCCCAGCAGCCCACGGGGCTGACGTGGTCAGGGCAATGCCAGGTTATGGAGCTCACCTGCGCAACTACCCAGCAGCCCATGGGGCTCTCGTGGTCAGGCCCCTCCCAGGATATGGGGCTCACCTGGGCAGGTCCCCAGCAGACCACAGGGCTCTCATGGTCAGGCTACTCCCAGGTTATGGAGCTCACCTGTGCAACTACCCAGCAGCCCATGGGGCTCTCGTGATCAGGCCCCTCCCAGGATACGTAGCTCCCGTGGGCAGGTAGGACAGCAGGGCCGGGAACACAGGAATCGTGCACGTAGCCCTCATTTCAGAGCACCCCAGATGGCCTGTCTCTCAGAGCTGACACAGAGCACGTGAGAGCAGGACTTGAACTAACAAACAGCATCTCCGACAGGTCTGTGATCCTGGGCGTCACTCTGTGCGGCCTCACTCTGCCTGGTCTTCCAGAGACTTCCACTGCAGACGGGGACCAGGCCTCTGTCTCCACCCATCACCCCTCCTCTCCCTGACTCCTGGGTTCCTCTCATTAAGAGAGTGTCTTCTTGAAGTTGTCTCCCACTCATGGGCCCGATAAAATGATTAGAAAACAAGCCAGAGCTGCAGCCCCTTGTCTATCCTGACTCTTAGGAGCCCACACCTGTTCCTTGGACCTGGCCGTTTCAGCGAGGTCCGTTTTCTGCAGTGTGAGCCCCTGAGGTTTGAGGATTGGCTGAGCTGGGCAGCCTGACCCTGCCGGCCAGCCCTGCCCAGGTGTGCCTGTGTTGAGGTCAATATAAACACCACTCCAGGCAGCAAGAGGCACTGCAGGTATGCCTGACGCCATATTCTCTGCCCCGTCAGCAGTCTCGGGGCTGTGCTGGTGGGAGGGTGGGAGGGGCCACGGCTTTGTGGGTGGTCCGGTGTGAGTGGGGCTCTGCTGGAGATTCTGCAGGAGTTGCCAGGCTGCCACCTGCTAAAGAAGAGGATGTGTCACCCATACCTTCGGCTGGAATTTCTCCCCGGGCAGAGGTGAGGAAGGAAAACAGCAGTGGGGGCCGGGACAGGAGGGGTATCTCAGGCAGGGAAATGGAAAGCTTCCAGAAGAGCGCCCGGGCTCAGGAGCATCCTGGCTGGCCTGCAGGCACCAAGTCGGCCTGCGTGCTGTCGCTGGTGTGGCTCCACGGCCCTCCCTCTAGGCTTTCAAGTCCTTGTACATATTCAGGTGTTTTACCTGGGAAGGGTGGGAACAGTTCAGCAGCAGCTGACCTGGGGCTCCCCTCACGTTTACGCTCAGACGCCTCGGCACGGTCCCCCAGGTTTGCAATGAGGTCGCTTCTTGCGGGGGGCCTGCTGGCTGCATGGGAGATGATTCCCCACCTCTGACCAACTTCAGAATTGTTTACCACTGGAGCAAGTGCCCTGATAGCGTTTTCCTCT